>NC_086318.1:362330451-362657673 GCF_036172605.1 Pelobates fuscus
TTGACCTGTGGCCTGAGCTATCCCAATTTGCAATAGAACTTCTGGCCTGCCCCGCTTCAAGTGTCCTGTCAGAAAGGACCTTCAGTGCAGCAGGAGGTATTGTCACTGAGAAGAGAAGTCGCCTAGGTCAAAAAATTACCTCACCTTTATTAAGAAGAATGAGGGATGGATCCCGAAGGAACTGACAGTGGGCGATACATTCGACTAAAAAAGGCCTGATGAGGGGGACTACTTAACGCACCACTACTATCTGGTGGCACATTAGATTGCATGCGCAGTGCCCCAAATTTGCAGTAGGAGGACCGACCAAGCATCTTTTTCCATCTCCCGCTTCCTAAAATCGATGCCTTATATACACGTCCCCTGATAGGGGACGTAACAGGGATTAAACTGATAAGAATAGTACTACTTAACACACCACTCCTATCTGGTGGCACATTAGATTGCACGCGCAGTGCCCCAAATTTGAAGTAGGAGGACCGACCAAGCATCTTTTTCCATCTCCCGCTTCCTAAAGAATTTCTGCCCCTAAAGTATTTTTCTTTGATCTCTTCCACCCAGCTATACTATAACATTCTGTAAGAAGTGACCAGTTAGAGTTGGTTTCTGGGTAGATTGGACAGAATGTTACACCTAGATGTTAATTACTCTGATCTTCTGATCTCCTAATAACATGCATGGAAAACTGGTTGGAAGGAGAACTGCAGGAGGGATGTAAACTATTATTGCTTTAGCTGGGTGGTGTAAAATGCAACTGAAAGCTTTGATCATTATCACAAGGTTATCAAGTAGATGACCCCAAGTTGTGAAACCAGTCACATAGAATGAAAGTTTTATACAATATTGCAGTTTTGCATATCAATTTCTTATGATGGCACACAGCAAAAAAAATTCAGGATTGTGGTTTGAGAAACATGACAAATTCACTAGATCTTAATCCAATTTAGCATCTGTATAATATGCTCGAACAACTAATCTGATTTATTTGGGCCCTACCTCGCAACTTGCAAGACATAAAGGAACTACTGCAAATGTCTTGGTGGCAAATAACACAGGACATATTCAGAGGTCTTGTGGAATCCATGCATCAAAGCATCAGATCTGTTTTGGCAGCATGAAGGCAACCTACACAATATTAGTCTGGTGGTTTTAATACTTGCGACTGATCCTTGTATATCTGAATGAATGAGTTATAGAGACTTTACTGAATTTCTACGAGTCTAGGGGACAGTGGGGGCTTGTACCTTTCCTTGTTAGACAACATTCACAAATTTTTCTAATTGATGATCTTAGCCAAGGAGGTGTTACCTGCCATGGAGAGAGAAAACAGGTAAATAAAACTATATTTTAATGCATTTATATTCCTAAAGCTATAGAGTTTATTAAATTCTGTTAGTATGAATTTTTCAATTTTTCTTAGTATTTCTGCACTTTGTAAATAAATATGTATAAATATATTGTAGTTGGAGAAAAAAAAGTTACCTGCGCTCTTCCCAAATCTCTATGCATATGTATAAATATGAAGGTTATAACCTCCATTTGTTTAAATATGCATAGGGATTTGGGAAGAGCGCAGGTAACATTTTTTCTTTGTTTTTTCCTGTATGTACTGGGGCTGATGTATACTGTGGTCGTTGCTGCCGCCCAAGAGTAGTGGGAGTTTCAGTGCAGGACCTGTTTTTTTGTATTTGTATTCACTTTTGTATCACACAGCTATGTTACAATGCTGCCACCCAAACCATGTTTTCCCTATTAAGGGTTGATAAGCATGTAGGGGTTTATAAAAAATACCCCTCTCTGTCTCATTAGAGATGTCTTTGCCAGAAGCTCAAGGAAGCAAGGTGAATAGTCAGTGTAGGACCCACCTAAAAGGTTTGCTTTGACGTGGAAGGTGGGCATCCCCTCTCATGGCCATTGGAGTAGCTAAATAATGTATTGGGGCTGATTTGTACTGTGGTTGTTGCTGCCGTCCAAGAGTAGTGGGAGTTTGAGCACAAGACCTGTTTTTTTTGGTATTTAAATTGTAATTGGGGGCTTTCATTCCTGCTGCTTACTTACCTTTTCATCTTGGAGTTGAGATCCTGGATAATCAGGATGTGAGCACTGGCATGGACAAGTTGGCATGTCTTGGTGTCCACTTTACTGATATCTGATTCCAATCTCTTGATGCCCACTAGGCTACAATAAAGTAACACTTATTCCTAGTTGAAAACAATAGAATCAAAATAAAACATAGTACAGTATGATGAATTGAAAGCAGTCAAGCAGCTCTTTAATAAGAATTGGTACCAACACTGATAATACCTTTTCTTTTTCTAAATTCCTGGACCTGGATCTAATAACTAATTGTTTCCAGGGCTTCTTTTTATTTCGAATTGGCCTTGAAATAAGCCTTTTGGTTTTAACTTGAAGGGAAAAGTGAGAGTGACAAAAATACAGAATCATACTAAGCTGTTGCTGAATACATTATCTTTCTGTTTGACTCTTTAGGACTTTGAACTTCGAGCTTATGACGCAACAAGATGGGCACTAACCAACACAGACCCATCAATGGATTCAACACCTATAACAGAGAGTTTCAAACTAATGGCCCACTATATACGTGGATCAAATAATAAAGGTCTGTCATCAAACCTGTCCTTTTCATAATGTTCTGGCAATACGTTTCCATAACAATAATAACAATAACCTAGCTATGCCTCTTGTACAACATAATTAAAACCATTATATAGATAGACTGGTCCATAAAGTACAACATTCATAGACAGGTAATTACCTTTTGATTCTATTTCTTTACCCTGTTATTCACCTGTTTGCTCCCCTACTATTGTGTGTCACCCCTTGGTTCTTTTTATACCAGAACAAAGAACAATTCTTAAAGGGACACTATAGTCACCCAGACCACTTCAGCTCAATGAAGTGGTCTGGGTGCCAGGTCCCTCAGGTTTTAACCCTTCAGATGTAAACATAGCAGTTTCAGGGACAATGACACACATACAGAGGGGCTGTGGAAGGGGCTAATTACACACTCTGAGCCGCTGGGGAAGGGGACAATGACACATACTGAGACACTCCATTCATTACACAAACACAGACACTGCCAGGGGCGGGCTGGGCCGGGGGGCAGGGAGGCAATTGCCCCCCAGGCCGCCCGAAATTATTTTAGGACCGGCCGCGGCGGGCCGGCCCTTTAAATGCTGCAGCCGCCGAGCGCTCTGTAAAGAGCGCTCAGACGGCTGCAGCTGCTTCTCCCCTCCCTCCCCTCCCTCCCCTCCCCTCCCTCCCCTCCCTCCCCTCCCCTCCCTCTCCTCCCCTGTAGGTGGCCGAGTTGCACTCCGGTCCGCGGTCCCGGCCGGAGTGATGGGAAGGTGCACACTGAGTGTGCACTTCCTGTCAGTCCGGCCGGGTACAGGAAACAGAAACTCCTGTTCCGCGCGGAACAGGAGTTTCTGTTTCCTGTACCCGGCCGGACTGACAGGAAGGTGCACACTGAGCACCTTCCTATCACTCCGGCCGGGACCGCGGACCGGAGTGCATCTCGGCCACCTACAGGGGAGGGGGTAAGAAGAAGGGGGGGGGGGAGAGAGTAAGAAGAGGGGAGGGGGGAGAGAGTAAGAAGAGGGGAGGGGGGGAGAGAGTAAGAAGAGGGGAGGGGTGTGGAGTAAGAAGAGGGGAGGGGGGGAGTAAGAAGAGGGGAGGGGGGAGTAAGAAGAGGGGAGGGGGGAGTAAGAAGAGGGGAGGGGGGGAGTAAGAAGAGGGGAGGGGGGGAGTAAGAAGAGGGGAGGGGGGAGTAAGAAGAGGGGAGGGGGGGAGTAAGAAGAGGGGAGGGGGGGAGTAAGAAGAGGGGAGGGGGGAGTAAGAAGAGGGGAGGGGGGAGTAAGAAGAGGGGAGGGGGGGAGTAAGAAGAGGGGAGGGGGGGAGTAAGAAGAGGGGAGGGGGGAGTAAGAAGAGGGGAGGGGGGGAGTAAGAAGAGGGGAGGGGGGAGTAAGAAGAGGGGAGGGGGGAGTAAGAAGAGGGGAGGGGGGGAGTAAGAAGAGGGGAGGGGGGAGAGTAAAAAGGGGAGAGGGGGAGAGTAAGAAGAGGGGAGGGGAGGGGGGAGTGAGGGGAGGGGAGGGGGGAGTAAGAAGAGGGGAGGGGGGGAGAGTAAGAAGAAGGGGGGAGTAAGAAGAGGGGAGGGGGGAGTAAGAGGGGAGGGGGAGTAAGAAGAGGGAAGAGAGGGAGTAAGAAGAGGGAAGAGAGGGAGTAAGAAGAGGGGAGGGGGGATAATAAGAGGGGGGGAGTAAGAAGAAGGGGGAAGTAAGAAGGAGGGGAGATAAGAAAAAGAGGGGGGTAAGAAGAAGAAGGGGGGAGTAAGAACAAGAGTGGGGAGTAATTAGAAGAAGGGGGTAAGAAGAAGAGGGGGGTAAGAAGAAGAGGGGGGAGTAAGAAGAAAAAGGGGGGTAAGAAGAAGAAGGGGGTAAAAAGAAGAAGGGGGGTAAGAAGAAGAAGGGTAAGAAGAAGGAGGGGGTAAGAAGAAGAAGAGGGGGTAAGAAGAAGTAGGAGGGTTAAGAAGAAGAAGGGGGGAGTAATAAGAAGAAGGGGGTAAGAAGAACAAGGGGGGGGGAGTAAGAAGAACACAGGGAGTAGGGGGGGTAAGAAGAACACAGGGGGGGTGAGAACACACAGAGGGAGGAGTGAGAAGAACTCAGGGAGGGTGGAGGGGGGATGAGAAGAGCACAGGGAGGGTGGGTGAGTGTGAGAAGAGACTGCTAGGGGAGGGTGGGGGAGAGGAGAGACCACTAAGGGGCAGGGTAGAGCTCTAACGGACAGAAGGGGCAGCTCTATAGGACAGGGGGCAAGACAGGGAGCTCTTTAACACTACGCGCACACACACACACACAATGCATCCCTATACATACACAGAAACACACAATGCACCCCTATACATACACAGAAATACACAATGCATCCCTATACATACACAGAAACACACAATGCATCCCTATACATACACAGAAACAGAACATGCTTCCCTTACACACAGAGAAACACACAATGCATCCATTACACACACACACAATGCAACCCTTACACACAAAGACAATGCATCATTTGCACACATACACAGAAACATACAATGCAAACCCTTACACACATGCAAACACACACACTGTTTCTTACATACACACAGAAACACAATGCATCTCTTACACTCAATGCGCACACATACAGACACACACCTTGCATCCCTTATGCATACAAACACAGATTCACACAATGCATCCCTCACACACAACCAGAAACACATAATACATCCCTTATACACAAATACACACTGCTTCCACTACACACAAACACACTGCATCACCTGCACAAACTGGTATCCCTATACACTACATACCATAAGCACACATATTAGATAACACATAACACATCCCATACACACTCCACTCCCTGTGAGCGAGCTCATGGGTGGGTGGAACATATAAGTGGACTTATGAGTGGGCCTTATGGGCATACTCACCGTCAGGCACTGGGGCCCAGACCTTGAGCTGTGTAAGAGGCCCCCAAAAAATGGAGCTGCTTCCAATTCTCCCAGAACGTTGAATTTTGTGACCACAGTTGCAAACAGCCTCCAGAGGTCCTGTTCTACACCAGACCAGTGGAGCCAAACTGCAGCCCATCTTCATCCTTATCTAATTGTAAGTAGGCAATCTAGTATATTATTAGTGACACTAATCTATAATTTACCTCACATTAAAGGGACACTATAGCTTAATGAAGTGGTTCTGGTGTCTATAGCTGGTCCCTGCAGGCTTTTTAATGTAAACACACACTGTGTGCAGCACTGGCGTTAGTTCATATGGCAGATCATATGGATGGGGCATTGTGATGTCACATGGGGGGGGGGGGGGCGGCAAATTTTTATTTTGTCTCGGGCGGCAAAAATCCTTGCACCGGCTCTGATCCTGGGCAGCTGCACCAGTCTACTGGTGACCCACAGGAGGGGAGTGCACTGATTGCACTGCACTCTCCTCCTGCCCAGGCCCGTCTTGACCGCAGTGCAAGTGCCCTCTGCCCCTAATTTACAGTGGCTCACACTCACAAAAAGCAGTGCCTGGAGCCCTTTGCAGAGACGGAAACAAAGAGGTTCTGCGGCAGCTGGCCGTCCTGCAAGCATTACATTAAACAGCTGTTCCCCATGCAGCCACAGGTGGCGTTGTGCTGGGAGCAGGCCCGGACTGGCCATCGGGCACACCGGGCAAATGCCCGGTGGGCCGCGGTGGCCATGGGCCGAGGCTGGCAGGGGAAGGTCCCAGGATCTCCCCTGCCGGTCTTTGCAGGGCCGGCACTATCCGAGCGCCGGCCCCGCTGTTTGCCACGACGGGCCGGTGGGGAGATCAAAGATCTCCCTCACCGGCCCACTTTCATAGACCTGCGGCTGGGGAGGAAGGGAGGGAGAGAGAGGACCCGGCGGAGCTCTATCTTGCAGCTCCGCCGGGTTCCTCTCGCGAGATCCGGCGCGTTGCCATGGCAACGACCGGATCTCGCGAGAGTGAACTCTAGCCTGCAGGCTAGAGTTCACTCACCACGAGGACCACCAGGGATGCTGGGCGAGTGACTGAACCCCCTCCCAGATACCACCATGCCGGTCCCCCCCTCCCAGGCTAAAAGGTAAGAAGGGAGGGGGGGGGGACATAATGCCTGCTTAGATTTATTTATTTGTATATTTACCACAAAACACAATCCATAACATTTACACACAGCACTCTCACACACAGCACTCACACACATCACCCTCAGCACTATCACACACATCATCCACAGCACTATCACACACATCACCCTCAGCACTATCACACACATCATCCACAGCACTATCACCCTCAGCACTCTCACACACATCATTCACAGCACTATCACCCTCAGCACTCTCACACACATCACCCTCAGCACTCTCAGACACATCATCCACAGCACTATCACCCTCAGCACTCTCACACACATCATCCACAGCACTATCACCCTCAGCACTCTCACACACATCATCCACAGCACTATCACCCTCAGCACTCTCACACACATCATCCACAGCACTATCACCCTCAGCACTCTCAGACACATCATCCACAGCACTATCACCCTCATCACTCTCAGACACATCATCCACAGCACTATCACACTCGGCACCCTCACACACATCACCCTCAGTACTCACACACATCATCCACAGCACTATCACACACATCATACACAGCACTATCACACTCAGCACTCACACACACATCACACTCAGCACTATCACACACATCATACACAGCACTATCACACTCGGCACTCACACACACATCACACTCAGCACTATCACACACATCATACACAGCACTATCACACTCGGCACTCTCTCACACACATCAAACTCAGCACTATCACAAAACACATCACACACAGCACTATCACACTCGGCACCCTCACACACAGCACCCTCACACCTCACACACATTATCCACAGCACTATCACACTCGGCACTCTCACTCACATCGCACTCACACACACATCACAATCAGCACTATCACAAAACACATCATACACAGCACCCTCACACACATCACACACAGCATCCATCATAAACACATGCTGCACCCCTCACATACACACAGAACCTCCCCAACACACTGCACCACACACATACACAATACTTCCAAACATATGTACATACATATATGTATACATACATATATATATATATATATATATATATATATACACACACACACACTACATTCCTGACATACACACTCTGGATCCCCTATACACACACTAGATTCCTTGTAAGCAAACACATACTACACCCCTAAACACACACTCTCTACAAACACTGCATCACCTATACACACACACACACACACTTGCTACATCCCCTATACACACATTCTCTACAGCCCCTAGCCACATATGCATTACATTACACCACAAACACAACACGACTAAAACCGACCTTTTTACATAATACCACACCACAATCGGCTCACTCTATACACACACACAATACCACAAGCAGGCTCCAAACACATGCACAATACTCTTTCCTGGCCTTTTTGTCTCCTGGTATCCATTTATAGAGACACCAGAGACAAGTTGCAAGGAAACACAGTGCAAGCATGTTATTAAATTTGCTTGCACTGTGCAGAACTAATACAGGGATTTTTTCTCATGCTAGAGCTCTTTAGCAGAGCTCTGCGCATGGTCTGCCCTGGCCTGCACTTTGAGAGGGGGCGTGTTTGTCGTTAGTGATGACAAAACACACCCTCTCTGCCCCGCCCCCTTCTTAGTGGGCCGCTGTGATAAAAAAAATGCCCGGGCCGAATTTTTATCCCAGTCCGGCCCTGGCTGGGAGACTGTGATTACTCTTCACTTCCTCCCAGCCTACAGAGCAGCGCATGGGGGAGAGAGGAGGAGGCATGATTTAATCTTGAATAAACCCTCTAAGCAAACCTTTATAAATTTGGGGGGATCAGCTCTGTTTCCACAGTTTATTGGTGTTTACTCTCATCTCTGTATTAATATTGAGGGATGTCTAAGTAACATCAGTGTGTGTCAGCAGGGCCAGCCGTTGGGGTGGGCAAGCTGTGCGGTCACGCAGGGTGCCATGACAACAGAGGCGCCCGGCGGCCAACACAGCTCACAAGTTGGGTACACCAGCATATTTAATTTAAACGATTTGCTGGTGGTCCACTGGTGCGCACCAGCAGTAGGTGCAGTCAGATCATATCCTCTCCCTCGTGGTTCCAGCGCTCAGTTAGTGAGTCAGAGCACAGGCTCAGAGATTCTCAGCCTGTGCTCTGACAACATTGAAAGTCAGAGCCGTGAAGGAGCGGGTATGGCAAAGAGCTACTGATTAGCATAACATCAATATCCGTTATAAAACCAGGAAAAGGTGGGCATGGATGGTGAACTGATTTGGTGGCGCAATGGGCCTCTTGACTGGTTTTGCCCCCCAGGCCTAAGGCTGCCAGCCCTCCCCTGGACACTGCATTCACTGCCTCTACTACACAAATACAAACATAGCATCTACTACACACACTCGGCATCCACTACACACACTGCATCTGCTACACACAGACACTGCATCCACTACACATACTGCTTCCACTATACACAGACACTACATCCACTATACAAACACACTGCTGGTATTGCCCACTAATGCGGGAGCTGCTTAAATTGAAGAAAAAGAAAGTTAAATGTTTAAACAATAAATACAAAATATAATTATTTTTTTGTTGCTTTTTGCAATTTGCTTTCTTCATTTTTTGCTTTTTATTTGCTTTTTCTCCATTTTCTTTCTTCTTCTATTTTCTCCTTCCTTATGCAATCCCCAACAGGAGGGCTGAACTAGGTAGCCCACTTTATTATTAGCCAACAACAAAAAATAAAACAGAAAAAAGGAATATCTATATATCAGGGGTCTCTTTTTCCTTTCTCTTTATTCCCTTCTTCTCCTTCCTTTACTTTTCCTTCTTTATTTCATGTTAAGTAAACCAAGTAAACAGAAAATAACAGAACTTAGCTTGCCAAAGTTTAATATCAGCCACTCTAACTGTCTCTGCATTTACATCGAGTGTATCAGCTCCCCTCCTGTATCACACGCCCCTGTGCGCTTCCTTTTAGCCATCGAGGGAGATTTAGCAAACAGTGGCGTTCACACAATGCTTGTTGGGCGTTTTTCTGAGATCTCTCTTGATGGCTGGAGTTAGGTGCGTGCCTGCATGTGGTTGTGCCAGAGAACCGACGGTCGCAAATAAAACCCACCACTGCCCACCATGAAAGTGTGAATCACCCACTAGTAGGCAGTAGGGACCAGGTGGACTACCAGTGGTTTAAATAGACAAATACATAAATAATTAACCCATATCTATGCTGCTTACAATCTCCTGTCCCATCCCCCCCCATTCCCTCAACTAATCCCCTGTCCAACCCTTCTTCCTGATTTCCAGCAGTCATCTTGGGATGCAAGGTTCTCATGGGTGGAAGGAGCAATCCTATGAAGTAATAATAAAAAAAGGAGTAGAGTCAGCGCTAATCAGGAAGGCAGCAGTCCCAGACAAGGACTCCCTCTAATGTCCCTGGAGATAAATAGACAAAGCAAGAGAATGGGGGATGGGTCTGCGCCACTGTGTACAACAGATAATGATATTAAGTCCAATGGGATCTATATAGTTGTGTCCAAAGTTCTACTTTATACGATATCCAGAAGATGTCAATGACCTAGAGGATAATCCATTTTGATAAAAATGGAAGAGTTCTTACTTACAGTTGACAGAGCTTAATCCAGCTCTGGTGTGAATGGCTTGCAGTGGTATTATCCCCGCTTGCAGGATATACGGAAAGTGTCCTCTTCTATGTAGTGGCAGGTAGCCAAGTTGAAAATAAAAATGGAAACAATAATGGTGCAGTATGTTCCACACATGCGATAAAATATAGAAAATATAATAGATACACTCACATTCGGTAGAGCTTCAGCTAGCTCTAGTTTGTTAGCCGTGCAGCGGTATAATCCCTGCTTGTAGGATATGGGATGAGTGATCTTGACGCGAATATCAGTAGCTCGGAGAGAAGATAAAACAGCGATAGTGCTCTCAATAAAATCTTTGGTGATAAAATAATAAAATATACTCACAATATATAGGGCAGACTTACTGCTCTATGTAACAGCGTAGGTGGTATAATCCCCACCTAGGATTCTTTGGAGTATTATATCCAGGAAATAAAAATAATAAAAGAAGTATACGGTATAAAATATATATAAAAGCCAGGTAGTAGTAAAAGATGATGGTTTCAACGTAAAAATTACCAAAATCTTTTTATTAACAGTATATAAAAGCAGTAAAAGTATCCAAACGCGTTTCACCAATATAAGGCTTTATCAATGGATAGCAAACATTTCAACCTGGCTGATTAGAGTTTATATAGGTATAGAGATGATTTAAAATTGGCGCCAAAATTGTACAACCAATAGTAAGACAGATAATTTGTGCACATACATAACAGCATTTAATGGTAAGAATTCGATAGATATAGTTTATCTGATGCTTTTAACATGATTATTTTACAAAAGCAAGCGTTATTGGTTAAGAATTAACATGTTTTCAGCCGGATCACGTGACGCGCGTCATAAGCGCGACTTCACTTCCGGCCGCACGGAATTGTGGGGCATGTAGTTGCAAGATAAACTACATGTGTGTAGAGCCCTGTATTGGGCTGAAAGGGAAGTTGAGTGGTTAGGGAACACTTGGGGAGGGACTTGGGAGATAAAAATAATGGCGGCGGCCATCTTGGATGGGCAATGTACTATTAAGAATTAACATAATAAAATTGAATAAATCAAAGTCTGCATTTAAACCATTAGGGATAAGTGTTTTTAAATTAAAAACCCATTCCATTTCACATTTACCTAAAATGTTTTTGATATTGCCTCCTCTCCATGGAATAATGCATTTTTTTATGCCGATACATTTTAAAAGACCAGGATCATTATTATGGATAGTAAAATGTTTAGACACAGTATGATTTTGGTATCCATTAATAATATTTCGGCAATGTTCCCCTAATCGTGTTTTGAGACTTCTTGTGGTCATACCCACGTATTGGAGCCCACATGGGCATTCTAGGAGGTAAATTCCATTTTTTGTAGTACACGTAATAAAATCTTTAATATTGTATGTTATATTGGTTTTATTAGATTGGAAATGTGTGGTTTTAGGTTTAACCGACTGATCAGTACATTTACGCCCCAAATGGCAGTGGATTCCCAGTCTGCCATAAAGAGGTTAGCATAGCTGGGGGCGAACTTGGTCCCCATGGCCGTGCCTCGTTTTTGTAAATAAAAACAATTAAAAAAACAAAAATAATTGTTCTTTAAAATTATATTAATACCCTCAATTATAAAATCAATTTGGGTGTGAGAGGTTCTATTTTCGTGTGTAAGGATATTTTTCACTGCGCTGCACCCTATGTCGTGGGGAATAATTGTGTATAAAGACTGAACATCGCAGGTGACTAGAATAAAATTGGGTTGCCAGCTAAAATTATTTGAATAAAATCTTAAAAGAGACATAGAGTCTTTTAAATAGGACCTCATAAGTTTTACAGAGGGTTGGAGAAGAGTGTCTATGTATTGTGATAGGTTGCTTAAAATTGAGCCAATCCCAGACACGATGGGTCTGCCCGGTGGGTTGGTTATATTCTTGTGAATGTTTGGTAAAAAATATATTACTGGAATTTTCGGGTATTGTATGCTTAAAAAATTAATTTCTTGTTTGTTTAAAATATTAAGATCTGCACTTTTTTAAAAAAATGTTAAAAAGATCTTCTTTATATTGGCGGTTGGGTCTGATACTAATTTTCCATACACTTGACTATCATTGAGTTGTCTATTTGCTTCTTCGATGTACATAGTGCTAGATAGTATAACCAGACCTCCCCTTTGTCTGCCGGTTTGACTACTATAGTTTTATTGTCTTGTAATTGTTTGAATGCTAGTCTTTCACTTTGTGTAAGATTGTGGGTCTCGAATTTAGTAGGTTTGATTTTTTCTAGATCTTGTAGGACAAGTTTCTCGAACATAACAAGCGGAGCAGATTTGCAATAAGCAGGGTAAAATTTAGATTTTTCTTTAAGGTTGGTATTAATGATTGTAGCCTCATTTGTGATGAGGGGAGAGGAGAGGGAGGTGGATTAGTGGAGGGATTATGGTTGCTGAAAATTTTTTTGAGAGTGGCTTTACGTACAAATTTGTTAATGTCTATATAGGCTTCAAATGGTTTGAAAGAGTGTGTGGGGGCAAATTTAAGACCTTTGGATAAAACAGAAATTTGTGCTGAAGTTACATTTTTTTTAGATAGGTTAAAAATGCCACACTCTTTTTCAGTTTTGGGATTTATGGTCTTTCTAATCTCTCTCTTTTGTGATCGTCTTCCACCTCGCTTTCCTCTAAACTCAGATTTCTTTTCTTTGCTCTTGAGGGATAAGGTGTCAGTGTGCATGTATTGTGGTGAGTCTGAATGTCTAAAAAATGGTCTTCCCTCCTCTTCCCTTTCAGCCCAATACAGGGCTCTACACACATGTAGTTTATCTTGCAACTACATGCCCCACAATTCCGTGCGGCCGGAAGTGAAGTCGCGCTTATAACGCGCGTCACGTGATCCGGCTGAAAACACGTTAATTCTTAACCAATAACGCTTGTTTTTGTAAAATAATCATGTTAAAAGCATCAGATAAACTATATCTATCGAATTCTTACCATTAAATGCTGTTATGTATGTGCACAAATTATCTGTCTTACTATTGGTTGTACAATTTTGGCGCCAATTTTAAATCATCTCTATACCTATATAAACTCTAATCAGCCAGGTTGAAATGTTTGCTATCCATTGATAAAGCCTTATATTGGTGAAACGCGTTTGGATACTTTTACTGCTTTTATATACTGTTAATAAAAAGATTTTGGTCATTTTTACATTGAAACCATCATCTTTTACTGCTACCTGGCTTTTATATATATTTTATACCGTATACTTCTTTTATTATTTTTATTTCCTGGATATAATACTCCAAAGAATCCTAGGTGGGGATTATACCACCTACGCTGTTACATAGAGCAGTAAGTCTGCCCTATATATTGTGAGTATATTTTATTATTTTATTTTATCACCAAAGATTTTATTGAGAGCACTATCGCTGTTTTATCTTCTCTCCGAGCTACTGATATTTGCGTCAAGATCACTCATTCCATATTCTACAAGCGGGGATTATACCGCTGCACGCCTAACAAACTAGAGCTAGCTAAAGCTCTACCGAATGTGAGTGTATCTATTATATTTTATATCTTTTATCGCATGTGTGGAACATACTGCACCATTATTGTTTCCATTTTAATTTTCAACTTGGTTACCTGCCACTACATAGAAGTGGACACTTGCCGTATATCCTGCAAGCGGGGATAATACCGCTGCAAGCCATTCACACCAGAGCTGGATTAAGGTCTGTTAACTAAGTAAGAACTCTTCCATTTTTATAAAATTGGATTATCCTCCATGTCATTGACATCTTCTGGATATCGTATAAAGTAGAACTTTGGACACAGCGATATAGATCCCATTGGACTTAATATCATTATCTGTTGTACACAGTGGCGCAGACCCATCCCCCATTCTCTTGCTTTGTCTATGAAGTAATAATGTCTAAACCCCTGAAACCCATAAAAGATCTTGACAAGGCTGACCATAAGTAAAGCAATGCAAATATTGCCATAACACAATTAATTAAGCAGACCTGTGTTGGAGCCTTGCTTTATAGCATGTCTTGTCATCTGCAGAATAAGACCCAAACATTCTCCCTCCCAAAAACTCTTACCAAACGCGTCTAAGTCTTAGAATAACCAATTCTTTATGCTGTATGTGGTTAATAAAACAGGGAAACATTCCCAGCTGTAATTATTATGTTTGATACAGAATACTGAAAAAGCTATACTTTCATGTTTGTGACTGTTATGTATGCCATTGGATAAGCATTTAGCATATTTACAATAAGTCAACAGCAGGAGTCAGACATGTAATGGCTGCTCTTTGTTTATTTCAAAGGCATGAAAATGGAGATGACGGTGCCGGTGACAGTGTTTATTCCATTAAACAGTGAGTCACCCATCAATGCTTCCTTAGCTTTCTTCCTGCCACCGGAATTGGATATCCCTGAACCAACAGACCCCAATATTTTCTTTCTAACTTTTCCAGAAACAAAATTGTATGTAAAGTAAGTAATTGTCCTGTCATGACCTCTTAAATCCACTTAATATGACTTCAGATATGCAAAAAGTACATATCAGTACAAAACCAGCAAAAGGAGAGGTGTTGCAGAAAATTAATAATCAAGAATTATACAAACCACTAATATTTTAAATACTCACGTCATTTTAAATATGGCACCATTAAAGGTTTATGGTTACATTTATGTAGAACATTAGGCTTACCAATTTCACTAATTTTATGATGGTTCTAATGGAACCGAATCACAACCTTGGCTTGTATACAAGTTACCTTTACCTGTGTAACCACTTTTTAGAAGGTATTTTATTAAGCCCAGGATTTTTAAAGGGAATTTAAACAACCTTGGCCTAATAAAGTGGTTTTGGTGTGTAGGTCATGCCCCTACATTCTCACTTGTCAAGTATCTGCCATTTAGAAGTCAAATCACTTTGTTTATGCAACCCTAGTTACACCTCCTCTGGCTGTGACTCACACAGCTTCTTTACACAGAAAAAAAACAAAACAAAACAAATTTATTTAGCTTATCTTACTGCAAAGTTTGTTTCATTTAAAAGTTCTTATCTCCTGCTCTGTAAATTCAGTGCTAGAGCCTACAGCAGCCTCTTCTGTGCCATTAAAATTCAAGTAACATATTAGGAGATAAGTACTTCTGAACTTAGTTGAAGACTAACAGGGTTATTCATTAAAGTGAGATTTACCCTTAATTTAAAGTGAATTTCAAACGTTAGGTTACAAGAGCCAAATTAGAAAAATTCTAAGTTCTAAATAAATAAATATATATTTATATATATCATGTTTTATTATAAACTTTCTGAGGACTCCCAAGTAGGTTTGTACAATATTAAACAAACATGTGACTCAATTTAATACTGTTAAAACACATCCCAAATGATGTATAAAAATAAATTCCCACATATTGTGACGGCGACTTTTGTAGATAAATCATTTGGAAAAATGTTCTAACAGTATTACAGTATTTAGAAAAAACTGAAGCTATAGACGTTATTCATACTGCAATAAAGGGTACATTGGCATTTTCTTTATAAACATTCATGGTGCCATAGCAAAAATATTTTTTTTTCAATATTAATAGTAATTTTTCACTATTGCTAATAGAAAATATGGAATATTCAGTATGCATTTGCATGATACTTCACACAGGAGACAAGTTTGTTGATCCGCACTCATAGGGAATCCTACAAAATACATCCTGAAGAAATCATAGAAAAAAATGCACATTTATTGAAGTAAAAAATAAAATGCAATTGGCAAGATACTAGAACAGCACTCCTTATGTATGCTGTATTGGTCCAAACATGTGAAAAAAAAAAAGGTTGTGAGTGAACAAAGTATAAAAAAATCCAAAACCTGAGCATAGGACCACCCGCAGCTGCGGCACAGGGGGGAGACCACCAAAGACATAATGTTGAGAAAGCACTGAGTGGTGCGAAACGCGTCCAGGGCTTCTATAATCTTTCTTTAGGGTCGGCTTCTTTGGTGGTCTCCCCCCTGTACAGCAGCTGTGGGTGGTCCTATGCATTTTTGCTCTGTAACAAACTTATCACTTCTATTTTTCAGGAGTTTTGATGGTTTTGCTGAACCCATTGACTTTTTTGAAAAAGCTAAATCTCTGTATGAAACATTGGTGGCCCAGAAGAAAGAATTTTTGTCTTCATTCTACGCATGCAATATCTACGATAGTCCTTATGAAGTTGTGGATCGTCATAATGAAGTCTATTATGTTGCAATATAACCCGAGCATATTAAAGGAAAACAACTGATTTAATAACACATGAGCTTTAGATGCCCGTAGGCTAAAGTAAGTTTAGCAAAGAAGTCGTTTTTGTTCCTTGTACCCGAATAGTGCCCCATGGTTCAGTTTATCACAATACAGTAGATTACTGGTATTTCTTTAAAAAAAAAAAAAAAAAAAAAGTATTTGGAAGCACTATCCAATGACTTTGTCCTTATGAGGCTAAAATGCAAGTATAACTCAATATCCACTTATCTGCTGAGCCCAAGAAAATATTTAGTACATTGTAAGCTTGACTAGGAAGTTTTAGGATGTAACAGTTCTTTAAAAAAAAACAAATAATTGCTTCTTCGGGTGCCATCAGTTTTCTAGCCAGTCCCAAATCAGATATGAAATGGCAGATTCGCTCAGCTCTTCTAACTCTGATGAGTTCAATGTAGTTCAACAATGAGAAACATCAGATTCACAAACAGTAGATTCTATGAGCGCTTTCACTATGGAAGTGCACTAAAGACTCCCAACCCACACACATGTAGCATTTTAGATAACTATCTCGGATACTAACATGCTAGAAGTATCAAAACAATTCTAATGACTTTATTTATTACATGACACATTAAAACGGACATGCTATGTTTAGAAATTGCCACTTACATGAAACATCCTTATTTCACACAACCTAATTCTATGTTGAAATTAAATATCATATATGAGAACATGAAATGTTGACTTTCAATAAATGTCACTATGGGAAAGATTATTTTTGAAGATTTAAACTTTTTTGGGGAGAATGGTATGTTTGCAGACATTCTTTTGTTTTCTAAAGTAATTGCTCTTTATGTGCAACAGAATACCATACTTTGTTTTGCCTTAATAAATGTACCTTGTTACGTTTAATTGGTATATTTATTCCTGTGTATTACAGTTCTTTACAAATAGTACCGACCTGCATATAAACGTGGAAATGATCTAATAAATAATACCATTGTCTCATACTATGCTTGAATTATAATACAGACGCAAATAAAAAATATCTTGCACATGCTATAACTATAAAGCTCCAACCCATAGTATTATTCAAAGATCATGCTTTAACCAAAGAAACAAACAAACAAAACAAAAAAACTAAAAGGAAGAATTATATGAGCTGTCTCGCTTGTTATACAGTGTTTACAGACAGATATAAGAAGCATAATATTCAGCTACACAAACATGACAGCATGTTCTTACACAATTATGTACCCAAAGCAAATTTAAATTACCTTCTTGAAATGAGAAGTCGGAAACTTGCCTGATTCTCTAATGTAGACCTTAATTAATATTTTTGGATAAACTTTTGAAATGACCACAATCTGTTAGAAAAAACTTTTCAAATGATTTATCTACCAACATTCCTGTATCCTTTTTTATTTTTAATTCTTTATTTTTCAGTGCAAATGAGGTATCAAAGGCTAAAACATGTAATCAAGAGATCAAAGTCATATGAACAGGCACTTAACAGGTCAAGATATAGTTATGGCATATAATAACATTGCACAATTAGAAGTGGGCTAGGTAGTGTAACAAACCACCTCTTTTACAGGTAGGGCTGTCACAGATCTTGCAGTAACCACCACCTTCTAGGGTATATAAAGTCCAGGACACAGTCAGCTCGATTTTCCTTTTTCTTTATTCAATAAGAAAACAGGTGCTTTAAATAAAAAAACCAAACAAAATCCCTTGCTCTTACTAGACAGGAAATTGCTATCTGCAATTGGGTGGCTTTCCCACTTACCAATTTCCAAACAAAAGAAATGTCTTTGCAATGAACACAGTTGTCATTCACTCTCCTAGCTGTCTTTTTCTCCCTCCCCTGCAGCAGGCTGCCCTCTTCATTTTAAAGGCCTGTCTACTAATTGACTAGCTACAGGTGAGTGTCAATTAGTTAACTCTTAAGTCAAATCTAAATTGTGGTTTGTTACACAGTAATTAGTGCTGTTGGAACATTGGCCCATCCTACTCTCCAAATACTCCGGCCCAGGGATCCATACCATGTTTTGCAGAACCTCAGCAATGTAGATTGCAAACACTAACATCTTCCCTGCGGCATTTAACTGAAAATTCTCAGGTCGCAGTTTAGCAAATCAGGCCTGATGTATCTTCCATCAACCACAATGCCACTTTTACGCTCACATATCCTCCCCCCCAGCTCATACCTATTGGTTTGAGCGACCATGGAAATCAGAGAGTGTACCCTCGACAGCCCATCAGCATTACCCTGTCGCAGACCAGCCCTGTGTTCCACAGTGAAATTAAAAGATTGTAAACTCAAAAGCCACCTGGTTACTCTGGAGTTATTTTCTTTGTTCTGATACATCCATGTCAGAGGTGCATGGTCCGTTATCAAGCGGAACTTTCTGCCCAGCAGGTAGTATTTTAGAGAGTCTAATGCCCACTTAATAGCAAGACACTCTTTCTCAACAATAGAGTAGTTCTTCTCGTGTGGGTTTAATTTCCTGCTCAAAAAAAATACAGGGTGTTCTTCACCCTGGTATTCCTGTGAAAGAACAGCCCCCAAGCCAATATCAGAAGCATCTGTCTGAATTATAAAGTCCCTGGAAAAATCTGGGGTCACCAAGACAGGGTGGCTACAGATAGCTTCCTTCAGACTCTTAAAAGCCCCTTCCGCCTCAGGGCACCACTTAACTATGACCGGGGATTTGGCTTTAATAAGGTCTGTCAAAGGTGCAGCCATGGTAGCAAAATCTGGGATGAACCGCCTATAATATTCAATTAAACCCAAAAATGCCTTTACTTGTTTCTTTGTAAGGGGCTGTGGCCATTTTTGTATGGCTTCTACTTTGGCTTCCTGTGGTTTAACCAAACCCCTCCCAATAGAATAACCTAAGTACTTTGCTTCCTCTAAACCAATTGTACACTTGGAAGGGTTGGCAGTTAAGCCCGCTGAGCGGACAGCATCAAGCACCGCTTGAACTTTGGGGAGGTGGGATTCCCAGTCTGTACTGTGGATGACGACATCGTCCAAATATGCTGCAGCATAACGAACATGAGGTCTAAGAATTCTGTCCATCATTCGTTGGAATGTGGCAGGTGCCCCATGTAACCCAAATGGCAATACAGTGTACTGAAATAGGCCACTGGGTGTTGAAAAGGCTGTCTTTTCTTTGGCTCTTTCGGTGAGAGGGACCTGCCAGTAACCCTTGGTTAAGTCCAAGGTTGTTAGATAACGAGCTTTACCCAGTCTTTCTATTAACTCATCAACTCTGGGCATTGGGTAGGCATCAAATTTTGAGATGGCATTTAACTTGCGGTAGTCATTACAGAACCTCCATGTGCCATCAGGTTTGGGCACCAATACAATAGGACTACTCCAGTTACTCTGGGATTCTTCAATGACTCCAAGTTTTAACATGCTCTCAACTTCTAAGTTTATAACCTCCCTCCGGGCCTCAGGAATTCTATAGGGCTTGAGATTAACTCTTTTCCCCGGTTCGGTTATTATATCATGTTTGATCACTTTAGTCTTTCCTGGAACTACCGAGAAAACATCCCTATTTCTTCTGATGAAATCTCTGACCTCTTGCTTTTGATGCACAGACAGAGTCTCAGATACGTTCACCTCTGGCTCTGCTATAGGGGGGTCTGAAGGTTTTAAAGCAATCAGGATCTCCCTGTCCTTCCATGGCTTTAACAGATTTATATGATACAACTGTTCAGGCTTTCTTCTCCCTGGTTGTCTGACTTTATAATTGACATCACTCACTTTTTCTATTACTTCATAGGGTCCATGCCAAGTCGCAAGGAACTTATTCTCCACAGTAGGGACCAGAACCAATACCCTGTCTCCAGGTTGGAACACTCTGACTCTAGCATTTCGGTTATAGCTGCTTTTCTGAGCCTGCTGGGCTTCTAGCATGTGTTCCCTGACAATAGGCATTATGGTGGCCATTCGATCCTGCATTTGAGCTATATGCTCAATTACACTCCTGTGGGGAGTAGTCTCCTGTTCCCAGGTCTCCTTAACAATATCTAATATTCCCCTGGGATGTCTTCCGTATAACAATTCAAAAGGAGAGAAGCCCGTGGAGGCCTGTGGAACTTCCCTAATGGAAAACAGTAGATATGGCAATAAAAAATCCCAGTTCCTTCCATCTGCATCAATTACCTTGCGTAGCATACTCTTAAGGGTTTTGTTGAACCTCTCTACTAAACCATCAGTCTGTGGGTGATATACTGAGGTCTTAAGATGTTTAACCTGTAAGAGCCTGCACAACTCTTTTGTGACTCTGGACATGAACGGGTCCCCTGATCTGTCAGGATTTCTTTAGGGATACCCACCCTACTGAACATCAACATAAGTTCCTTAGCTATTACCTTTGAAGAGGTATTACGCAAGGGAATGGCCTCAGGGTAGCGAGTTGCATAGTCCAAGACGACTAATATATATTGGTGTCCCCTAGCAGACCTTACCAGTGGCCCCACTAAGTCCATAGCGATCCTTTCAAAAGGCACATCAATTATGGGTAAGGGTACAAGTGGACTACGAAAAGTCTTGAAAGGAGCCCTGTACTGGCACTCGGGGCACGAAGAGCAATAGTTTGTAATAGCAGTAAACACTCCAGGCCAGTAAAACCTTCTAAGGACTCTCTCTCTAGTCTTTTCGACTCCCAAATGTCCCCCTAATACGTGGCTGTGAGCCAACTTTAGTACTATATTTTGGTAAGTCTGAGGAACCAACAGCTGCTTAATGACGTCTGAATCCCTTTTTTCTACACGGTACATTAGGTCGTTTTGTACTTCAAAATAGGGGAACGGTAGGGCTTCTCCTGGCTGATTAGCAACCCCGTTTACAACTTTAATATCATTTCTAGCTGTCACTAAAGTGGGATCTTCCCACTGAGCACTTTTAAAATTACCTGGACTAATTCCAATATCAATTAGGTCCTTATCCTTGTCTGTAGTATTGGTAGACTCCTCACTAGTTTGAGCTGGGTTATCTCCTATTAATACTGGTTTAGGGCAGTACTTTCTCCTTTTTCTCATTTTTCCGTCACAGTGGTCAAAACCAGGGGCGTATTAGCCGCGAGGCAAACAAGGCATTTGCCTTGGGCGGCATTTTCCAGGGGGCGGCAAAAAACGTCGCCCCCAAATGCCCAGGGCAAATGCCTTGTTAGCCTTGCGGCTAACTGACTTGCCCTCTGGGCGGGCGATCTGCTGGGCGGCGCTAGTGGGCGGCCGGCGAGGGAGCACTTCCTCTGAGCTGTCTGCTCAGCTCCCTCGCGCGCCGCAGAGTGAGGCTGGGAGCCGGAATATGACGTCATATTCCGGCTCCGCCTCCCAGCCTCACTCTGCGGCGCGCGAGGGAGCTGAGCAGATAGCTCAGAGGAAGTGCTCCCTCGCCGGCCGCCCGCCCGCAAGCGCCGCCCAGCAGCCACTGGACCACCAGGGAGAAATAGGACCCCCCCAGCATTCCCAAAGGTAAGGAGGCTGGGGGGGGGGGGGGTGTAAATTTTTTTTTTTAAAGTGTTAAATATGTGAGTGAGTATGTGTGTATGTCTGTTAGTGTGTGTGTGTGTGTGAATGTCTGTTAGTGTGTGTGTGTGTGTGTGTGTGAGAATGTATGTATGTGTGTGTGTATGTCTGTTAGTATCTTTGTGTATGTCTGTTAGTGTGTGTGTGTGTGTGTGAATGTCTGTTAGTGTGTGTGTGAATGTCTGTTAGTGTGTGTGTGTGTGTGTATGTATGTTAGTGTGTGTGTATGTTAGTGTGTGTGTGTATGTATGTTAGTGTGTCTGTGTATGTCTGTTAGTATGTGTCTGTTAGTGTGTGTATGTATGTCTGTTAGTGTGTATGTATGTATGTTAGTGTGTGTCTGTTAGTGTGAGTGTCTGTTAGTGTGAGTGTGTGTGTCTGTTAGTGTGAGTGTGTGTGTCTGTTAGTGTGAGTGTGTGTGTGTGTGTGTGTGTGTCTGTTAGTGTGAGTGTGAGTGTGTGTGTGTGTGTGTCTGTTAGTGTGAGTGTGTGTGTGTGTGTGTCTGTTAGTGTGAGTGTGTGTGTGTGTGTGTCTGTTAGTGTGAGTGTGTGTGTGTGTGTGTGTGTGTGTGTGTATCTGCTAGCATTTATGCGGGTTATCATCATAGTCATTGGTAATAGTACCATAACAGTTAAACAAACATGAACGGGCTCCCTCATCTTTGCCCATATTGCATTCCATAGGTTCATCCCCCAATGGACAGTCTTTGGCCATATGACCAGCCTCTTTGCACCTGAAACATTTGACAGTGAAATCTGTCCACCAATCAGTTCCTTTCCCAGGCCTATTAGACCTGGATGCCCCCCTGGTGTTTTGTGTATAGAGCTGCCGCTCTTCAGCTCCCCTTAAACAGTCTTACCAGGTCTTGCCGAATCATGGGGCTTAGGATTGCGCGGGTTTTCCTTTGAAGTAGGAGATAGCAGTTCTCCTGCAGCCACATATCTTTCTACCAAGGCAATCAGTTGGTCAGCGGTATGGGGGTCACTTTGGCTGACCCAGCGACGTAGGGCAGCTGGTAAACCACGCAAAAACCGGTCCATAACTAGGGTTTCCACAATGTGGCTAGCTGAATGGATTTCAGGTTGCAGCCATTTCCGTGCAAGGTGTATGAGGTCAAACATTTGGGAGCGTGCGGCTTTGTCTGAAGAATATGACCATGAGTGGAACCTTTGGGCACGTACTGCAGAGGTTACACCCAGTCGTGCCAAGATTTCAGCTTTCAATTTGCTGTAGTTACTTGCCTCGGCTGGTTCTAGGTCATAATATGCTTTCTGTGGCTCTCCACTTAGGAACGGTGCCAATATGCTTGCCCACTCACCAGCCGGCCATCCCTCTCTCTCAGCAGTGCGTTCAAATGCCAGAAGGTACGCCTCTACATCATCGGATGTGGTCATTTTCTGAAGATAGTGGCTCGCCCGAATCGCCTTTGGCTGACCCTGGTATCCTCCATCAGGGTCTCCATTCAATTTTCCAAAGATAGCTTGGATTTCCTGTTGTAGCCCCTGGGTGACTTTTTGCTGCTCCTCACGGGCTACTTTAAACATCTCCGCTTGTGTCACAACAAGCTGTTTCACCAAGGACTCAGTGCACTCCATTTGTATTTTAGCCAGGACTTTAGCACCATCTGCCTGGGCCAGCACCAGTTGCTGCAGGGCTGCACTGTTTTCTGCAGCTCTCCTGTTAGTCTCCTGTTGCACAGAGGTGGACTGGATCAGAGCCTTGATAACATCCTCCATGTTGAGCTTTAACTGACTCCTACCCTCAGGCTTACGTGGTTATGCCCGCATTCTCCACCATATGTAACAAACCACCTCTTTTACAGGTAGGGCTATCACAGATCTTGCAGTAACCACCACCTTCTAGGGTATATAAAGTCCAGGACACAGTCAGCTCGATTTTCCTTTTTCTTTATTCAATAAGAAAACAGGTGCTTTAAATAAAAAAACCAAACAAAATCCCTTGCTCTTACTTGAGCTCTTACTAGACAGGAAATTGCTATCTGCAATTGGGTGGCTTTCCCACTTACCAATTTCCAAACAAAAGAAAGGTCTTTGCAATGAACACAGTTGTCATTCACTCTCCTAGCTGTCTTTTTCTCCCTCCCCTGCAGCAGGCTGCCCTCTTCATTTTAAAGGCCTGTCTACTAATTGACTAGCTACAGGTGAGTGTCAATTAGTTAACTCTTAAGTCAAATCTAAATTGTGGTTTGTTACACAGTAATTAGTGCTGTTGGAACATTGGCCCATCCTACTCTCCAAATACTCCGGCCCAGGGATCCATACCATGTTTTGCAGAACCTCAGCAATGTAGATTGCAAACGCTAACATCTTTCCTGGGGCATTTAACTGAAAATTCTCAGGTCGCAGTTTAGCAAATCAGGCCTGATGTATCTTCCATCAACCACAATGCCACTTTTACGCTCACAGTAGTTATAATGATTCATCAAGTGTTAGGAACTCCAAACTTAGGTCGCTTCTGGTTAAAACAACTATACATTAATTTCTCATTATTTGTAGGCTAGCTGTGTGTGAGACCCTTGGTTAGGCATCTGGCATCAAAAGTTAAACTGTGGGGGTAAATCTGATGGTTTAGTCGCTTGGGCCTTTCCTTGTGTATTTGTTTGTGCAATCTTTCCCTTCTTATGAAGTAGGGAGGATTGGTTTGGACTATCATGCATTATGGAGTCTAGGGAAATGTGACAGGTCTCTGAATGAGTTACTGTAAAATAGGCAAAGTAGAGGCTATTGAGTGTGTAGCGTGAGGATGGTCGCCCGGGACCGAACTTTATGGAGGGAGCAACTAATGTGAGGCTGCATCCAGCGTGTTAAGGGTGCTTGATGTAAGTGCTTCCAAGAGGGTAGTACTTCTTTACCATGGGGTGATGGGGGTGGGGGGGGGAGGGGGTGGAATGTATCATCTGAGTGGTGAGTGATCGGCGGAACCGGCGGAACCTGTGTCATCCATGCACAGTCTGCTTCCCACATATGCCTCACATTTAGTTGGAGCATCTTTGCCTGTGTAACCAAAAATCCTTGCACTGGCCCTGTACACACCCATCCAGAACCTGTATCTAAACACCATAGCAAGGGAAGGAGAGAAAAAAGTGGGAAAATATTCACCTCCTGTCATTAATAAAATTAAGATTACAGGTACACTAAAGCTAGCATAAACTGCAATGTTATTAAATGCCAGGTAACTTCACATTTTGCTGTTTTAATGCTCTGATAACAAAGCAAAAGAGGCATGTGAGGACAAAAGTGGAATCGTCTGAAAAGGTCCTCCTGAGACCAGTGAGCGTTGAGGTGACGCAAAGCTTAGGCACATCCTGAAAGAAAGGATAAAAGACCAAAGAGGAATCTGATTTAGTATATCTAGAAATAGTAAAAACCAAAGAAAAACAAGTTACCTGCGTTCTCTCCTTAATCCCTATGTATTTTTAAACAAATTGAGTTTTTTTAGTTACCTCCAATGGCCATGAGAGGATGACCCCACCTGCCAACGTCAAGGCAGACCCCCCTAGGTGGGTCCTAACTCTAACCATTCACCTTGCTTCCTTGAGCCTCTGGCAAAAATCTCTACTGAGACAGAAAGGGGTATTTTTTATATACACCCCTATACATTATTAACCCTTAATAGGGAACACATGGGATGGGCGGCTGCATTGTAACAAGGCTGAGTGATACAAAAAATGGATACAAATGCAGAAAGATAAGTCCTGCGCTCACTCCCATCACTGGGCGGCTGCAAATGACTACAGTACACATCAGCCCCAATATGTAGTAAAAACCAAAGAAAAACAAGTTACCTGCGCTCTCTCCTTAATCCCTATGTATTTTTAAACAAATGGAGGTTTTTTAGTTACCTCCAATGGCCATGAGAAATAGTAAAGTTGACCCCTTCCAAAGAAAATGAGAACACGTTGCCATCAAACGCGTTTACACTATATACCTGTCAGAATGAAATGAGACACAACAGAACGATAAACTTAGCTGATAGTTGTTGAAGAAACAGGTCAGATCCACATCCCAAAGGTTAGAATATTTTGGGGAAGGAGGTCAAGATAATTTAATATCACAAAATGTTGGCAAACCAAAGGGTATTGGGCGATCATAGAACCTTGCACCAGGACATGAGCCGCTAATATAGCATATCGTACCATGCTAATGGAATGGTAAGATTTTCCCAGCTCAAACAAATGTGACAAGAAATTAAAGAGAATGGGAACACGGACTGTAAAGGGATCGGAACCCTTATCCAAACAGCAACTACACCAGACGTTCCATGCTGAAAAGGTAACATCTTCATTTCCAGGTGCCCAGGAATCCCAGAGAAGGTCCTCAGCTATTTGTGATAGGCTGCTGTTGTTCCAAGCCCCCATTCTGACACCACAAGGGGATGAGGATTCTCTTGGAGATAGATGAGGAGAAATGGAAAGAGTGAGAGAATGAGAAGATCATGATACAACAACTCTGCCAAAATGGAGTTATTAGCACTACGAAGACTTCTTGATAGAGTTGAGCGGACACCTGGATGTTCGGGTTCGCCGAGTTTGGCCGAACTTCGTAAAAAAGTTCGAGTTCGGGCTCGAACTTGACCCGAACTTGACCCTGAACCCGAACCCTATTGAAGTGGGGACCCGAACTTTTGGGCACTAAAATCCCTCTAAAAAAGTCCTGGAAAGGGCTAGAGGGCTGCAAAAGGAAGTAAAATGGGGGTAAGTGTAGGACAAGTGCCCTGCAAACAAATGTGCATAGGGAAATCACTTAAAATAACATAAAATAAGCAGCCGCTTAGAAGATAACTCCCCAATTCTCACGGTATTAGGGAGCTATCTACCAAAAGGCTGAAAGACCTAAATTGGTCTTTCAGCCACATTTACTAATACTAAGTAAAGATTACCTACTGTCCTCCCCCCATGGCCCTTACCCCTGAGTGGCGAGTGGGGGCCCTAAATGAGAATGACGGGGTGGGACCTACCATTTGATGTCTTCTTTCTTCTAAAATCTTCTTTTTTCAGCCCCCAAAAGGCCAAAAAGGCCAAATAAATATCCATAATAACTGACGCACTTTAAACATTTTTTAAAAAATCAGAGCACAAAACAAAAAATCCATGTAAAAAATCAGAGCACAAAAAAAAAAATCAATCCATGTTCACCTGGAGGGCTCCGCGCAGACTGAGCTCTGCAGGGCGGGGGAAGTCTTATAAAGCCTTGCCACGCCCTACAATTAGGCTCAGAGCACTCTGATTGGTGGGTTTAAGCCATCCAATCAGAGTGCTCTGACAGATAAATGAAGAGACTGACAGGTAAGTTTGAAATCCACCAATCAGAGTGCTCTGTGTCATTTTACACAGCGTGGGAAAGTTCTTTGGAATTTTCCCACGCTGTGTAATTTGACTCATAACAACACTCTGGTGGACAATTGGTGGATTAAAAATAACCAATCAGAGAGTTACAGTAGGTCCCCCCCATATTCATATTTAGGGCCCCACCCACCGCTCAGGGGTGGAGGCTGGGGTGGGACAGTAGGTCCACCCCTCCACCCCCTCATTCTCATTTAGGGCCCCCACCCACCGCTCAGGGGTGGGGCCCGGGGGGGGGAGGACAGTAGATTCCCCCCCTCAATCTTATTTAGGGCCCCCACCCACCGTGCAGGGGTGGGGGCGGAGGGAGGACAGTAGGTCCCCCCCCTCATTGTTATTTACGGCCCCCACCTGCCGCTCAGGGGTGGGGGCCCGGGGGGAGGACAATAGGTCCCCCCCCCTTTTTTAATTTAGGGCCCCCACCCGCCGTTCAGGGGTGGGGGCCAATAGTTTTTTTTTTACAGTGTACACTGTTTACTAGACATGCCCTTACTCGCGGTATAGCGAGTAGGGGCTGAATTTACTAATACTAAGTCATCTTTACTTAGTATTAGTAAATTTGGCTGAAAGACCAATTTAGGTCTTTCAGCCTTTTGGTAGGTAGCTCACATGCTGCACTGGCCAATCACAGCCATGCCATTAGTAGGCATGGCTGTGATGGCTTCTAAGGGCACACAAGTCAAACGTTTGTTGATTGGCTGCCCTGCAGCCTTTCAAAATGCGCCATTAAATCGCCGAACACCGAACTCCAACCCGAACATACAGTGAAATGTCCGTGTTCGGGTCCGGGGTCCAGAAACTGCAATGTTCGGTACGAACTGGAACTTTCCAGTTCGGGTTCGCTCAACTCTACTTCTTGACAAAGGATTTGCAGTAATACACTGGATATTATGGTGAGTAATTGTCGTTCCAGGCATGCATGTGTAGCAGCAAAGTTTGATTCGGATGTCCAGGGTGAGCGGAACCAACTGATCATAGGAAGGTATCTCTTGAATAAATCTGGCCTTTAGGCATTGCATAACCCTGTAGTGAAGAGAGAGGAGACCTACAACATGAGCCAGTGAGTCAGAGAGAACTCTTGTCTTTACAAATAATTTTTTTAATTTCCTATCATATAGAACTGATTTTTGACTGGGAAAGGTGTTGGATGAATGCAGAGGCTTCTATTTTAAGCCCCAGAAATTGAACCAGGTGAGACGGAGAAAGTGCTGATTCTCGTGGTTCACTATGAACCCTAGGGATTAGAGTAAGTGTTTGCCATCGACTTGGAGGCTTTTTCACAGAATAGCAACAAATCGTCCTTTAGAACGTAGGTCAGCTGCGACTGGCTTCAGGAGCTTTGTGAAGCACCAAGGTGCTGAACTGAGTCCAAATTGTAGGCAAGTGTACTCCTCTCTCTCTACTCGGCCTATCTAGTGGAAACTTAGAAAACAGTGACTGCGGAGATCCACTGTACCTGATAGGTACGCGTCCTTCAAGTCCAGATGTATGAACCAATACCCTGGATGAAGTAAATCCTGAATGAGATGTATACCCTCCATCTTGAAGTGCCTGTAAACCACGAAAGCCTTGAGGTGATGGAGATTTATGACTGGCCAAAATTCTCCTGTCTTTTTACTTACTAGGAAAATAGTGCTGAAGAAACCACCTTTGTCTGTGGTGGATTGCACCATGTTCTTCTAGCAAAGGGCCCTCAAATGGCAGTTTATGGCTGAGTGACTAATGAGCTACATAAGTTATGTGAACCTGTGGTGGATACACTTTATCCAGGGATAGAATGGAATTCCATAACATAACTGTGGAAAGTCTGAAGTACCCAGGTGTCCAAAGACAGGTTCTGCCATCTGTTGAGAAAATAATTTAATGTACCTGCATGTAACAAACTTGTAGGAGATGCTAGAAGTTACCTCACTTGTGGGTAGTCTGGCATATAGTCTGGCTGACTTTCTTTGCCTCTCTCAGATCATTGGGTGGAGAATGATAAAGTATTATAGTTCAGGAAAAATGAAGGTGGTCTGGGACCAGTGGGCCAGAAGTGGCTGGTAGCATGGCCTAGTTGCCAACCAGCCCTGTCAAAAACACCATGTTGTTGCGTCTGGTTAAAAAATGTGCTTCACGGAGGATTGTTTAATGTCATATATAGAATACCGTATATACTCGAGTATAAGCCGAGTTTTTCAGCAAATTTTTTTGTGCTGAAAAACCCCAACTCGGCTTATACTCGAGTCAATTGTCTGTATTATGGCAATTTACATTGCCATAATACAGACAATGGGGCTGTGTAGGAGGGGGGGCTGGCAGGGAGCTCTTACTTACCTCTCCTGCAGCTCCTGTCAGCTCCCTCCACCTCCGCGCCGGTCCGTTCAGCCCCTCTGTCAGCTGCCAGTGTAAGTCTTGCGAGAGCCGCGGGGTCATAGTGCGGCCGCGAGACTTACACTGGGACTTACACTGGGAGCTGCACGGACCAGCGCGGAGGAGGAGGGAGCTGACAGGAGCTGCAGGAGAGGTAAGTAACAGCTCTGCCAGCCCCCCTCCTACACAGCCCATTCACTGGACCACCAGGGAGTGAGAGCCCCCCTTCCTGCCATGTATCAAGCAGGGAGGGGGGAGACGAAAAAAAATAAAATAATAATAAAATAAAATAAAAAATAAAATATAATACTTAAATAAAATACAAAATACAAAATAATAATAAATAAAATAAAAAATAATAAAAAAAATTAAAATAATTAAAAAATAATAATAAAATTGCCCACCCCCACCAAGGCTCTGAAACACACACACACACACACACACACACACACACACACACACACACACACACACACACACACACACACACACACAGCACTCATACACACACACACTGCACTCACACTGCACTCATGCACACACACACTGCACTCACACACACTGCACTCACACACACACACTGCACTCACACACTGCACTCACACACTGCACTCACACACTGCACTCACACACACACACTGCCCTCATACACACACTGCACTCATACACACACACTGCACTCATACACACACACTGCACTCATACACACACACTGCACTCATACACACACACACTGCACTCATACACACACACTGCACTCATACACACACACTGCACTCATACACACACACACTGCACTCATACACACACACACTGCACTCATACACACACACTGCACTCATACACACACACACTGCACTCATACACACACACTGCACTCATACACACACCCACTGCATTCATTATATACACACAGTGCATTCATACACACTGCATTCATACACACACTGCACTCATACATACACACTGCACTCATACATACACACACTGCACTCATACATACACACACTGCACTCATACACACACACACTGCACTCATACACACACACACTGCACTCATACACACACACTGCATTCATACACACACACTGCATTCATACACACACACTGCATTCATTATATACACACAGTGCATTCATACACACTGCATTCATACACACACTGCACTCATACATACACACACTGCACTCATACATACACACACTGCACTCATACATACACACACTGCACTCATACACACACACTGCACTCATACACACACACACTGCACTCATACACACACACACTGCACTCATACACACACACTGCACTCATACACACACACACTGCACTCATACACACACACTGCATTCATTATATACACACACTGTAAATAAATATTCAATTAATATAATTTTTTTAGGATCTAATTTTATTTAGAAATTTACCAGTAGCTGCTGCATTATCCACCCTAGTCTTATACTAGAGTCAATAAGTTTTCCCAGTTTTTGGGGGTAAAATTAGCGGCCTCGGCTTATATTTGGGTCGGCTTATACTCGACTATATACGGTAACTTGTTTTCTAAGTTCGTTGATAAACAGCTCTTCAAACAAGAATCCTTTAGCCATAGGACCCAGTTCCTTAGACCCCAGGTCTGAGAGCTTGGAGTAAATCCTAAGTAGAACAGCTTTCCTCCATTTAGTGCACAGAGGCATATTGGCGTCACTCGAGACAGATGTATTGCAAAACCCAATCTTTGATGAAGGCCAAGGTCCAACGAGGTGCCCTGAGACATAGCTTCATCTGCCAGGAATAACACTTTGGCCATGGGCCCGAGGACATCTAATTCAAGCATTTGAGTGATTTTATAATTGGCAGGGTATGTAGTTTATTTCAGCCTGTATAGTTTAATACATCAATCTATTGTATATGCTTTGACTAATGTATAAGTATACTAACAATTGCAAAAATTGCTTATATATTCTTTTTTTAGGTTTAAGTATCAATTACGCTGTGCTGTTTGAATATTTCATGTCATTTTTTAAAATCCTTTTTCTAATTCTTTTAACATTCCATGTCACAAGTGTGCAGCATGTGACTAATTCATTTATGGCTATATACACACACACTTGATTTATAGATTGTCTTTGCATGCTTAAGGCTCTTGGGTGCCAAAACACCACATTTATTGGTGATCTAAATAAACTTACAACACCAGTATGTCCATACTAGCAGCCAGTATGGACACTTTTTCAAACCGTTTTCTGATAGCTCATGAAACCACTAAAGATAAGGAGGGGAAGGGGGCAGCGGTGTGGGATGCCAGGGGGGTGGACAAGGGGCTGGGAGCTTACCAATGGAATATAACAGGAGGCGTAATGACTGTTGGCATTATGTAGAGAGGGAAGGAGGGGGAACATTTGTATTGAAACACATATAGACTTCAATTCAATATTGTTGGATAAGCTTTTTAAATTATTTCATATTTTGGATACATTCTTAAAATCATATTAAAGTATCAAAAAAGAAAGATAGATATCATATCATGAAATATCAAACCTTCAACATTTAAATATTTTTCATACTATTATATAAATTTACTAGTTTATTCAAAAATATTATATAATTTGGAAAATGTATCCAATAATATTAAATTAAGGCCGTTGTTGGACTGTATCAAACAGGCTTTACTTTGCAGACGTGCTCAATGCACTGACTGCAAGGGAAAGAGACACAAAAAAAAAATAAAGAAGGGAAGGAGAGCACATTTAAGCTTCCCCTTATTTACAACGGTAGAAACTGGTAATGTCTAACAATTGCACAGGATTGATATTAGTTCTGGGTATGGGTTGTGCATGGGTTGCAACTTGACCTATGCACAAAAGTGTAGATTCCTCCGTAGAGGCAGCATTTCAAGCTGAAACACTGGACATACAGATTACTTGCTCCATGACCATTTTTAAAAGCAGAAGTGATCATGGAGTTTGGAGTAGTCCTTTAAGTATCAGCCTCCTCAAGGAGATCCTGTGGTTAACAAAAATAGAGTAAGTGTGATGTGGGTTGTGGAGAGTGACCCCTAAGTATTTCAAGCAAATACTGGTCAGTATACTTCAGGGCAGTTTTGAGTTTATTTAAAAAATATATATTTTGTAAATTTGTCTTTATTTAAGGTCATCCTTGACAAGTCTATTAAAAACTTCGAAGGATGTCTGTAAATTCTTTGAGTAAGAGTTGACTTACGCCCTATTGCCACTAGGAAGTGAAGTAACACTTTCATGCCAGAAGTATGGCACCGGCCTGCTTCTACTTCCAATACACCAAAGAGTACCCAGTGTGGAGTACATGTAAACTAATAATCTAAGATATAGTAGCAAACTTATGTATTATCACCTGAATGGCCTATTAAAGAGACAGGTCCAAACGCTGTGTGGTATATCGGACACTTAAGACAATTATTCTAGGTAGAAATTCCAATTTTAATTCTTATTAAAAGGGTCACATAAGACATGCTAATGATTTCTAGATACATTTCGATAAATCTGTAAATTAATATGTACTATATGTCCCAAAGTTGTAGTTTGGTAACAGCATTAATCGAGGTAAGCAGTCCCTGTTTGTTGTTTTTAGTGATGTACCGAACGGTTCGCCGGTGAATAGTTCCTGGTGAACATAGCGTGTTCGCGTTCGCCACCGCGGGCGAACACATGGGCGGTTCGATCCGCCCCCTATTCGTCATCATTGAGCAAACTTTGACCCTGTGCCTCACGGTCAGCAGACACATTCCAGCAAATCAACAGCAGACCCTCCCAGCATCCATTTTAGATTCATTCTGAAGCTGCATGCTTACTGAGAGGAGGGAAAGTGTAGCTGCTGTTCATTAGATAGGGAAATTGATAGCTAGGCTAGGGTATTCAGTGTCCACTACAATCCTGAAGGACTCATCTGATCTCTGCTGTAAGAACAGCACCCCAAAAAGCCCTTTTTAGGGCTAGAACATCAGTCTGCTTTTTTTTTTCTGTGTAATGTAATTGCAGTTGCCTGCCTGCCAGCTTCTGTGTCAGGCTCAGTGGATACTGTGCCCATTTACCCAGTGCCACCACTCATATCTGGTGTCACAATAGCTTAAGCTTGCATTTAAAACAAAAAAAAAGGTTTTTCACTGTAATAGATTGAAGAAGAGCAGTTAGTTGTCTACCAGCTTCTGTGTCAGGCTCAGTGGATACTGTGCCCATTTGCCCAGTTCCACCACTCATATCTGGTGTGACTATAGCGTGCCTTTAAAAACAAAAAAAGGGTTTTACTGTAAGCTAATAGCAGTTAGTTGTCTGCAAGCGTCTGGGTGTCAGGCCTTCAGCGTTTGCTCTGCCAACCTCCGCAAGTGTAATTTGCCACTCATATCTGGTGTCTCTATAGCGTGCATTTAAAACCAAAAAACTTTTTTCACTGTAATAGATTGAAGAGCAGTTAGTTGTCTGCCAGCTTCTGTGTCAGGCTCAGTGGATACTGTGCTCATTTGCCCAGTGCCACCACTCATATCTGGTGTCTCTGTAGCGTGCTTTTACAAAGAAAAACAGTTTTCCAGTGTAAGCTAATAGCAGTCAGTGTCCTTAAAGCGGGTGTGTCAGGCCTTCCTTCAGCGTGTGCCCTGCAGAACCCTGCCAGCGTACTTTGACAGTTGCCACTCATATCTGGTGTCTCTCTAGCGTGCTTTTACAAAGAAAAAAAGGTTTCCAGTGTAAGCTAATAGCAGTCAGTGTCCTTAAAGCGGGTGTTTCAGGCCTTCAGCGTGTGCCCTGCCGAACCCTGCCAGTGCACATTGACACTCATATCTGGTGTCACAATTTTGTGCATTTAAAACCAAAAAACTTTCTTCACTGTTATAGATTGAATAGCAGTTAGTTGTCTTCAAGCGGGTGTCAGGCCTACAGCGTGTACTCTGCCAACCTCTGCCAGTGCACATTGCCACTTATTTCTGGTGTCACAATAGCGTGCATTTAAAACCAAAAAACTTTTTTCACTGTTATAGATTGAATAGCAGTTAGTTGTCTTCAAGCGGGTGTGTCAGGCCTACAGTGTGTACTCGGCAGACCTCTGCCATTGCACATTGCCACTCATATCTGGTCTCACAGTAGCTTGCACGCATAGTACCACTAATCCCCCAAAAAATGACAGGCAGAGGCAGGCCACCCCGCAGGGGCCATTGTGGTCGTGGTGCTGTGATTCCCTTTGGCTCTAGAATAATGCCCAGTTTTCAGAGGCCACATAGTTTACTGGCTAACACAGGACACCCAATCTTCTACAGCCTCCGCTCGGAACCTTGACGCACCATCCTCCTCCAGCTTAGCTTCAGGCACCTCTCAAGATACCACTCACCCGCGTGCCGCCACCACCAAAACTAGCACCACAGCTGCTTTACTTGGTATGTCAGAGGAGTTATTCACACATCCGTTTGAAGAAATGAGTGATGCGCAACCATTATTGCCAGAGGATGTAGATAACAGGGATATGTCTCAGGCAGGCAGCATTACACACATTAAAACAAAAAGGAGGAAGAGTCTGCGCTAATTCAATTAAGCAGCAACCCTAAAAGGGAGATCCCTCGGGAAACCCTTTATTGAAAACAAGAAAATGCAAGAATGGGGGTCAAGGGCTGCGCTTGAACAAAAGAAGTAAAAAGTGTATAAAAATATATATAGATGAAATAAGCAATAATAATAAAATCAAGTAAAGTTCATCCGGATGTATAGAAAAATATAATAAATATAAATGAAATTGAAACAGTCTCACTGGTGTGTAATGATACGGTAATAATCCTCAAGTGTTGCTCCGTCCGTATGGTAGGTAGTCCATATATGTGAAAAGAAAAGAGAAAAGAAAAAGCTGCCAATGGTGAAATATTGTATGTCCAGATGTGGTATATATTCAAAGGAAATGTATTTCACTCACATTTGTTGGAGCTTTAGCCAGCTCTAGGAGAAAAGACACTTAGTGGTTTGATCCCCACTATCGGATGTACTTAGATGGTTGGTCCGTCTATCCGGCTTGGGATTCCTGTAGTGTAGGCTAGGACCTACTCAGATATGCGTTGTTCTTTAATGCTGGGGAGATAGGTCCGCCTTTCCGGTATTGGATGGTAGATGTCCACAGAATATATATAAAACAGCAAATAGTGCTCTCAGTGTGAACAACAAGGTAATATATTTAAAAGAGTTATACTTACAAGAATAGAGCAGACAGGTACTGCTCTATTGCCACAGCGCTGGTGGAATTATCCCCACCTAAGGATTTCTTTTGACGGGATACACTCCGAATAAAAAATAAAAAATAGAAGGATAAAAAGTAATAATAAAACTATAGTATAATTTAAAAAATATAAAAAATGCCAGGAGCAGACCCCTTGACGATTTGCCCAGACCAGAACAACAATTGCTCAACAAGATTGCTCTAGCTGCTAGAAAGGCACTAGCCCAAACATGGTTGCAGCCTATCCCCCCCCATTGTCCACTGTGCTCAACAAGATCAAAGAGTGTCATCTCATGGACAAATTAACGGCCCAAATGAGGGGCACTATGAAAGCATTCACAAAGGTATGGGAACCATGGGATAACTACACTGACGACTAATTAGCCACGAGTGACGTCCAAGACCACCCCCTCCTCTTCCCCCCCCCCTCCTTTCTACAACCAGTTTTCCACTACCCCTTCCCTCAATTCTAAGCCGAGCTTACCGGTAACTCGGCCTATAAGTTCGACACACCCAAACCACTGCAACAAAACGACAACTTTGTTATTTGGTCAAAAGTTACAAGCTAAGTTATATCTGTTCCTAAGTGTTCTTACCATATTATTGAAAAACAATGACAGACAGATGTTTAATACGAATGATGTAAATGGCTTGTCATGTAAACCACTTGTACGATTTTGAGGCTTCTGCGCAAGCCACATAACTGCATAACTCACTTATGTCTGTCATTGACAAAATAAAGAATTATAAAAAAAAATAAAAAATGCCAGGAGTAGAAAAAGTGTATAAAATACAATAAAAATAAGTATACAATTGGTCCTAGTATAAAAAGTAACCAAAAATAACTTTTATTGATTAAAATACACTTATTAAAACCATTTACGCGTTTCACCTTTGGGGTTTTCTCAAAACGGTAAAATTACTCACATGGACGTCCGATGTGATGATGATGATGTTGTACCCGCTGCTGCTTCCTTTGCTGAGTTGTCAGATACAAGTAAAGCGGTTGATGATGACGATGCGTCCATGGATGTCACGTGGGTGCCCGCTCGGCAAGAAGAAGAACAGGGCGAAAGTTCAGATGGGGAGACAGAGAGGAGGAGGAGGAGACGAGTTGGAAGCAGGGGGAGGTCATCGCAAGGAGCTAGTGGCACAGTCACGCCAATCAACGCATGCTGTGTCCACCACCAGAATGCCGTCATTGCAGAGCTCAGCAGTGTGGAATTTTTTTTGTGTGTCTGCCTCTGACAACAGCGATGCCATTTGCAACCTGTGCCAAAGGAAACTGAGTCGTGGGAGGTCCAACACCCACCTAGGTACAACTGCTTTGCATAGGCACATGATCTCACGTCACAAACGCCTATGGATCAACACATGAGTACAAGCAGCACGCCTACTCTAAGCCGCCATCCTCCTCCTGGTCCAGCATCTTCAGCCACGTCAACCACTGCTGTCCTCCTTGCCCCCTCTCAACCATCCGCCACTCCGTCTCCCGCCTTGAGCAGTTCCCGCTCATCTGCCCACAGTCATGTGTCTGTCAAAGACATGTTTGAGCGTAAGAAGCCAATGTCAGAAAGTCACCCCCTTGCCCAGCGTCTGACAGCTGGCTTGTCCGAACTATTAGCCTGCCAGCTTTTACCATACAAGCTGGTGGAGTCTGAGGCGTTCAAAAAATTTGTAGCTATTGGGACACCGCAGTGGAAGGTACCCAGACGAAATTTCTTTGCACAAAAGGCAATCCCCAACCTGTACTCGATTGTGCAAAAGGAAGTAATGGCATGTCTGGCACACAGTGTTGGGGTAAGGGTCCATCTGACCACTGATACCTGGTCTGCAAAGCATGGTCAGGGCAGGTATATCACCTACACTGCACATTGGGTAAACCTGCTGACTGCTGCCAAGCATGGAATGCATGGCTCTGCAGAGGAGTTGGTGACACCGCCACGACTTGCAGGCAGTCCTGCTGCCACCTCCTCTACTCCTCCTACTCCATCCTCTTCCATAACCTCCTCGGCTGAGTCCTCTTCTGCTGCTGCGTCTTGCTCCACATCAACGGCACCCCCCCATCTCCCCAGGTACTATTCCACATCCCGGATACGGCAGTGTCACGCCATCTTGGGTTTGACTTGCTTGAAAGCAGAGAGTCACACCGGACAAGCACTCCTGTCCGCCCTGAACGCACAGGTGGAATAGTGGCTGACTTCGCAGCAACTGGATATCGGCAAAGTGGTTTGTGACAACGGAAAAAATTTGTTAGCGGCATTGAAGTTGGGCAAGTTGACACATGTGTCGTGCATGGCACATGTGTGTAATCTGATCGTACAACGCTTTGTGCATAAGTACACAAGCTTACAGGACGTCCTGAAGCAGGCCAGGAAGGTGTGTGGCCATTTCAGGCATTCCTACATGGCCATGGCTCACTTTGCCGATATCCAGCGGCGAAACATGCCAGTGAGGCGCTTGATTTGCGACAGCCCGACACGTTGGAATTCAACACTCCTAATGTTCGACCGCCTGCTCCAACAAGAAAAAGCTGTTAATGAATATTTGTATGACCGGGGTGCTAGGACAGCCTCTGGGGAGCTGGGAATGTTTTTGCCACATTACTGGACGCTCATGCGCAATGCCTGTAGGCTCATGCGTCCTTTTGAGGAGGTGACAAACCTAGTCAGTCGCACCGAAGGCACCATCAGCGACATCATACCATTTGTTTTCTTCCTGGAGCGTGCCCTGCGAAAAGTGCTGGATCAGGCCGTAGATGAGCGTGAAGAGGAAGAGGAAGAGTTGTGGTCACCATCACCACCAGAAACAGCCTTATCAGCATCGCTTGCTGGACCTGCGGCAACGCTGGAAGAGGAATGTGAGGAAGAGGAGTCAGAGGGGGAATGTGGCTTTGAGGAGGAGGAGGAAGACCAACCACAACAGGCATCCCAGGGTGCTCGTTGTCACCTATCTGGTACCCGTGGTTTTGTACGTGGCTGGGGGGGAAGAACATACCTTCATTGACATCAGTGAGGAGGAGGAACGGGAAATGAGTAGCTCGGCATCCAACCTTGTGCAAATGGGGTCTTTCATGCTGTCGTGCCTGTTGAGGGACCCTCGTATAAAAAGGCTGAAGGAGAACGACCTGTACTGGGTGTCCACGCTACTAGACCCCCGGTATAAGCAGAAAGTGGCGGAAATGTTACCGAATTACAACAAGTCGGAAAGGATGCAGCATTTGCAAAATAAATTAAAAAGTATGCTTTACAAAGCGTATAAGGGTGATGTGACAGCACAACGGGAATCTAACAGGGGGAGAGGTGGAAGTCATCCTCCTCCTCCTCCCATGACCACGCCGGCAAGGACAGGACGCTTTAAAGACGTGTTGTTGATGGAGGACATGCGGAGCTTTTTAAGTCCTACGCATCGCCACAGCCCTTCGGGATCCACCCTCAGAGAACGACTCGACCGACAGGTAGCAGACTACCTCGCCTTAACTGCAGATATCGACACTCTGAGGAGCGATGAACCCCTTGACTTCTGGGTGTGCAGGCTTGACCTGTGGCCTGAGCTATCCCAATTTGCAATAGAACTTCTGGCCTGCCCCGCTTCAAGTGTCCTGTCAGAAAGGATTTTCAGTGCAGCAGGAGGTATTGTCACTGAGAAGAGAAGTCGCCTAGGTCAAAAAAGTCTAGATTACCTCACCTTTATTAAGATGAATGAGGGATGGATACTGAAGGGACTGACACTGGGCGATACATCCGATTAAAAAAGGCCTGATGAGATGAGCTGCCTTGGGCTAAAAATGGTCCACACGCTGCTGTATTTTAGCTCTGAATGCCGGTTGACTTGCGTGACTTATCCGCCACCAACTAGGGTTCAAGCCGCCATGTTTTATGGCACTTTCTGCCTGTGAAAAAAACATCAATTTTTCTGGCCACAATACCAAATTTTTCAGGCATGTGTACATGCCTAATTTTTAGGCCCTCTGGTGCTGCACTGTGGCTTCAAAAACCAAACCAAAAAAAAGGCACATAGTGACCCTATGTAGGGGGAACAGTCCCTATTCTGCTCTGTATCAGTGTGTATCAGGGGCTTTGAGGACGGGGAACAGTCTCTATTCTGCTCTTTGTCAGTGTGTATCAGGGGCTTTGAGGACAGGTGTCAATCCATATCTGCCAAGTGACCCTATGTAGGGTGAACAGTCCCTATTCTGCTCTGTGTCAGTGTGTATCAGGGGCTTTGAGGACGGGGAACAGTCTCTATTCTGCTCTGTGTCAGTGTGTTTCAGGGATCCTTAGGATAGGTGTCAATCCATATCTGCCAAGTGACCATATGTAGGGGGAACAGTCTCTATTCTGCTCTGTGTCAGTGTGTATCATGGTCTCTGAGGACGGGGAACAGTCTCTATTCTGCTCTTGCATTTCTATTTCTTCTTAGATAACAAAAAAATTCTGAGACGACGTTGGCAGGGCTATTCACTTGTGTGATCTGTCATGAATTGTCATTTGAATGTTAATTTGAACTGTGGGGCACAAGAACTTAAATCTGACAATTTTTATTTTATCAGAGAACTTGTTCGGGATACAGAAAGGAAAAAAGGGAGGGTAAGCGGTTAAGGTACATCGATCTTATTCACATCTTATACATTCAAGAGCAAACTGGTTATTCATTCTCGTGGGAGTTTTTACGCTGCCCTTGTGCCTTTGGTCTAGTACCATGTCATGGTTGTCTTTCTCTCCTAAACCTGGGTTTGGTCCGGGGTATGGGAAGGGGGAAACCTGGGGACAGGCTACGGTAGGGGAAGAAGAACGGGGGAAATAGACGTCCCTCATCTCCCTTTGTCTCCTTCTTAGTTAGCACGCTGTGTGCGGTCACCGGGTCTATTCCCTTATCTAACCTCTTTAACTATGTACAATGTGGGTGTTTGTTCCGTTATGCCCTGTAGATTGTTTAACCTCAGCTTGGTATACCTCAATGTTGGCTGTTGTACCATGGTGTTTGGAGTCGTTGTCTCTCTGTGTCAGAGCAGTTAGGTCTTAGGAGTGGTACTATTCATCCTTCGTGTAAATATATATATGTGATATGTTATTGTTCTAACACGACCCCCTCCTCCTCTTTCCTCAGATACGCCTCCCATATGTTCCTGGCTTCCACTATGTGGTGTGGGGGATGTAGCCGCTGGCAGGTTTTTGTTTCATATGCTAGGTTTAGGGAGATCTGTTGGAGAAGGCTAGATCTCTCCGGTGGCTGTTGTTGTTTCCACCCTCTGGCTATTAATAAATTGGCAGCAATCAAAATATGATATGTTAGGTCGGCATGTGCTTTTGGGAATGGGTCAATCGAGATAAGGAGTAGGGCATTTTCTGGTCTCAGGTTGGTTCTCATGACCAGTGCCCCTTGTATCACCCCCTCAACTGCCTTCCAGTATCCTCTGATGGCCGAGCAGGCCCACCAGATGTGGAGCATTGTGCCCTACTCTATTAAACATCTCCAGCAAAGTCTCGAGGTGTTGGGATATATGGTCGGTCGCTAGTCTAGTCGGTACTAAGTACCACCGTACAGTACAGTATTGTATCTTGCGCATTAGCTCTAGGTGGGATGCGCATCTGGATCTACCTTTATTGGCTATGAAGGCTTGGTTCCATTGTTCTTCTGAGAAGACTGTACTCAAATCCTTATGCCATGCCTCTCTGAATTTGTCTAGCTGTGGTGGTGACTGTTGGGTAGGATTATTTAGAATTGCATACATGAGTGAAAGCAGTTTCTTGGGCATTGTTCTAGATTCGCATGCTTTCTCTATACAACACGTGTGGGTCGGGGTTGTCAGGATAGTGGTGTTTGTCAGTGCTCCCTTTAGTTGTAGGTAGGAGAATATCGCTCTTTGTGGCAAATCGTAACTCTGTTGCAGGTCGGGGAATTGTCTCAGCTGTCCTTGATTATAGAGGTGTCTAACCAACGTGCATCGTCGCTCGGTCCATAGTCGATGGTCAAATGTGGGATTCATCATGTGTATGCAGTATAGTGGTGTGGCCAGCGCCCATTTATATGTATAGCCTAATTGTGGTTTAATCGTATCCCAGGTTTTCAGCAGGATTGCGGTAGTGGCCGGTGTGTGGTAGTTTAGGGCGATGTCTATGTGGGACCCAGAATAAGTACCTAAGGCCCTTGGGGCAAGCCCATGTTGATTCCATGTCCACCCATTGTGGTGTGTTGTGGGCTGTGTATGCCTGCAGGGCAGTGGTCATCAGCGCTGCCCTATAGTAGGTTCTCACCTCTGGTAGTCCTAGCCCTCCCTGCTCTAGGGGTTTGGTGAGTATGCTATAGGCTACCCTGATTTTTTTGTGTGCCCACGCGAAGCTAGTGAGAGTCCTTTGTAGACGTCGCAAGTACGCATTGGGTAATGGGATCTGTAGCGTTCTAGTCAGGTATTGGAATTTTCGGCAGCAGCAGTTTCCACTTTTTTTTAAGAATTTGCCAGTAATCTTTTTTTGAAGTTGTTCCCCTCCTCTTGACACGATCAATGACCTGAGAGTCTCCGTAAGCAGGGTTGACCTGTTAGTCCTGTTTTCCATTCAAGTTGTGCATGATGTCCAGGCTAGGTTTCCAGGGACAAATGTTGTAGCCTGTTGAACGAGGTGACCTTGCTCGGGTCCCAGGTGTGCGGTTCCTAAAATCGCTGCCATATACACGTCCACTGATAGGAGACGCAACAGGTATTAAACTGATAAGAATAGTACTAAACACACCACTCCTATCTGGTGGCACATTAGATTGCACGCGCAGTGCCCCAAATTTGAAGTAGGAGGACCGACCAAGCATCTTCTTCCATCTCCCTGTTCCAAAAATCACTGCCATATACACGTCCACTGATAGGAGACGCAACAGGTATTAAACTGATAAGAATAGTACTAAACACACCACTCCTATCTGGTGGCACATTAGATTGCACGCGCAGTGCCCCAAATTTGAAGTAGGAGGACCGACCAAGCATCTTCTTCCATCTCCCTGTTCCAAAAATCACTGCCATATACACGTCCACTGATAGGAGACGCAACAGGTATTAAACTGATAAGAATAGTACTACTAAGTTAACACACCTTATAATAACGCAGAGAGAGGAGTCTGAAGAAGAGGAGTCAGAGGAGGAAGGTGGCTTTGAGGAGGTGGAAGACCAAACACAGCAGGCGTCCCAGGGGACTTGTTTTCATCTTTCAGGGACCCTTGGTGTTGTATGTGGCTGGGTGGAGGAAGAGACCTTCAATGACATCAGTGAGGACAAGGAACGGGACATGGCTAGCTTGGTATCCAACCTTGTGCAAATGGACTGTTTGCGGTTGTTTGCGGTGCGTTAAACGGGGAGTTTGGTCTGTCACTGTGAAGTGGGCGTAACCCTTACACTACCTGATCGATACAACATCATACAGTAGGTCCCCCCCTCATTTTTATGGCCCCCACCCACCGCTCTCGGGTGGGGGCGGGGGGGAGGACAGTAGGTCCCCCCCATTGTGATTTATGCCCCCCACCCACCGCGCAGGGGTGGGGGCCGGGGGGGGGGGAGGACAGTAGGTCCCCCACCTTATCCTTATTTACTGAATATTCCCCTGTATAACAATGTTTGGCATTTAGTGAATATTCCCCATTCTGCTCTGTGTCAGTGTGTATCAGGGTCTCTGAGGACAGGTGTCAATCCAGATCTGCCAAGTGACCCTATGTAGGGGGAACAGTCCATATTCTGCTCTGTGCCAGTGTGTATCAGGGGCTTTGAGGACGGGGAACAGTCTCTATTCTTCTCTTTGTCAGTGTGTATCATGGTCTCTGAGGACGGGGAACAGTCTCTATTACGCTCTTTGTCAGTGTGTATCAGGGGCTTTGAGGACGGGGAACAGTCTCTATTCTGCTCTGTGTCAGTGTGTATCATGGTCTCTGAGGACGGGGAACAGTCTCTATTCTGCTCTGTGTCAGTGTGTATCAGGGGCTTTAAAGACCGGTGTCAATCCATACCTGCCAAGTGACCCTATGTAGGGGGAACAGTCTCTATTCTACTCTGTGTGAGGAGGAGGAACGGGAAATGAGTAGCTCGGCATCCAACCTTGTGCAAATGTGGTCTTTCATGCTGTCGTGCCTGTTGAGGGACCCTCGTATAAAAAGGCTGAAGGAGAACGACCTGTGCTGGGTGTCCACGCTACTAGACCCCCGGTCTCTATTCTGCTCTTTGTCAGTGTGTATCATGGGCTTTGAGGACCGGTGTCAATCCATACCTGCCAAGTGACCCTATGTAAGGGGAACAGTCCCTATTCTGCTCTGTGTCCGTGTGCATCAGGGTCTCTGAGGACAGGTGTCAATCCATATGTCAAGGTGTCAATCCATATGTCAAGGTGTCAATATGTTATATGTCAGGTGTCAATCCATATCCATTGTGATTTAGGAATGTTAGGTGATTTCTGCCCTTTATGGATTAAAACCAGACTCTGCATCAACTGTGTAATTTTCCATGGGAGTTTTGCCATGGATCCCCCTCTGGCATGCCACAGTCAAGGTGTTAGTCCCCTTGAAACAACTTTTCCATCACTTTTGTGGCCAGAAAGAGTCCCTGTGGGTTTTAAAATTCGCCTGCCCATTGAAGTCAATGGCGGTTCGCCCGGTTCGCCGGTTCGCGAACGTTTGCGTAAGTTCCCGTTCGCCGTTCGCGAACCGAAAATTTCGGGTTCGCGACATCACTAGTGGTTTTGTAAGTAAACAGAGTCCAGGAGTTAAGAAAGTACAATAAGAAATAGATTGGGTGGTTAGAGTTAAGTGGTCAAAAGTTAAGTCAGTATTTCGTAAAGATAGAACAGCCAGTAATTTGTAAACATAGGATTGCAGTTGCATGAAGTATAGGGATTGTAGTGTGAGAGGAGACTTTTTGTTGTAAGGGTAAGGTTTATCATGTTCAAAATCCAAAGGCCTGTCATTTTCTGTACTTTTCACAGTGTCTAGCACACAATATAAAGAAATGGGTTATTTTGAATTTTGAGGGGAACTTTATGAAACAGAGGACCTTATCAAACAGCTATGAATGGGTAGGTGAACCTCTTTTGTTGGTTGGTAAATATATGTAATTTATTGGGTGGGATAAAGGTGACTAGGTGCATGGCTGTATGTAAATGTGTGGAGAATGAGGAAGGGTGTGTGGCCAGGTGAATGTGACTGGAAGAGGGTAACAGGTTCTTGTCCTCAACGCTATACCTGTTTATCAATACTTGTACAAATGCAATACATAATTCAGAATTATTTCTTGATGTAAACTGGTTTATAATGCTGTGGACACAATCAGTTCTCATTGTGTGTGCAACATTCTTAGCACTACAGGGCCAGAATAAGTTTTTGAGTTTGGATTAATTATATCAGGTTGTGAACAGAAAGCATCTGGATTCATGTATTATATTTCTGTTATAATCGTTCAACAATATTTCCAGGTATTTAAAGGTCACTAACCTTTTCAGCAAACTTCAAATATACACAACAAAGATTCACAATTCTCAGAAAATAATGAGCTGCATTTACGCAACACTCTCTTAGTAACCTTATTAACTGTATGGATTTCAATGCCATCTTTATGCTGACGATACCCAGCTTTACTTCTGCTCCCCTGACTCCTCTCCTGTCCTACTGAAATGTGCTCCAAATTGCCTCTCTTTCAACTCAAACGGATTGTCTTCACGTTTTCTGGAACATTTTCTTTCTAAAACTGAACTCCTCATCTTCCTCCCTCAAATACTTATCATGCATCTGTCTCCTGCACATTAATGGGATACCTATTACCCCAACCTTTCAGGCTCTCTTTCTTGTAGTTACTTTTGACTCAGGTTTTACCTTTTCTCCTCTCAGCCAGTCCGCTTACAAATTCTGTAATTTTTACCATAAAGATATTGCCTGTGTTCACCTTTTTCTAATCCCAAAATATAACTATAAGGGAATTTTTCATGCACTTATCATTTCTTTACTTAACTATTTTAACTCACTACTCATTGGCCTTCCAAATACCAATATTGCCAGTCCTCCTGACTGACTGCTACTGCCACACCTCACCTCTTTTTCAATATTTTGACTCTCTGTACCCTTCAAGATCCAATTCAAACTGCTATCACTAACCTACATAGCCCTCAGTAACTCAACTCCTCATTACATTTCCTCTTTACTCAAATACATTCCATCTTGTTGCCTAAATCTGTTTGCTAGTGCACTGCCAAGAGCTGCCCAATTCCTGTGTAATTCACTACCCCGTGTCATCAGACCTTTCCCTAGCCTCCAGTCCTTTAAGATGTCACTGAGAACACATCTCTTCTTGGTTGAAGGTTCTCTCATTGTAATTGCCCTCCTTAGAAATCTCACCTCCATAGCCTAACTCACACTCTCTCATTCTACTGTTTGGTTCTTGCACAAAACACTTATATATTGTAAAGCACTACGGAATCTGTTGGCGCTATATAAATGGCAATAATAATAATAATAATACTAGATTATTTCGACACAGGTCTCTTATCCAATACCCCTCCACTCTAACACACTGCTATTCCCCTTGTTTGTCGATGCCCTTTCCTCATAGATTGTAAAGTCATTTGAGAAGGGCCTCTACCTTTTGTCTCTTGTTAATACTAATACTCTGTATGTCAATAATATACATATAATAATAATAAAAATAATGTCAGCATACATTTAGCACTTTGTATAAGCATATTTATTTTTCACAGAAACACTATGGCAGAGAGATTACAGAGCAATTATTGCTACTTTTATAGTCATTAGAATATAGTGGAAGCAACTCACCCAAGTACCCACGATCCCTGGGTACTGCAGAGGGTGTCCTGATTCCGGATCGATTTTCTCTCCTATATTTATCTGAATGGACTGGGAGTCACTGCGAATGATTCACTCAGAAATAGACACACTCCGAACGAAAGGTGCTATAAAAAGGATGCAAGGTCCTCCCTGTTTTATGAGCAACATCTTCCTTGTGTGGAAGACGATTGGTGATTTCCACCCAGTTATCAATCAATGTGCATTGTGTACGTAGTTTACCACTTCAAGATGAAGGGTATTCACCTCCTCAGAGACTTTTTCTGCAAGGGAAATTGATTCTCTTGTCTGGATTTAAAGAACGCTTATCTTACTTAACAGTTTTAGAGCCTAATTGTTTGATCTTTGTTTATATTTAGTTTTACCTTGTTAGAAATACATTTTGCTTTCTTTTTTCAGAAATGGATTCTGATTATTTGGGATTATTGTCCACAAGGCAACACTTGTATCAACACAATCTCAATACAAAATTCTAATTGATAATGCCATGAACACAAGACGAGTATATGTTCTGGCTTCAGGATTACATTACATCAGCTTGCTACTGGTAATAAGTATAATAGATCTGGATTCTTGTATTAGATTCCTTAGATTCCTGTAATAATCTTCTAACAATATTTCCATGAATTTATAGGTCACTAACATTTTATCAGCTCTTAAAAAACCCTATTCAGAGCAAACCAAATATTCAACATCGATTCACAGATTCTCAGCTAATAATGAGCTGCATTCATGAAAAACTTGATTTCAACGTATATCTTGCCTTTTGTATGTGATTATAGATTTTTCACACAAACGCTATAGCAGATTAACAGAGCAAATATTCCTACTTTTATAGTAATTATAATATTTTAATTTGCAATGAACGTTTATTGGCATTTGTTTCACCCAGAACACTTCATCTCATTGTTGTGGTCTGGGTGCCATGTTCCTGTCTGTAGGAACTACAATGTTTATATTGCAGGGTTAACTTGTCGCTAGCGGCTGTCTTTCAAACAGTTGCTAGAGGTGTTTCCACTCCAACTGCCAAGTAAAACTAATTAGATGGTCTCATAGCGATCATTTGATTGGTGCATTTTGTCATCCATGCACACTAGCCCCCCAATGTTCCATGCAGGGAAACATTGGATTGGCTGAGATCATCGACACTGATGATTTCAGCCAAAGATGCAGAGATGCAGAAGGGAGACTGGCACATTGAAGACTAAATGGTAAGTAAAACACACCTTTAAAGCCCTCACACGAGGAAGTGGACCTAAATAGCTGGTTAAAAACTATAGTGTTACGAATACATGTTTTTAATCCTAATGCTATAGGGTTCCTTTAAGCTAATCATAAGTGTCTTACCACAGTACCAGGACAGGACTGGCCATCGGGCATACCAGCAAATGCCCGGTGGGCCGCGATAGCCGTGGGGCCGAGGCCGGCAGGGGAGATCACAGGATCTCCCCTGCCAGCCCCTGCAGGGCCAGCGCTACCCAAGTGCCGGCCCCGCTGTGTGCCTCCATGGGCCGGTGAAGGAGATCAAAGATCTCCCTCACCGGCTCACAGGCACTGTTACAGGCGGCCGGTGCTGGGAAGGGAGGCAGGCAGGAGGAGAGAACACCGGCGGAGCTCTAGCCAGCAGCTCTGCCGGATCCTCTCACGAGGTCTGAGCGTTGCCGCGGTTACCTCGGCAATGCTCAGATCTCGCGAGAGTGAACTCTAGCCTGCAGACTAGAGTTCACCAGAGATGGTAGCTGCAGAAAGGATCCCCCCTCCCAGGCATAATGTAAGAAGGGAGGGGGGATATTAAGCAATCTGCCCCACCTCCACTAGGACCACCAGGAATCAGGCAGCACCCTCCATGGCAACCCGGCTTCCCACCCCCTCCCAGGCTAAAGGTAAGAAGGGAGGGGGGGATATAACTTTTTATTTTTATTATTAATAAAAAATATATATTTCAATTTAAATACAAAATACACTCACACACAGCACCCCCAGACACACACATACATTATATATATATATATATATATATATATATATATAAAATAACCCTCAGTGAGTTAACAAAGAAAATTAGAAACCTAGAATGTGACGGCAGATAAAAACACCCTCACACACAGCACCCCTCTTACATACACACACACACTGTGCCCCTCACACATACAATACGTCCAAATATATATATATATATACACACACACACACACACACACACAAACTATATATGGACAATTGAATTGGTAGAGAATTTCAAGACTAAACAGTATTTAGAACCAATATTTTGTAAAATATTTTTTGCACATTTGACACATTTGTATTTTGTTTTTTTTTATATTTTCCACTTTTTTAACATTGGTACTGAACACCATTAGATTCTAATTATGTAGCACTAGATACACATAGTGTAAGAACAGACATACAGACACAAGTGTCATTTATAAAACACTTTTTGGGTAATTATATATTACACACCTTAATAGAAGGTTCATTATTTACATCACTTGTATACATATATATTAATAGACATGGACATGATCACATTATTTGCTTTTATTATTTATTTTTTCATTACTATGATTTCAGACCATGGGGTTAGGACAGTAACATATGTTTTAATATAAAGGCAATGGAAACGTTTGTTTAAAATAGAATAACTATATTGCAAAGGATACTTCTGTATCCATACCCCCTGAAACACGGCGGGGAAATGTTGCCATAATAATGCCAGTAAACCCACGTCATGGGTAGGGCTGGCCGATTGTTGAAAAAGGAGATAATCTCCCTGCAGCTACTGTTTACACAGCGGCGACCGTGGTGTAGGTACTAACAAACGGTTGCCATGGAGCTGTGATGTAGCAGCAGTAAAACGATTGGCCACGGCTACTTTCTGACGTGGGAGTGGTTTACAGAACGGCACACATGCGCATATGCGCTAAGAGCACGCCGGGCATCAGATGCGATATGATACAGCTGATTTTGGTGAGTGAGCATTGATTAATGTGTCCTATATATGTTTGTCATTTTGATGTATGTTATTTCAGGTGTCCTGATGAAAGCTCCGACCGGGAGCTGAAACGTTGACATCTTTGGATTCACACAATAAATCGAATGAAGAAAACCTAGAGTGCCGGTATTATTTTGACTTCTCTGTATCTCTGTGACTTGGCACCAGGTAATTATATATTTTTTTTAGTTGGAGTGCAAGAGTCTAACTTATTTTTATATACACCACCCCTAAGGATATCTACTTTAAACTCCTACGCCTGCACAAAAAGAGCATTGATTTAGATCTTCACGGTCTATTTCTATCGGACTTTTACAAAGCTAAGATGATCCCACATGGGTTTAGGCTGCTTAATATTCCTACCATAGGCAGACTTAAGGCCACGGTATGCAGGGACTGGACCCATGTCTTGAATAAGGCCTCTTTAGACCTCATGTTGATAGCTATTAGAGATGTTAGGACAGACTTGGTTGATGTTACACAAAAAATATTAGACGTTGAAACGGAACAGGCTGTCCTGATTGCTTCCACAGAAGGCTTGAAACTCCAACAGCAGCTTAAGAGTGAACTCCTTAAATATAAAAACGAGCTAGTAAAGTTCAAAAAGCAGAAATACGAGAGGGTACAGCAAGATTACCAAGACCACCGGGTATACAGGTGGTTATCCGGCGATCGGCCACCCAGACCAAGACGCTTCCGCAAAAGAATTATACGCCCGAATATCCCTACAATAGACATTACATCTGGAGAATCGGCGTCAGATAATGACACTCCAATAAACACGGCACCTTTTTTAGATGTAGCCGAGACGGGCACGGTAACCAGGAGCCGTATCCGAAGCGAAGAAGGCATAGAACCAGGAGAGGGGGCAAGGGCCAAAACAGTACCCAGGGGCAAACCACCTCTCAGGAGATAACGCCCATCTTTAATCTTTCACATAGACACTTAAGCAACATGGAAATCTCCGTTCTCAGCAAAGGACTTTCATACGTTCCCACAAGCAATCTCAGCCCATTTCAATGGAGCACTGAACTTTTCCAATTTGGAAGGCACATGAGACTTAAAGATCATTTTCACCACGCTGCCAAGGATACTACCAGGTCCAATGATATGGATATTGATAAATTCAGAGTCAAATCGACATTTGATCCACCAAGCAATAAACACTCCATTAAGACATTTCTCACGACCACAGCCAAGTTGACACAAAATACTGCTATGAGACATTCTACAGCACAACATATCACTAAACAAGAAAGAAACTCGGCTAATTTGGCTAAAGATCACACTATCGTGATCCGCCCGGTGGACAAGGGAGGAGGCATAGTCCTTATGGACTATGCCGATTACGCTGCGGACCTCAGACAGCAACTCCAGGATGCAAACACATATTGCCCACTACCGGGGGATCCAACTACAAATATCCAGAGGAAAATTATCGATGTCTTAGATATGGCCTTAAGAGCAGGCTATATAGGATTAGATCTCTACCAATTTTTGAACAAAGCCCATCCACGCACCCCGGTGATTTACAGTATCCCAAAGATACATAAGAATGCCAATAAACCGCCCGGACGCCCTATAGTGTCAGCCATTGACGGAATATTAGAACCGATTGCACAATGGCTTGACCATGTTGTCAAAAGACCAGTGGAGTCATTACAGACTTGTGTCAAAGACACACAGACACTTTTGGATAGAATCAAGGGCCTAGAATTGCACCACTCTACACCGGTATTCATCACAATGGACGTGGCCAGCCTGTATACGGTCATACCCCATACAGAAGGGATAGAGGCCATGCGACAGGTTCTGTGTAACTCTCAAGTCTACCATGGTCCTCCTATAGAGTTCGTTTTGGAGTTGCTATCTTTAATCCTCTACAATAACCATTTTAGATTTGAGGAACAATGGTACCTCCAGGTGGCGGGAACATCCATGGGGTCATCGGTAGCCCCAATGTATGCAAATGCATACATGTACGCATATGAAATGGAACACATTTTATTGCCCTATGGAGATTCCATAATAGGTTACTATCGCTACATAGACGACCTTCTCATCATCTGGAGGGGTACACAAGTAGAGGCACAACAAATGGTATTCACATTGAACCAACTTCCATCACCTATCAGGCTTACAGCCAATATAAGTGCAGACAGAGTACAATATCTCGATTTGGAGTTAACCAGTGGGTCGAATGGGATTGAATATTCACTATATTCTAAGCCCACTGACCGAAATACCCTCTTGCACGCTTATAGCGCACACCCTATTGCACTTAAAAATCGATACCGAAGGCACAATTTCAACGCATTTTTAAACGCATGTTATCCAACGCATGTTATCCGCAACAATTCAAACCCGGATAAGATGGAATTGCAATTGGATACCATGACACAAAAGTTTGCAAACAGAGGCTAAGAAATAAAAGGGTACTCCAAGATGCCCTCAGAATGGCTGGGACAGCGACGAATAAAGAGAAAGTACAACCCACACAGAGGATGGTGTTCCCCATGACGTTTCACAACTCTTCACATCAGATTGCAACAGTCATTAAAGAAAACTGGAAGATGGTGGCCACTGACGACCTGCTCCCGAAGATTTTTAAAGAACCACCGATGATCTGCTATAGACGCAATAGAAATCTTCGTGACATATTGGTGCATACGGACCCGGTCGCCAGTTACTCTAAGACAACCAAGAGCAACATACGAGGATGCATCCGCTGCCTTGGTTGTGTGACATGTGGACACATGATTCCATCCAAAAAATTCAATCATCCACACACCAATAGAGTTTACGATATTAAGCACACCATTACCTGCAAAACTTCCTACGTTATATACAAACTGATGTGCCCATGTGGTCTATACTACGTGGGAAAAACAGACACAATTATGTGAACGCATTAGGGGCCACCGTTCCAGTATCAGGATGGCCTACAGGGATGGACTTTCCGACAAACCCGTGGCCAAACATTTTTTGGACAGTGTTGTGACATTTTCTTTACTCATGTATTGCACAACAGTTTTTTGCACAATCTTTTGCACTTTATTCATGGCACGGTATCACTTTAATACTACCTAGTGTAGTATCCTCCACAGCACTTTCAACATTATATACACTAATCACATCAACTATATGTGTTCCTAGTGGTACTATATATTTATGTTATATGTCTTTATAAGATAAAACTTTATAGGTTTTTCTATTCACCTTATGTCATATTATATTTATTAATATCCTATCTATTATCATCTACACATATTCACTATTATAACTCACACATGGAGTTCCCTAAATACACATTAAGTGGATTGTCCGCATTACGTTGCCTAGCAACGCCCCATTGGCCGGTATTCATGCGGCACGCGTCACGTGTATCCCTGAGGGTGGAGCTTCGGGATGAGTGCTCGCGCACACCCGGAAGCATAGCCGTTGCTACAGGCGCGGTTGATATGCCGCACCCCCTCTCTGCTGATTAGCAGATTCCTTAACACGCAGGAAACGGGGCGGAGCTGGGCTCACACCTAATGCGCACACCCCGAAGTATACACGGCGGAAACGCCGAGGACACCATGCACCTGGGTGAGTCACTCTTAATTATTGTTATGGCTATATATTGACATACATTGCAAGTATTGTCCTATCATTTTTTGTCTGACCCTGAGGAAAGTCCCGAGCGGGGACTGAAACGTTGGTCACCGATTTTAAACATGATTGAATAAAACATTTGGATTTTAACAAGACCGGTGAGCAGCTATTATTTGGCATTCTATATATATATATATATATATATATATATATATACATACATACACACACACACACACACACACGCACACTACAGCACCCCTCACACTGCACCACTACACACATTACGCTGCAGATAAACGCTAGATCCCTTACCATATATGCACTCTTAATCCTCTACAAACACACACACACACACACACACACAGAATCTCCTATACACACTCTGGGTCCTTTACACACTAGATCTCCTACACACACACACACACACACTGCACCACCTACACACACTACATTCCTTGTCAGTAGTGATGTACCGAACTGTTCGCTGGCGAATAGTTCCCTGCGAACATAGCGTGTTCGCCACGGCGGGCGAACACATGCGCGGTTCGATCCGCCCCCTATTCGTCATCATTGAGTAAACTTTGACCCTGTGCCTCACAGTCAGCAGACACATTCCAGCAAATTAGCAGCAGACCCTCCCTTCCAGACCCTCCCACCTCCTGTACAGCATCCATTTTAGATTCATTCTGAAGCTGCATGCTTACTGAGAGGAGGGAAAGTGTAGCTGCTGCTCATTAGATAGGGAAATTGATAGCTAGGCTAGGGTATTCAGTGTCCACTACAGTCCTGAAGGACTCATCTGATCTCTGCTGTAAGAATAGCACCCCAAAAAGCCAATTTAAGGGCTAGAACAGCCTGCTTTTTTTCCTGTGTACTCTAATTGCAGTTGCCTGCCTGCCTGCCAGCTTCTGTGTCAGGCTCACAGTGGATACTGTGCCCACTTGCCCAGTGCCACCACTCATATCTGGTGTCACAATAGCTTAAGCTTCACATTTAAAAATATTTTTTTTTCCCCACTGTAATAGATTGAATAGCAGTTAGTTGTCTGCCAGCTTCTGTGTCAGGCTCACAGAGAATACTGTGCCCACTTGCCCAGTGCCACCACTCATATCTGGTGTCACAATAGCTTAAGCTTGACATTTAAAAATAAATTTTTTTTTCACTGTAATAGATTGAATAGCAGTTAGTTGTCTTCAAGCGGGTGTCAGGCCTTCAGCGTGTACTCTGCCAACCTCTGCAAGGGTACTTTGCCACTCATATCTGGTGTCTCTATAGCGTGCCTTTACAAAGAAAAAAAAAGTTTTCCACTGTAAGCTTATAGCAGTTAGCTGTCTGCAAGTGTCTGGGTGTCAGGCCTTCAGCATGTGCTCTGCCAACCTCTGCAAGTGTACTTTGCCACTCATATCTGGTGTCTCTATAGCGTGCCTTTACAAAGAAAAAAAGTTTTTCACTGTAAGCTAATAGCAGTCAGTGTCCTTAAAGCGGGTGTCAGGCCTCCAAGCTGGTGGAGTCTGAGGCGTTCAAAAAATTTGTAGCTATTGGGACACCGCAGTGGAAGGTACCCGGACGAAATTTCTTTGCACAAAAGGTAATCCCCAACCTGTACTCGATTGTGCAAAAGGAAGTGATGGCATGTCTGGCACACAGTGTTGGGGCAAGGGTCCATCTGACCACTGATACCTGGTCTGCAAAGCATGGTCAGGGCAGGTATATCACCTACACTGCGCATTGGGTAAACCTGCTGACGGCTGTCAAGCATGGAATGCGTGGCTCTGCAGAGGAGTTGGTGACACCGCCACGACTTGCAGGCAGGCCTGCTGCCACCTCCTCTACTCCTCCTACTCCATCCTCTTCCATAACCTCCTCGGTCTTGGGTTTGACTTGCTTGAAAGCAGAGAGTCACACCGGACAAGCACTCCTGTCCGCCCTGAACGCACAGGTGGAATAGTGGCTGACTTCGCAGCAACTGGATATCGGCAAAGTGGTTTGTGACAACGGAAAAAATTTGTTAGCGGCATTGAAGTTGGGCAAGTTGACACATGTGTCGTGCATGGCACATGTGTGTAATCTGATCGTACAACGCTTTGTGCATAAGTACACAGGCTTACAGGACATCCTGAAGCAAGCCAGGAAGATGTGTGGCCATTTCAGGCATTCCTACACGGCCATGGCGCACTTTGACGATATCCAGCGGTGAAACAACATGCCAGTGAGGCGCTTGATTTCTGACAGCCCGACACGTTGGAATTCAACACTCCTAATGTTCGACCGCCTACTCCAACAAGAAAAAGCTATTCATGAATATTTGTATGACCGGGGTGCTAGGACAGCCTCTGGGGAGCTGGGAATTTTTTTGCCACGTTACTGGACGCTCATGCGTGCTTTTGAGGAGGTGATAAACCTTGTCAGTCGCACCGAAGGCACCATCAGCGACATCATACCATTTGTTTTCTTCCTGGAGCGTGCCCTGCGAAGAGTGCTGGATCAGGCCGTAGATGAGCGTGAAGAGGAAGAGTTGTGGTCACCATCACTACCAGTAACAGCCTTATCAGCATCGCTTGCTGGACCTGCGGCAAAGCTGGAAGAGGATTGTGAGGAAGAGGAGGAATGTGGCTTTGAGGAGGAGGAGGAAGACCAACCACAACAGGCATCCCAGGGTGCTCGATGTCACCTATCTGGTACCCGTGGTGTTGTACGTGGCTGGGGGGGAAGAACATACCTTCATTGACATCACTGAGGAGGAGGAAAGGGAAATGAGTAGCTCGGTATCCAACCTTGTGCAAATGGGGTCTTTAATTCTGCCGTGCCTGTTGAGGGACCCTCGTATAAAAAGGCTGAAGGAGAACGACCTGTACTGGGTGTCCACGCTACTAGACCCCCGGTATAAGCAGAAAGTGGCGGAAATGTTACCGAATTACAACTAGTCAGAAAGGATGCAGCATTTGCAAAATAAATTAAAAAGTATGCTTTACACAGCGTATAAGGGTGCACAACGGGAATCTAACAGGGGAAGAGGTGGAATTCATCCTCCTCCTCCCACGACCACGCCGGCAAGGACAGGACGCTTTAAAGACGTGTTGTTGATGGAGGACATGCGGAGCTTTTTAAGTCCTACGCATCGCCACAGCCCTTCGGGATCAACCCTCAGAGAACGACTCGACCGACAGGTAGCAGACTACCTCGCCTTAACTGCAGATATCGACACTCTGAGGAGCGATGAACCCCTTGACTACTTGGTGTGCAGGCTTGACCTGTGGCCTGAGCTATCCCAATTTGCGATAGAACTTCTGGCCTGCCCCGCTTCAAGTGTCCTGTCAGAAAGGACCTTCAGTGCAGCAGGAGGTATTGTCACTGAGAAGAGAAGTCGCCTAGGTCAAAAAAGTCTAGATTACCTCACCTTTATTAAGATGAATGAGGGATGGATCCTGAAGGGACTGACACTGGGCGATACATTAGATTAAAAAAGGCCTGATAAGATGAGCTGCCTTGGGCTAAAAATGGTCCACACGCTGCTGTATTTTAGCTCTGAATGCCGGTTGACTTGCGTGACTTATCCGCCACCAACTAGGGTTCAAGCCGCAATGTTTTAGGGCACTTTCTGCCTGGGAAACAAACATCAATTTTTATGGCCGCTGCTACAGGAGCGGCTGCAACAATACCTAACTTTTCAGGCATGTGTACATGCCTAATTTTTCGGCCGTCTGGTGCTGCACTGTGGCTTCAAAAACCAAACCAAGAAAAGGCACATAGTGACCCTATGTAGGGGGAACAGTCCCTATTCTGCTCGGTGTCAGTGTTTATCAGGGATCATTAGGATAGGCTTCAATCCATATCTGCCAAGTGACCCTATGTAGGGGGAACAGTTTCTATTCTGCTCTGTGTCAGTGTGTATCATGGTCTCTGAGGACAGGTGTCAATCCATATCAGCCAAGTGACCCTATGTAGGGGGAACAGTCCCTATTCTGCTCTGTGTCAGTGTGTATCAGGGGCTCTGAGGATAGGTGTCAATCCATATCTGCCAAGTGACCCTATGTAGGGGGAACAGTCCCTAATCTGCTCTGTGTCAGTGTTATCAGGGGCTCTGAGGACAGGTGTCGATCCACATCTGCCAAGTGACCCTATGTAGGGGGAACAGTCTCTATTCTGCTCTGTATCAGTGTGTATCAAGGGCACAGTGTGTGTGTGAGGGGTAAAGTGTGTGTGTGGGGGGGGGGCAGTGTGTGGGTACAGTGTGTGTGTGGGGGGGGTGCAGTGTGTGTGAAGGGTGCAGTGTTTGTGAGGGATACAGTGTGTGTATGGGGGGTAGTGTGTGTATGGGGGGTAGTGTGTATGGGAGAAGTGTGTATGGGAGAAGTGTGTGTGTGGGGGTGTAATTGTGTGTATGGGGGATTATTGTGTATAAGGGGGTAGTGTGTGTATGGGGGTAATTGTGTGTATGGTGGGTAGTGTGTGTATGGGGAATAGTGTGTGTATGGGGGTGCAGTGCATGTGTATGGGGGATAGTGTGTGTGTATGGGGGGGCAGTGTGTGTGAAGTGAGGTCTGTGGGGGTAGGAAGGCAAATTAATAAATATATACTTGACTTTTTTTAAATTAAAAATAAAAATGATATCCCCCCTGCCTGCTTACCTTTGCCTGGGAGAGGGGACATTTTTTTTATAATCCCTGGTGGTCCGGTGGGGAAGCCCTAATGGTCCCAGTGGTGAGAGTGAACTCTAGCAGCCTCAGGAGCTGCTAGAGCTCACTCTCGCGAGATTCGGAGCATTGCCTTGGCAACCGCAAAAACACTTCAAGCTTGCGAGAGGAGAACCCGGCGGAGCTGCAGGTTAGAGTTCCCTGGGTCCTCTCTCCCTCCCCTGCCGGCTGTCAGCAAAGGGCTAACGGGCTGGAGAGGGAGATCTCTGATGGAAAATATCTTGCGGCTCCCCTATGTGCCCCAGAGTGCTGCGGCACACTGTTTGGAAATCGCTGGTCTAAACCTTTCTATTCTTCCAATATTTAATCAAAAAATGAATACATGAAAATTAAAAATGTCTGAGCAACAATTTATAGCGAATATCGCTGTTTTATGCAAGTATTTATGTGTTAGCTATCTATACCCGATATTTCAAATAAATGTTTAAAACAAAATATTTCTTTGTAATGATCAGGTTAATCTTCCATGCACACACTACATTAAAATGTCAGATCAGATTATTGATATGTGTATTTGTGAGCCATTTAGTTATCACAATATATAGCACAGATTGTCTAGGTTCATAATGTACCCAATGTTTATTTAACTAATCAGAGAGCACATACTACCCTGCAATTATTCTGCAGCTGGAAAAACAGATACTTATTAAGAGATTTCATTATGCCATAAGAAAGAAATAAAAGACATTTCTGTTATGTGTTTTATAGTTGAGAGACTGTGCCAAGAAATGCACTGGGTACTTTACCTGACACTCCGCTGCATACAGTATAAAAGAACAATAGATGCCCATTCCTGGCACTAAGCTCTGGGTATCCCACAGAGGTTATGTGCACAGAACGAATCCTGGTGCTGACCTTCCTCTGTGTGTGGGGCAGCGAGGTGACAGCTATAGATGGTTCTGATGGGTACAAGACTCCTGATTTCTGTAGAGGGCATAAGTGCCCAAGGTATCGAGTGGTGGAGAAACATGAAGTAAGTGGGTTCTCATCATTTCAACATACGTGTTTTCTGTTTGTTTCTTATTTGTGAGTATTCTAGGAGCATTTCTGTTTTCACCTTCATCAGGAATTATACAGGTCATATTTGCTTGAAGCCTTATTAGACTGATATAGTGAAAAAAAAAAAATGGAAAAATGCCTTAAAATGCTCAAATGCATAAAATACATACACAACCCGCTCAAAACACTGGAAATACAAATTCAAACACAGAAGAACAGAGGTAAATACATAAAAAGGTACACCAGAGAGGAAATATAAATAAATACAACCAGAACAACAACAGCTTATTGAACTTGTTCTGGCGAGTAGAATCATTACCTTCAGGCTTTTTGCTGTAAACACTGTTTTTTCAGAGAAAATGCAGTGTTTACATTACAGCCTAGTGATACCTTCACTGGCCACTCCTCAGATGGCTGTTAGAGATCCTTCCTGGGTCATGGCTGCCTAAAATGCATCCAAACATTCAGTGTCTCCTCCCTCTGCATGCTGACACTGAACTTTTATTATAGAGATTAATTGATTCAATTCATCTCTATGAGGAGATGCTGATTGGCCAGGGCTGTGTTTGAATCATGCTGGCTCTGCCCCTGATCTGCCTCTTTGTCAGTCTCAGCCAGTCATACGTGGAAGCACTGTGATTGGTTTAGGCTACCACTTCTGATGATGTCAGCAGACTGCTTGTTTTTCCGAGTTAAACAACATGCAGCAGAGTTACAGCTTCAGGCCTGAATACAGTAAGATTTTGCTATACTTATGGAGGCATGAGAGACCAGGGGGGCTAGATGGTGGAGTTAACACTATAGGGTCACTATAACACTATAGGGTCAGGAATACATGTTTGTGTTCCTGACCCTATAGTGATCCTTTAATATATAATAATGCAATGCATAGGAATAGATCTCCTACCTAAAAAAATAAAAGTGCAATATAGCACACAATAAGGCAAAAGGTGAGTGGTGGTAGAGAACTCACAGAATGAGGATAAATTCAGGCTTGTCTCCCTTCCAAAAGGGTATTGAGTGGAGAATATGGCAGTGCTTTCTGATGTACTTGTCACATATAAGGATGAAGAAAAAAAGCAAATAGTGCAGATGGCATACATTTTACAGATTTATTAATACAGTATTGAACTTACAAGAAGAAATATGGTATTTTTTTCTATTTGTTTTGAGTTGTATTATGTTATAAAGGCATATTCCTATTCAGAGTTATCCATTGTCTTTACTTTTTTAAGACGATCTGAAATATCTAACTTAAATCATGGACTGATATGCCTGTTTCTAGGCAAATTGACTGTGCAGTTTTTATTAATTTCCAGATGGGAATCCCAATTCTGACAATTATTAAATTCTGCCATTTTATGACTGAATTCAACCTATTACTGCCTTAAAATCACAATGTTTGTGGCACATTGGCAAATGCTGTGCTTATTACTAAAGCTATGTGGTTTCCCTCGCCTAATGCACTTAAAGAGACACTCTGTGCACCAATACAACTTTAGGTTTGTTCTTTTAAGTTTGTCCAAATGTATGTCCTCAAGCTTAGCCCATAAAAGCAGTGAGTGAGCTTTTATAGCCTGGCTCCAGAATTTCAGAGAAACTGCAAACAGGTAGTGATATCCGTAGTGTACACACATCATCACAACATACATAATCACACCATTACACACAGACAGCCACTGTTATACATAGTCACATACACACAGTATGTATGCACAGTAACATAAACACAGTATCAGTACATACACACAGTCACATACACAGTAACAGCCACATTAACTGTAACAGTCACATACACACAGTATGTTACATGCAGTCAAACACACAGAGACATACACACACACACGCTGTATCAGTCACACAAACCTAGTGTCAACACAAAAACAGAATAAAAGAAATGGCAGGCATCATGATTAAGAGTGACACAGCTGAAACTCTCCATTTAATTTATTCTGCATGCATGTGTTTATCACAGAACCAGCGGTGTATTTAACGTGAGGCTGACAAGGCATTTCAGGGGGTCAGCAAAAAGAGCCAACCCCAAACGCCCTGGCAAATACCTTGCCAGCCTCATGTCCTGGGGGGCCCAGGAGCTGGCCGACTGGCCACCTCAGTTCCCTGAGAGGCTGGCATTACCTGATTTGGGAGGGAGCACTGTCGTCTGTGCTCTCCTGCTCAGCTACCGCGCGCACCGCAGTGATGCCAGAGATGGAATATGACGTTACTCCGGCACCGGCATCACTGAAAGCCACATGAGGGAACTGAGCAGGGAGATCAGAGTGTGTGTATGCATGTCTGTCACCGAGATTGTGTATCTGTCAGTCGATGTGTATGTCTGTTAGCGAATATCAGTGAGTATGTGTATCTGTCAGTTAATGCGTGACTGTCAGTTAGTGTGTATGTGTGTCTATTGGTGAATGTGTATGTGTGTCTGTCAGTGAGTGTGCATGTTTTTCTGCCATTGAATGCGTGTGTCAGTTAGTGTGTCTGTTGGTGGATGTGTGTGTCTTTTGAGTTTACTGCCAAGTGCAGGGCCCTCTCCTTGGCAAGCAATCACACCTTTCACATACTTATGTACACAAACATATACACTGACAGACATACTGACACATACACACAGACATACGGACACACATATATTTACTGACAGACATACTGACATATTCACAGACACACACAGACATTCTGACACACGCACCGACAGACATACTGATACACACACATACACTGACACACACACACTGACAGATATGCTGACACAGACATACATGGACAGACATACTGACATACACATTGTCAGGATATTTATATCGGCAGACATTTTGTGCTATGATAGAAATTAAAGTGTATACTGCCTGAATCACTCAGAACAGAGCAAACTCCATTTTTGATTTCAAGCTAACAAAGACACACATTTCTATCCTTTCTGTGACTAACCTAGCCGGAGCTAAAGAATGCATTGTATATACAAACCAAGTGATAAGAAATGAGAACGGGGGATGGAAGACTGTCTAAATGTTAATGGAATATAAATAATTCTAAACCCAGACATTAGTGACAGAGAAGATTAGTAATTAATTTTACTTTCTAAATTTTACAAGATTCCCATTGTAAGTGAAAGGTGAGACTAAGTTTCTAACTGTCATTTTAGAAATTACAGCAGGAATTGGAGACACACTGTCTGAAGAAAATTCAAAGAAACTCTTTGAACTGACAGAAAACTTTAGTTATAGATAACCATAAAGATAAGCTAAATAACGTCAGAATAGCCACCAGGAAAAGTTAAAGGACCACTCTAGTGCCAGGAAAGCATACTCGTTTTCCTGGCACTAGAGTGCCCTGAGGGTGCCCCCACCCTCAGGGACCCTCTCCCGCCCGGATCTGGAAAGGGGAAAGGGGTTAAATCTTACCTTTTTCCAGCGCTGGGCGGAGAGCTCTCCTCCTGCTCTCCTCCTCCGATCCGCCTCTTCTCCTCCCCGTCGGCTGAATGCGCACGCGCGGCAAGAGCTGCGTGCGCATTCAGCCGGTCACATAGGAAAGCATTCATAATGCTTTCCTATGGACGCTTGCGTGCTCTCACTGTGATTTTCACAGTGAGAATCACGCAAGCGCCTCTAGTGGCTGTCAGTGAGACAGCCACTAGAGGAAAAAGGGGAAGGCTTAACTAATTGATAAACATAGCAGTTTCTCTGAAACTGCTATGTTTATAAAACAATTAGTTAACCCTAGCTGGACCTGGCACCCAGACCACTTCATTAAGCTGAAGTGGTCTGGGTGCCTAGAGTGGTCCTTTAACTCTTTCCTGGATAGGAATGTTTAGTGGGACGAGACTGCCCTCTATAGACCAAATACTTAAATTGCTATCTGGAAGGTAACCACACCTCTAGTTTTCTATCGGTCTATCACCTAATGACGAACAGATAATTTTTCCCTTTAAAAAGTTAAGACAAAGGGAAGAGAAAAAAAAGTCAAAGAGTTGGAGTTGAAGTGAGTTGGAGTTTGGGTTTCAGATTGGGCCATGCAGAGAAATCCATGACAGATATCCACTCCAGGGCACTCAGAATTTCTTACGCACCAATCACACATCCATTCAGTTCCTGAGACTACCTACTCATCTGATGAGAATGTCTACTCAATTGGTAATTATACTGGTTTCATTTAATTAATCTAAATTAATTAAAATTTTCGAATAGCATGATATATGACTGGATAAATCACGATCAGATTTAGAAATCTTAGTTACTAAAGAATATATAGTTATAGCATCCCATTCTGCAGATGGAATTAAAATAATGATGTATTTATGTGATTTATCACATGTTAGCATATCGTGATATTTATCCAGGTGTATTGATTTGCTCTAAAATAAGATAAAATATCTGTTTAGGCAAGTTAAAATTCTGCTTATAGAACATGGTAGATTACTCTTATTGGATGGTTCCAGGAAATGACTAATGAGCTGGTTTAAATGTTATTTTATTTAAAATTACATGAGAATAGATCTTAATTACCTAGGAGGTCTAGCCAGCATTGAAAGGGTTATTCTAACTGTTAGCTAAACGTTTTTATGGCCTTACTCTGCAAGCTGTGTGAAAGAAAGCTTTTCTTTGTCTCTGTGAAGCCCATCATAAATCTCGTCTCGACAATTGGCTATGTTAACCATTGGAATGTGTATTGCCATTGTATTGCATACCATGTTATACTAAATATTAATTGATTATTGTCACACATGTTACTTATTATTATTATTTAATTTGTCACAATAATTATATCTATCTATTAATATCTAATAATATCTATCTATTAATATCAAATAATGTCTATTTTTATAACACATTGTGATTTTATTTATATGGAATACATTTCACTTACATGATAACGATCTTTGGGATCTGAGAATTGAAATAGTGGGCAATTCTCAACTGTTTACTATTATTATCCCATAAATATGCCCACAACATACACACTGACACACAGACACATATCCTGACAGGAATACTGACATACAGACACATACGCAGAAATACATACTGAAACACACATTGACAGACACACACACGTAGCAAATCTGTACCGGCAGTGTATTGTTTGAAAACAGTGCAATTATATGATCCAGAAAATGTACAAAGTACCAATTTTAAGCAAAATTAGGAGTAAATTTGCATCCTGTAGGATAAACATTTGCAAATTATCAGTACTATTGCCTGCTGGCAGAGACAGCAGCCAGGAGGCAAAGCGTTAAAAACCCATGACGGTGCAAAAGGTTACGTTTGTAGCAGCTGGCCAGCGCTGTAGACAAAAAATGCCTTGGGGTAATATGACACATTTCTAACTATGGCGAAGTTCAATATCTCTCGTTTGCCCCCACCTGCCATGCTACAGGTTGGAACATATCTACTAAATCAGTGTTTCCCAAACCAGCCCTCAAGACCCACCAACAATCCAAGTTTTGTCAGTATCTCCATTGGAATAAAGTAGGGAAACACATAAATCCTGGTTTGTTGGTGGATCATGAGGACTGGTTTGGGAACCACTGTACTAATTGGTGAGCAGCCTGCTTCTTTCTAAGATGGTTACTCCAACCACCATGACTACTTCCCTGATTTGACATGGTCAGGGTAGTAGGAATCTGTATGTACGGTGTTTCTGCTTAAAACACTGCACATACAGAATAATCTGCACGTGTCTGCCAGGAACTAATTAAACACCAGACACATGTAACTTTGGCAACCTTGAACTCGGTTCTAGTTTGATTCATGTCAATTCTGTCCATAAAATATTCCTGTTGCACACTGGCAACGGACATATTGAGCTCCTCGCAATCTCCCCCTCTGATAAGCCTGTGCTTGGACTGAACAAGGCCCTGGCTAACGTCAGATGGAGGCGTGGAAAGCAGCACAAGAAACTTTGCCGGCACTGGGTTCCATGTACCGTAAGTAAAAAAAACTTTTTTGCAGGAATACTGCAACATATACGAGGGAGACCTAATTAATAGGGCACTTGAAATGGACAAATGCCTTACCCTCCAAAAGGGTTGTAGTAACCCTTTAAGATAGATATTTAAGCTGGGCCCGTATGTAATCAGGGAAGACATGTCACTTGTTCTACCCATGCTCCCACCCATTGGTATTGGATTGGGGTTACATTATAATAACGGGTGACAAACACTATTCACCCTGCTGCCTTCACCAGTTGACAGTGGATGGGAACGCTAAAGTTTTTATTAGGCACCACCAACTAGCATGTGCCCCCCTACCCCCGTTTACATATTAGTTGCCCCCAACTGCTGCCCATGAGTTACATATCTCCCCATGTATTACTTTAGAGCCCCCATTGCTCATGGGTTTGGGCACGATGGCAGACAAGTGACTGCTCCCCTTCAGATAATTTACCGACCCTGTCTCCATTGGATGGGACTTTTTATCTACTGAATTGCAGTTGTTTGTCTGGTCTGATATCCAGATACAATGCAGTCTTAATCTGAGCCTGTTAAGCAAAATATGAACACTGTTCCATGTAAGTAAAACAACTTTTTTGCAGGAATACTGCAACATATACGAGGGAGACCTAATTAATAGGGCACTTGAAATGGAAAAATGCTTCCCCCTCCAAAAGGGTTGTAATAACCCTTTAAGATAGCAATTTAAGCTGGACCCGTATGTATTCAGGGAAGACATGTCACTTGTTCTACCCATGCTCCCACCCGTTGGTATTGGATTGGGGTTACATTATAATAACGGGTGACAAACACTATTCACCCTGCTGCCTTCACCAGTTGACCATGGATTTGAACTCTTAGGCACCACCAAGTAGCATGTGCCCCCCCCCCCCCCCGTTTACATATTAGTTGCCCCCAACTGCTGCCCATGAGTTACATATCTCCCCATGTATTACTTTAGAGCCCCCATTGCTCATGGGTTTGGGCATGATGGCAGACAAGTGACGGCTCCCTTTCAGATAATTTAATGACCCTGTGGCAAATCTAGCCACTTAAAACTGTATTTGCTTTATGTATTACTGTTGCTTTAAGAATGTAGAACCAAGCGTGTACCTATTGTTATATGTTAGGCAAACAAGATCATTCGTATGCTGGCGGCATGAAAGCCACCAGCATTCATATATTAGTTTCAAGAACAGTGAATTTCAACACTGTTCGTGAAACGAACAAACTACTGAATGGGAGACCACACACAGGAGGTCGTGTGGCTCCCATTAAATATTGCAACAATGTTTCCTTCGGTAATTATCGAGATTCAGGGTGGCCGCCGTTCGGCTACCGACCACGCGGCGGTCGGCCATCTTGGATCCTTTGTTAGCCCAGCGGTATTTGGTCGTCGAGCGCATGGAACTAAAATCGGCTACTCGACGGCATAAATACCGCTGGACTTCCAGGCTGGTCCTTCGGTAGTTTGTTCCCCTATTGTCAGTCGTTACTTTGAATGTAGCTGGAAAATAATGTGTGTTTCGTGCGGCGTTCGGTTAGTTATGCTGGGATCTGAGCGGTACTTTCACAAAATGTGTGCTCAGACCCCAGCTATCTACCGAACATCCATTCGTTAAAATAAAGTGAATAATGTAAAAGTTATACATTTTCATGTGAAATGTTGGTTCTGCTGCATGGAGGGATAATCCACTTAACTTGATATTCCAGTGGGAGTATCCCTCTCGTCCAGCAGTGCATGATGGGAGAAATGTCCAGGTTGTTAATTTCCCCATGTAGTCCCCTACTGTACAACCCCTGTAATGTCAGTAGGGAAAACCCTTGCATGAGGAATCCCATAAATACTGTGACCTGTGATTAAAAGCTCAGTTGACTCCCAGCCGATGTGTCGTCTAGTTCTTGGGAAGGAAGGATTTATACAACGCTACCGGGATTACTGTAAGCTGTACTTATTTTGCCTGGATTATTTTATGCTGTTCCTGTTACCCAGTGGAGATACTGTGGATTATACTACCTCTCCGCTACAGACCCCATCTCCATTGGATGGGACTTTTTATCTACTGAATTACAGTTGTTTGTCTGGTCTGATATCCAGATACAATGCAGTCTTAATCTGAGCCTGTTAAGCAAAATATGAACACTGTTAAATACTATGAACAATGTCTGTAGTTTTCAGTTCGAATAGCCCATTTGGTACAGGGCCATCTGAGCTTAAGAGAATAATGATAGAGTTGGTAAATTCATGATTCTTTATAGGTATTGTAAATATACTTTACTGTAGTACCTTGTGTTTAATGTGGGGTGATGAATTTTAATTTACTCAGGATATAATGAGTGAACAAATCACATTAGTTATGATTGTCTATGGTAGCAGTTACTGTTCTCACTATAATAATAATTAACTATCTCTGTCTGGTTTTCAGAAGTTCGAGGTTCGAGAGTATGAGCCAACAACCTGGGCAACAACCATATTAAACATGTCGGGTAACATATTAACTCAAAGTCAAGGTCTCTACCAGTATATCAGAGGAGCAAATGAAAAAGGTTTGACATTTACTGTATTTTTCACAGAATATTATTTCTTAACCACTGTAACGGAGCTCCAGTACTCCAGTACTCCGACCAAGAACCTCCGCCAAGTCTGCTTCCTTGTAGCTATCAGGGATCCTGAAGCACTTCAGACCCAGATGCCGAGGCTTGACTGGGATCACTTAGGGCCTTTTCCACCCTGGACCAAACACCAGACGACACATGGTGAAAGTTAAACAGCAACTCTTTAATGAATACAGCACATACAGTTTAAGCCCCCAACAGCCTCATTTACATACAATAGGTAACATAGATTACTATAGTACAAAGAAGGGTGGGGTCAGACAATAGCAAGGACTGATGGGAGATTGAGGAGGACAGAGCAGCTAGATTAAACTGGTATGGCAGTGTCCCTGGGACAATGCCCTGCTGGAGAAACAATAGGACAGGAAAAAGGGGGGAGGTGGAGATGCACAGAGAAGAAATACATTCAACATACCCTGCACAAATAATAGGCACAATGTGACAAAACACCAGTGATGGTGACTACCGTCACATATCTTCCCCCCCAAAGGTAGACTAACCAAGTACCAGACCTCCAATCGGTCTGTGCCTGAGTAAGTCGGGTAATAAGTCCCAAAAAGTCCATCCATCCTGGCAGCCTTCTCGACAAAGTTCCACATAGTTTGTAAGTTTGTCCCGGTCGGGAGCATGGAGCCCTCATAGCCGATCAGTCTGTGGAAGTCTGGTTTGGGTAGGCCAGATTGGGCTTCTTGGTCACCCTGTGCCTCTAATAAGCACAGGGTGACTTAGACATAAGAGGGGACTTGGAAGTGGAGAAAGGGAGTTCCCAGTGAATCTGCCATGGCCCCCTTCCCAAACTCAAACCTATCCCCATATGACTCCACTCTTGGGGGGCCACTGTGACCCCCATAGACCCCAATAGCAATTCTGCAACCCTGTATATCCAGCTCAGAATAGTTTCCAGCATATTTCTCCCCCTTCAGAAGGAGACCAATACAGGAGACCCCAGACGAGTTGACTCTGATGATAGTGACTACATCCAGATCATCAAGGCCATCACCGAATTGGTACCCCAAACAAATTGCCCATGGAAGAGCAGCACTTACCCAGCCGACATCTGCATCTACTAAAGCATATACCTGGCGATGCGTGCCCACTGTTCTGTCTCCCTGGATCTCTCTCAGCCACTGGAGGGAAGGCAGGGTGGCTGTGCCCCGTCTGACATGGGGTTGAGGATAGGAGCTCATTGTCCAGCCTTCCTGGGGACTACAGGTAGAGACCAGAGTCCCATCCATTTGTATTGGATAGAGATCCCCCTGTGCTTGTGGCAAATGGCTGAGGTTAGCTGTGCTTTGCTCTGGGATCCGCTCTTCTGTGGGACCAGCAGTGTCTGATGCCTGAGGCTCACGGGTTACCAGTGGGTTTGGGCAGAGGCAAGTGGAGCTCTGCCCCGATGCCAGCCCTTCAGCTGGGGGAGTTGCGCACTCCTTGAACTCCACCTTCACTAGAAGGTTGATCTCCCTGCTCTTCAACTCCAGCATCATTGCAAGTTGGGGAGGTGGAGATGCACAGAGCAGCAATACATTCAACACACCCTGCACAAATAACAGGCACAATGTGACAAAACACAAAAGGAATTTGAGAGCCCATCCATAGTGTCTGTCTTCCATCCCCAGTGATGGTGACTACCGTCACAACCACCTTTAATATAAAAACATGCAATAGATAATACAAACTTTTACCTGCAAAATTGTTCAAGCAGGTCTTGTCAAAATACTTGCAGTAAATCTGGAGATAAAACACACCCAATAAAACTCTCAACAATGTTAAAACACATATTATATTGGAGGGTATAATTAGCCATTCACACTTTGCAGAGCCATGTATAGCAGGCTTCGGCTATAATGCTTTTTTTGTGTGACTTATTCTTCTTGTCTCCCCTTTTTTCACTCGGCTCTCCACAATTGGGAATGATGCAAGGACCTCAATAGGTGTTTTAGGAAAAACAGACTTTAATGAAGAATAAAATAGCAAACAAAAATAGCACAAACCATATATATAATAGTCCAGAATAAGCATGCAACGTTTCAACTTAAAGGATCACTATAGGGTCAGGAACACAACCATGTATTCCTGACTCTATAGTGTTAAAACCACCATTTAGCCCCCCAGGGCCCCTCATGCCTCCATAAATATAGCAAAATTTTACTATATCCAAGCCAGAAGCTGTAACTGCTGTTTGCTTAAAAAAAAAAAGCAGTCTGCTGACATGATCAGAAGTGGTAGCCTGATCCAATCACAGTGCTTCCGCATAGGATTGGCTGAGACTGACAAAGAGGCAGATCAGGGGCAGAGCCAGCATGATTCAAACACAGCCCTGGCCAATCAGCATCTCCTCATAGAGATTAATTGAATCAATGTATCTCTATGAGGAAAGTTCCGTGTCTGCATGCAGAGGGAGGAGACACTGAATGTTTGGATGCATTTTAGGCAGCCATGACCCAGGAAGGATCTCTAACAGCCATCTGAGGAGTGGCCAGTGAAGTTATCACTAGGCTGTAATGTAAACACTGCATTTTCTCTGAAGAGACAGTGTTTACAGCAAAAAGCCTGAAGGTAATGATTCGACTCACCAGAACAAATTCAATAAGCTGTAGTCGTATTGGTGACTATAGTGTCCCTTTAATAGTCTTCCTCTTGGTGCATACTGGCTCCGTTGAGCCTCCATCCGTCTAAGCCAGGTTTCCCCAAACCCCGACCCTCCAGATGTTGCTGAACTACAACTCCCATGATTCTATGAATGAAATAGGCTGAGAATCATGGGAGTTGTAGTTCAGCATCATCTGGAGGGCCAGAATTTGGGGAAGCCTGTTCTAAGCAATCAGTTCATACATTGCATTGGGCTCCCGTTTTCAGCCTGCATTCCGCTCTTCCTCCGACTTTCAGTTGGTGTAGTGACGTAATGGGGCTCTCATGTCTAGGTTCTGTTGTCATGCCATGTGACACCGTGCATATGTGACACTCTACCTTTGTCCATTCTTTGCTGATGCTGGCTCCTCCACACATGACCCATAAAGGCAATGTCCACCATTTTTGAAAGTCCAGCCATATTGTTTTAAAAAAGGCAATACTATAAATTTTAAAGGGTCCAGTCTCATTCTTTTGCTCACATGAACCTGCTGACTCCTTGCAGACTCAGGACCCCAAAAATAGTCTGCTTACTCGTTTCTTGAGAGGTTTCCTCACATCCATGCCAAACCCGACCTGCCAGCCTGCTAGCTCCCCAATATCTTACCATGACCCGTACCAACCACCTGCCTTGCTGACCAAAAGGGACCTGCGAGAGGCATACTACATACGATTGATCTGCAGCTCTTAAGTTAGGAGTTGCAGGGCCTCACTGATCTTATAAGCCAGCTGAAGGTGGACAGTGACAACCGGTTGGTAGCTCAATTGAGTACCCAGATGTGTCAAAAGGAGTAAATGCAAGCCATGGACCCAATATTACCCATGCAGGCTAGGTTATCATAAGATGATTGGGCTGGCTAAGCATCACAAAAGGACCTTAAAAGACATGTGATATTGTGTGAATTCTTGACATGTTCAAGCTGCTGCACAATGTATGCATTTAAAACCAGTAGAGGGTGCCAATAGTGCATTAGTAGCATCTAAGAGACACACCAATTAAGTTTAAAACTAAATCGGCACAGGTAGCATCCCTAGAACCTTAACATACTGCTTCAGAGATTAGTGGTCACCTTAACGAGGCAAAAGCAACACATGTGAAAGCTAATTAAAAAAAACCATAAAAGAAAATCTAAGCTTTGAAACATACAAGGTTAGTGGAACATAGAGGATATGGCAGAAGTAAATTAGGAGAAACTTCATATGGCATGAACACTGCTATTATGTTTACACCCAATATCCCAATTCTCAGAGTTGCAAAACAAGATTAAGTGCCGGTCATCTAGAACTGACTACTTTGCTGGCCCCAGGCTTCCACAAGAGGTCATGTGCATCTCCCATTGCCCTGGTCACCTTTGGATCCATGAGCATAGTCCCAAGAGGCTGCGACCACATCTTGATGTCAATGGCAACTGTGGCTGTCCCCCTCAATGCCCTTAGCCTAGGAAAGTGGATGAGGGCGTCGGACTGCTGGGAGGTACAGGGCAACAGCTGTTCTTTGCAAACTCTGAGAGCAGGTGATCAGCCAACAGTATATGTGGAGGGTGAGTATATGGTAGATGTTAAGTCCACAACCTGGGGTTCATCTGCAGTGGTGTTCGGCCTAGAGGTTATAGCGTTGTGCTTGCCAACTGGTATTTCAACAGTCAGTGAGGAGGAACATTGCACTAGTTCCTGATTGATTGGTGCATCAGTTGTCGATAGGCCAGGTAGGGACCCCCGTGTTCAACAGCAAGTGAGAGGTGTTGTAAGGGCATTGGGGATCCCATTTGTCTCACTGCTATGCGGTACAGGAAGGCTTTGAAGATGTCATCCAGCCTTTGGAGGGTGTGTTGTGGCTGGGCTGCTGTAGGAGGCCTATCAACATTTTCTGACATTTTAGGGTCAGAAAGCTTCTAATGGTGTTGCTGCCATGGGGCTTGATGAATAGCTCCAAGGACCGTGATAACCCCCATGGGGGTCCATGAGGGTGGGAACAAGGGCCCAGACTCAAGATTTCAGCTATACAGTTGTGCTCAAAAGTTTGTATACCCTGGCAGAAATTGTGAAATTATGGCATTGATTTAAAAAATATGACTGCTTATGCAAAACAGAAAAAAAAATTTTAATGAAGGGTATCTGATTGGTCACTTCCGGGTTCTGGGTTTCGTCAGTACAGTGGTTTCCAGGCCCTTTAACAAGCCAGGACACCTACCAGGCATCCAGCGGGACCTCGATCCACGTAAGCACCGTTGCCAGTCTGCAACCGCTTGGGCACAATCGCACACAATATGGCTACGTTCCCGGTACATCTTCCAAACTTCCGGGTCAGCTGACGAGCACCCGGTAACAGAGAGTAAAATTAAAACGAAACGTTCCAAACACATGAACCGCACAGACAAACTAACTTATACGAATGGTAAATCAATACGAAAGCACTTCATACGAACAAAACCATAAACAGGCACAAACCCTTATGCACGAACGGGCTATTTAGACTCCAAAACACTTGGTAAATTCACGAGCTTAAGGGAACCACCAAAACTACCAAACGGGGGCACGCACGTACGTACTACAATACAGGTATTTCCCCCACGCAGACGAAGTCACGTACCCACACTGCCATCTACCGGCCAAAATCACTTACTACAACAAACATTAAAAAAACTTTTACCACATAAGAGTTTATGATTAATTGCTTACATAGGGAAACCAAAAGTTATTTCTGATGCATCTTATGTTTGAATTGACCAATAAGTCTGTCGTTTCATGGTTGTATAAATGGTTTTCTGGTTACTAACATTCAAAATAGGGGCAATTTTGGCGGGAACATTCCAATTGTTCTTTCAGTTGAATTCTCATGGTTATCCACATACGTTGCATATGTCCCACAATTATTACGTATTAAAGAAGTTTTGCTCATACCTTTTTGCCCTCTTTATTTACAGGCCTGCCCGTACATCGGTTTCGGCACACCACAACCAAATTTAGCTAATTTCACGATCAACGCTTACTCGGCCAATTTCCCTGACCACAAATGGGAAGGCGGAGCCTTGATTTTGGGGAGAGTATGATCCGGCCTATATAAACACAAACTTACCTCAATACCTGGCCGACGTCGATCGGTCACCCCACCACCACTCCACATATTCACATATCTACAAATTCTACCTTGGTGGGCCCTCTTTATTTACAGGCCTGCCCGTAAATCGGTTTCACCACACCACAACCGAATTGATCTAATATCACGATCAACGCTTACTCGGCCAATTTCCCCGACCACAAATATATATATATATATATATATGTATATATATATATATATATATCCAGTTGTAAAATAGCAGGAGGTATGGGGGAAGAAGGGGAGTAGGGGGTACCTTAGAATTCTATGCCTACTGGCCCATGACATATAAATCCAGCTCTGGGGCTATGGAGGCTATGACTCTACCATACTTGGCTCTCTTGGCTGGATTTTGTGGCCAACTTGGGATTGGATTGAAGACAAGCAGATTCCCCTTTGATCCCATCTAGCTTTTTTTCATGGCTGTTCATGACAAAGTCAAATGGAAGTCATCCTTTCCTCGCATCCCCTTTTCGTTTTTTCTTCTCCCCCCTTTCTCTCGGCTTCTCTTCTTTTTTACATTTACTGCTTGTGGAACACGTTATCTGAGGTATCTTTATTCCTTTCTTGGTGAGGACTTGTATTGGTGAAACAGACGTCCTCACAAGTCATCTATAAACGCTGGATTTAAGCGAGTGCAAAAAAAAGTGCAAAGTGGTTAATGCTGGTACAAAAGTGCTACCTAGGCATTTAATAGAGGAATAAAGTCAGAGGGGTTCAAAAAGTTTGGGACACAGTCTTTTCTCAATCACTTTGCATCTGAATTCATCTTTTATACGCACTGTAATGCATTTGCACTGTCTAAGACAAATATTGTTTTCATTTTTCGGCAGCAGTGGTCTAATACTCATTAATCCTTAGATACTACAATCATTTACTACCATTCATTTTTCTCTGCATAGTTTAATTTAAGTAAAGTTTCACTATGGTTACACCTGCAGTTCAGTTGCATAATGGCATGTACGATTTTCTATGCTATTTTTTTTTTTTCTATATATTCAAGTTTTGGGAAAGGCTGCATCCTTGTGCCTTGTATTCTTACTCTGTTTAGAACATGTATTTGCAATCCTTTATTCCATAAATACAGATTGTAAAAGAAAAACAAGAAAAAAATAATATTACATTGTATTTCTTTTGTTTAACTTAAAGGTACACAAATGGAGATCGCACTCCCTTTTTCAGTACATATTCCAACAAGCAGGAAAACAGGAATACAGCCTCTTGCATTACTTTATCTCCCACCAGAATTTGAACTTTCTAAACCATTAGATTCCAGTATTTATGTTTACAGTTTTCCTGCATTAACATGGTATGTTAGGTAAGTAACTATCTTCACATGATACTTAGTACAATTTAATACCACCTACATTAAAGAATGAATCCTTCAATAGTCATTTTTCTTCAACTTTAAATGGTCTCTTCCTTAACTAAAATGCTATCACTGATTTCCAGGTCTTTTGAAGGTAATTTAAAAGCGGATGACTGCTTTAATCATGCACGGGTTCTAAAAACGGAGTTGGAGCACCTGAAGAAACCATTTGATAACACATTCTGTTCATGCAGGATCTACGATGGTTTATTTGAGAAGGAGAATTGTCATACAGAAGTTGCATTCATGCTCAAGGATATATAGAAATCTGACTGGTTTAATATTGTGTTTTGATGCCAAAATGTCTAAGGAACTCTGATATTGTAAATGATTTTCTGATGTGCAAATTTTAAAAGTTACCTATCAATTTTCTGGAAATTATGCCATTGAATAAAACTTTTAAAGTCACCCATACATTGTGTCTATGTGATACTGTTAGAAAAAGGTTCAGAATTATTTATCTACAAAACTTTTGACCTAAACTAATCTTCCTGAGGAGATGTCGATGGCTCCTTGGTTACATACATGAGCCAGTGCTCATCCTCATTCCCTTAAAACAAAACCAAAATGACCCCCATAGAGGAGAAGTGACAGTACCCCATCAATTATTTTTAAAATAACTGTATTATCGCAAGAAAAGATAAACACTGTGTGGTGAAAATGACTCTCCTTAAAGGACCACTATAGGCACCCAGACCACTTCAGCTCAATAAAGTAGTCTGGGTGCCAGGTCCATCTAGGGTTAACCCTGCAGCTGTAAACATAGCAGTTTCAGAGAAACTGCTATATTTACATTAGGGTTAATCCAGCCTCCATTAGGGTTAATCCAGCCTGATTTTCACAGTGAGAAGATGCTGCTGTCTATAGGAAAGCATTGAGAGATGCTTTCCTATGGACTGATTGAATGCGCACGCTCCTCTTGCCGCACATGCGCATTCGGCGGATGACGTCGGAAGAGGGAGGAGAGTCCCCAGCGCCGAGGGAGTTCGGTGCTGGAGAAAGTTGAGTGTTTAACCCCTTAATCCCTCTTGAGCCCGGCGGGAGAGGTGCCATGAGGGTGGGGAGGGGTAGGGGACCTATTAACACTATAGTGCCAGGAAAACAAGTTTTTTTTCTGGCTCTATAGCAGGGCCGGACTGGCCTACCGGGATACCGGGAAATTTCCCGGTAGGCCGCCAGCCCTGGGGCCGCTTTGACATGTGGCTGCACTTTTTTATGTTTGCTTATGCGGCCGCAGCCACAACCGCACGGCCGCAGCCACACCTGCGCCGGCCGCTGCTGCTTGCTGTGCGAGGACACAGCTACTTCCTGTCAGCCGCCGGATGTGAGTGGCAAATTACGACATGACGTCACACCCGGCGGCTGCGCGGCGGTGGCTCTACAGAGACTGCATCGCGGCCTCTCTTCCCTGAACTGTTGTTGAAGGTAAGAATAAGGGGGCTTGGGGGACCTATTGTATTGTGTATTGGGGAGGGGAGGGGGGGGCAGTAATGTATTGGGGAGGGGGGGTCAATAATGTATTTGGGGAGGGGGGTCAGTAATGTGTATTGGGGAGGGGGGCAGTAATGTATTTGGGGAGAGGGGGGTCAGTAATGTATTTGGTGAGGGGGGGCAGTAATGTATTTGGGGAGGGGGGCAGTAATGTATTTGGGGAGGGGGGCAGTAATGTATTTGGGGAGGGGGGTCAGTAATGAATTTGGGGAGGGGGCAGTAATGTATTTGGGGAGGGGGCAGTAATGTATTTGGGGAGGGGGGCAGTAATGTATTGGGGATGGGGGTCAGTAATGTATTTGGGGAGGGGGGGCAGTAAAGTATTTGGGGAGGGGGGCATTAATGTATTGGGGAGAGGGGGCAGTAATGTATTTGGGGAGGGGGGGTCAGTAATGTGTATTGGGGAGGGGGGCAGTAATGTATTTGGGGAGAGGGGGGTCAGTAATGTATTTGGGGAGGGGGGGTCAGTAATGTATTTGGGGAGGGGGGTCAGTAATGTATTTGGGGAGGGGGGTCAGTAATGTATTTGGGGAGGGGGGGCAGTAATGTATTTGGGGAGGGGGGGCAGTGATGTATTTGGGGAGGGGGGCAGTGATGTATTGGGGAGGGGGGGTCAGTAATGTATTTGGGGAGGGGGGCAGTAATGTATTTGGGGAGGGGGGCAGTAATGTATTGGGGAGGGGGCAGTAATATATTGGGGAGGGGAAGAAGGGGGACAGTGATCTATTGGGGAGGGGAAGAAGGGGGCAGTAATGTATTGGGGAGGGGGTCAACTGTGTATTAGGGGAGGGAGGGGTCAGCAGTATATTAGAGGAGGGGGTGACAGCAGTATATTGTGGGGGGTCAGCAGTGTATTGGATAGGGGGGAGGGGGGGACGGGAAAGATCTGACTTGGGAATTTGAGATGAGGCAATGATTATATTTTTTACATTTATATTTGTGGCCCAATGAATATTTTATATATATATATATATATATATATATATGTATGTATGTGTGTGTGTGTAGAAGGAAATGTAAATAGAGGGGGCTACAGGGGTGAATTATATTTTTAATATATTTATTAGGAACTGTGGAGGGAAGGGGGTTGGATGAGAGCATTAAATATTATAGCATTAAATATTATATTTATGGGGTAGGAACTGTATTAATATATTTTTGGTTTAGTGTAGGGGTAGGTAACCTTCGACACTCCCTTTGTTTTTTGACTACATCTCCATTAAGGCTTGCAAAGCATCATGGGATGTGTAGTCCACAACATCTCGAGTGGCAAAGGATGTCTACTCCTGGTTTAGAGCATAGGTGTATAACCATTCGGCTTCCCCAGGCCAAAATAACCCCTTAAACTCTTAAAGGATCACTATAGTGTCAGGAAAACAAAGCGGTTTTCCTGACACTTTAGTGCCCTGAGGGTGCCCACACCCTCAGGGTCCACCTCCCGTGGCGCTGAAGGGGTTAAAATCCCTTCAGTTACTTACCTTAATCCAGCGCCAGGCTCCCTCGGCACTGGTGACCTCTCCTCCCTGTCTGACGTCAGCTCCCCCGTCCAACGTCACTGGAGCTGAATGCGCATGGCCGCGCACGCATTCAAAGTGTCCATAGGAAAGCATTTCTCAATGCTTTCCTATGGACACTCTGCGCGATGGAGGCGAAATGTGCCTCCAACGTCGCAGATGCGCCTCTAGTGTCTGTCCGGAAGACAGCCACTAGAGGCTGGATAACCGCAAATGTAAACGTAGCAGTTTCTCTGAAACTGCTATCTTTACATGTGAAGGGTTAAAACCTGAGGGACATTGCACCCAGGCCACTTCATTGAGCTGAAGTGGTCTGGGTGACTATAGTGTCCCTTTAACGCTGTTACGGCGTTATATGCCGTCCGCATTTTAATGGTCTGTTAAGCTGAATTCTGATGACTCCGCAATGCTATGGGGCTGGTATGTAATTTTTTCCAGCGCTGGTTTTCATACCCAGTCCAGCCCTGCACTATAGTGGTCCTTTAATGTAGGCTAATATCTATGAGGGTTTAATAGCCCTTTTTTACCGATGGTATAAATCATACCGTTTCTTGTAGGAGAAATAATTTTAGATTACAATCCAGCTTCATTCCCTTATCTGTAAGAGGCAGAGAACAACTTTCAGAAATTGGTTAAGAAAGATTTGTGGATGTTAAATGAAAGAAGTGATGACATATTAAAAACAATAAGAACACCAATTTAAAATATCAAGGAAAATAAGCTTTAAAGAATTTACAGGAGGATAAGAATGTGGTTATCAAGCAATCAAATAAGGAGTAAATATCGCGCTGATGGATGCAGATCAATATAAAATGGAAGCTTTAAGAAATCTATCAGACCTCCTATCCTATGTCTGTCTGCTTTGTGACCCCATAAAACTATGGGGTGACACATTGACCAAGTTAGTCTTATATGGAGAGTCCCTGGGAGTCCTCTCAAAAGATGAAAGGAAATATATTTTGAGGCTTAATCTTGTCAAGCCATTGTTTTTGTTTTTTCACCATCTTCCAAAAATCCCTAAATCCATGGTAGATCCTCTGGGACGTCCCACAATATTTTGAATAGGATCTTTGAAAGAGGGTTTGTCCAAATGGCTAGATTTCCAGGCACAACCTTTGACGTAAATCTATTTAAGGGAATCAAAACATGCTTTATGCCATTTGACATGCTTCAAATGAGAGAGAAATTATTGATGGTTAGGATTGGATGTTACCACATTACACTCTTACATTGCACATTAAAAATTAGTACTGGGGGCGGGTCTAGGCCGCCGTGCTGAACTGTCGCACAAGAGAGCAGCTCCTGCAACCTTTCCACAATTAAAGCATAAAACTGCGAATTTTGCACCAACTTGATGACTGACAGCTACAGCACATTGCAGGGAGGCACACCCGATCCGAGGCGAGGCTTGCAGAGACTGTTTTAGTCCCTTGGAGGGGTGATCCTCGTCGCCCAAGGTGAGGCCTACTCTGGTGGTGAACGGGGTGGACGGGGGCCGGCCTGCTGTCCTGCCTAATAGGGTCATGCCAGGAGCATGAGGCTGGGTGGACCTGGCCCCGTTTCCCCCCCGTCTGGACCGGTGGGGGTGATCCCGGTCCACATCCCATGGCCCCAAATACAGCCAGGACAAACCAACACCCAGGAACTGCAACTAAAATGGCGGAGACCGCGTGGCATGTCACCCATACTGGGGGGAAGACTGACGCTCCCTCCTCACTCAACTCACCACAAGAAGATGGCTGGCATGGGCTGGCTCGACACCAGGGGAAAGCAACTAAACAGAAGCAACATAAATCCCCAAACCTGCACTTACCCCATGCGGACCGACAGAGAACACAGGCCCTGGATGAGCGGAGGAGCCGCACACGCACCACTGAAGCAAAACAGCAATACAAGTGTTGTGGAATTATTAGGCCCATAAATTTTTGTCTTAGGCCTCATAATTCAAGTCTTCTAAGAATGCATTGTTAGTAGAAATTGTGCGTCAGCAGAAATGTTAGGTTCCTGTTGAGTGAAACATTGTAGCAGCTAGCCTACATGTTAGTCTTAATAAAATGTGAAGTTACTAAAAGCCTTGAGAACTAACCTTGAGACTAACAGTGCCAACTACTCAAAATGGCTGCCGAAGCACCCCTCCCATCGAGTGAGCACCGCATGGTAACAAGATGGCGCCTGCATCTTGTGCCCACTCCCGTGTCAAGGATGTCAACACCTCTTGATGGGAGGGCATTTAACTAACCACTTAACACCTAAACCAATTAATAATGTTTACTTGTTGTTATCTGTTACCTGGGTGTGTTTGTATTGGTTTGTCCTTAGCTTGCCCGGGTAGCGTGATTGCCTGTTTACCCCTTTTAGGTGCCAAGTGGCTGTGGCAGTAAGGAAAGAGGGGGGTGGATCTGTGGAGGTCTGTGTAGACTCACTGCTTCCTGGGGGTTCCCATAGTGTCGCTTTGACAGCCTAGCTAGCCTCATTGGACACTTTACTCTGCTTGCAGAGAGGTGGAACACTTCAGCCTCGAGCGCTGAAGCTGGTAGTGTTCCGGTTTTCCTTTGGTGGCGTGTGGATTCGGGCAGGCATTGCTGTCTCCATCACCACGTGGTAGTGAGACTTGCGGGTGGGTCTGCAGGTGCACTACGGGAGTGAGGGTAGAGGTGGTTGAGAACCACTGTAACTAGGGAGGAGTACGGAACTCGGGCCGGTGTTTGCTGTTTTCCGTCGCCTCCAGGTAGTGGGATATATAGACGTCATTCCCCGAGCGGGGCCACTACGAGGTTGAGGGAGGTGGCTTCGTCCACACGAGTAAAGGAAAGGGATTATTGTTGATGTTTTGAACTGTGATGCATGCACTGTATTTACACTGAAATGTTGTCTTAATTGTCTGTCACACAGATTCCTGTGCTTACTTTTATCTTACTCTCTGTACTATTTGCACTTTCCCCTCCTATTTCTCTTTGTTGAGAGAAGTGATTGGTCACACACTTCTTGCCATGCTCCAATCCGCGGCTACCTCGGGTAGGCGGAATCAGTGACTAGTTTACGTTTTGGGAAGACGTACGTAGGAATTTATTCTTACGTAGCAGTCGAGCACTGTAGACCTTCTGTTCCTTTTTTCTTTCTCTATATCTGGGACGCCTTGTTTAGGAAGGATGGGACAGAAGTTAGATAAACCCAATAAGGGTTGGTTAGCATGTGATTTGGTAGAAGATAGAGAAGGAGAAGAGATGGTTAAGAAAGTTGATAAGAATTACCGTACCTCCGTGCGGCAGATTACAGCCAGAGAGCTGGCGTAAGTTACTGACAGAAAAGAAAGGGAAGCTGATGGACCATGATTTAGTCCGTACAACAGAAGCCTGGTACCGAGTAGCAAAAGCTATTCAGCAAGAGGGATGGATTGAGGAAGAGGTTGATCACAAAGGTTTAAAATTGTTTGTGTACTATAAGAACTATGTTGCCGGGAAGTTCTCCCAGCCAGCGCCCAGTTATGGCGCACACGAGGTGCCCACTCCCAGCATCACGTCAGCAATGACTGAAATGCAGCTGACCATGGTTCCCACCCCTGGTCCCCTCCCTGCCACTGCCCCCGTTTGCCCAGTCCTGAATACTGATGGATCCTTATTCCCCCCCATCAGTCCTGCAGCTCCCATCATCCTCATCCCATCCTCTACCCCACCCATCTCCCTCCAGTCCATTTCTCCCATCCAATATGCCCCCCATCCGCCCTTCCTCCCATGCTGCATCACCTGCATGCCCCCCTGCCTGCTCATCTTCCTCTTCCCCTCCCATTGACCCATCCCCTCCATCCGCCTCCCCTCCTACTGCTCCCTCACTTTCCCTTCCTGCATCTCCGGCTCCTCCTACTCCACCTTCTCCTCCACCTACTCCTCCAGTCCCTCCTACTCCACCCTCTCCCCCTCCTACTCCACCCGCTTCCCATCCCTCCCCTTCCCCGTCCTCATATCCGTATCCTCTATATCCTTCCACCCTCCCTAATCCCTACCCATCGCCACCGCCCTACGCCTACTCCGCCCTGGCGCCTGCCCAAATGCCCTGGCCTCTCACCTATCCTTACCCCGCACTCCCGCCCTATTCAGCCATCTCCCCTGTACCTCCCATAGTCACGCAGCTGACCCCGATCACACCTACCCACACCATGCCCACATCCAACATGGCCGCCACTTCCTCACTTAACCCAAACGCCACTTCCTTCCACGCCTCCAATATGGCGTCCCCCAGCAATCCGGCACCTCTCATGCCAGTCCTTCCAAATGATCTGATACCACCAGCTCATAATTCACCAGCAGCCCCGGCTGGTGGGGTGCCTATTCTACCTCCGCCTTTGACACCGCAGGTAGCCCTAAACCCTCCGGGAGTCCGTGTGACACGTGAAGATTAGTCTGACACAGTTAGCTCTCATGGTTACCAGATCCCGCCAGACTCCATGGAGGCATCTCCCCACCCACCCCGTTGTTCTCTAAATGACCCTTTTGGTCGCCGGATTCAGGGAGACAAGGCTCCTATAATGTATGTCACTTTCAACCCAACGCAGGCCAGTGCCCTGATGAAATCACTTCCTGACCCTGAAAAGCAGCCCATGCCCTTCTATAGAGCAGTAGTTCAGATTCAGCAGACCTATTCCACCGCATGGCGAGATTTGTTGAGCCTCTGTGCCATCAAGGCTGGAGATGCCTATTGGCCTAACATTGCCCGCCACCTCTGCACTAACTGGCTTGTCAGTGATACTGACTATATATCTGGAATTGAGTTCTGTGACCAACTGAAGGCCTGGGCTAAAGATAAGCTTGCGGATCTAGCAGCTGGCCTTAATGATGTTGTCCAGGAAAAGGGTGAATCTGTGGAGAGGTTTCATGCTAGGCTTTTCCAAGTGTTCACAGACCTGGGGTTTGACCTCAGCAACAAAATACACGCCCAAATGCTTTCTGGTGCCTTTGTCCTGGGCATCAAAGACTCTATACGCAAGGGTATTATTGCTGCACGCCCTGAGTATAGAGTGGTTCCCCTTGATAAACTTCTTCTAGTTGCCAGAGGACTAGAGTCAGCACAGATTCCAAGAAGATCTAATTCCACTCCTATTATGGTGTCACGCCCACCGGTCCCTAAAGGCACCAAGCCTGCAGATGGATTCTGCTTTAACTGTGGGGAAAAGGGCCATTTCAGGAGTGATTGCCCTGCACCCATTAAATACCAAAAACCATTTGCTGACAGGGAAGTATCCAGGCCTACAGCTACCACAAAGGCCCCAAAACCTCCCACGCCTGATTCAGCCCAAGAAGACTAGGACATTGGCAAGCCTGTATCATTAACCCCTGTTATGGCAGTGTCTACAGGGGAACAAGGGGGGCCACTAGCCACTGTTACTTTACCCATTGAAGGTCACCCCACCACATTCCTTGTCGATACAGGTGCAGCCCGAAGCGTTCTACGAGAACAAGACCTGCCTGATTCTTCATTCCTGTCCAATATTGATGTCTCCTGTGTAGGAGTGGATGGCCTTCCAAGGCAGAGTCCCGTGACCACTCCTTTACGAGTTGGCAACTGCCCCAGTCTGCTTGCCCGTTTTGTGGTGTCGTCCACATGCCCCATTAACCTGTTAGGTGCTGATGTTCTCTCCCGCCTGCAGGCATCTATCACCTTCACACCAGACGGCCAAGTGGAATTATCCTCTGCTCTGTCTGATTCAGACACCTCAGCACTGTGCTCCTTACCTTTGATGCTTCATCTAGAGAAACCCCATGGTGATGCAAAGGCTCTGAGGGACAATTTCCCAGAATCTCTAATGAACAGTGTCCCTAAGACACTATGGTCTTCAGGCCCAGAGGATATAGGCCATCTTAAAGTCCCACCTGTGATGGTCAAGCTCATTCCAGGAGCCAAACTGCCGAGGAAGTCTCAATATCCATTGAAACCTGCCCAAGCTGCAGCCATCACTAAACAAGTCCAGGCACTACTAGAGAAAGGAGCTCTTGTCAAGTGTGAATCACCGTGTAACACTCCATTATTTCCTGTCAAGAAGAAGACACCCAAGGGTGAACCAGAGAAATATCGAATGGTCCAGGATCTCAGAGCAGTAAATGAGGCCACAGTTCTGGACACCCCAATTGTGCCAAATCCGCACACACTCCTCTCTGGCATTCCACCCTCTGCTAGATACTTTACGGTAATTGACCTGGCCAATGCATTCTTCAGTGTCCCCCTGGACCCAACCTGCCAGTATCTGTTTGCTTTCACACATGAAAAACAGCAATATACATGGACTGTTATGCCCCAGGGGGCACAAAATTCTCCAAGCCAGTTTGCAAAAGCAATGTGTTCCATCCTTGACCCATGGCAATCTGACCACCCTGAGGTTGTCCTGCTCCAATATGTGGATGACCTACTCCTTTGTGGAGACGACGTCCCTACAACAGAAAAGTGTTCTCTGGATCTCCTTTGTTATCTTGCAGATCAGGGATGTAAGGCGTCTCTTGTCAAGCTTCAATTTTGCCAACCTACTGTAATTTTTCTAGGCCATTGCCTGTCCCATGGCACTAGACACCTCACCCGTGATCGTGTCAGAGCAGTTTTGGCCATTCCACCTCCACGAACTACAAAATCTCTTCATGCCTTTCTAGGTCTTATTTCATACTGCAGAGCATGGATCCCTGGGGCCTCTCTACTCATGCAGCCCTTGTATGACGCTCTCAGATCTGACCCGTTCTCTTTGTCCCAAGAAGCATATGACAACTTTTATGTTCTCCAACATGCCATTGCCTCTGCCCCCGCTCTTGGCCTACCAAACTACGACAAACCTTTCAAATTATTTGTGTCTGAAAGAAAAGGCCATGCTACAGGAGTCCTCACTCAAGCACATGGTCCTGGCGGACGCCAAAGGCCTATTGGATTCTTCTCCTGCCAACTGGACATCGTGGCTAGAGGAACTCCCTCCTGCCTTCGCGCTGTTTTTGCTGCTCAAGAACTTATTGAATGTACTGGGGACCTGGTTCTTGGCCACTCTCTTACTGTTTTGGCACCTCATGATATTTCGGACATAATTAACCAGGTCCAGATCAAACACGTTACTGCTGCCAGACACCTTCGTCTCCAATGTCGTCTACTGCTACCTGACAACGTCACCCTTCAGCGATGTCAGGTTCTAAATCCGTCCACTCTTCTGCCACTCCCTGAGGGGGGTAGCTATTATGGATTCATCATGGACGAAGGATATTTCCTACTCCTTACAAACACCACTGGAAAAATGCACCCCAATTTGCCCCCCTGCGACGGGCCAGAATATGCCTTCTGCACCATGTGGTACAAACCAACCATCAACCCCGACCCTCATTACGAAGATGAACTTTATCAATTGGTTGAGGTAATGCTCATCTTACAAGATTTTTACTGCGATACTGAAGGCAACAGTATGGCTTTAGTCCAACTACCACATGGACTTGAACATCTGTATAATCATTGGGACACAGCCATTCCACATGTCCCTGTAACCAAGTCAAAGACTAAGTCATGGGGTGATCTTGGGCCTATGGCAAAACTATGGGCCACCATGAACGATTCACAGCTTCAGGAAATAGAACTGAACCTGAACATGTAAAAGCATGGCCACGCTACTTTCTGGAGGAAGAATTTGAAGATCTGGTCATAAAGCACGACTATGATCCAGAAACACCCCATGACTGCTTTGAACAAATGAAAATGGAAAAAACGCATCTACCAACCGTGCATGAGGATCCACTAATAGATCCCGACATCACCCTGTTTGTGGACGGCTCAAGGTATGCTGATGAAGAAGGAAGATACCATACAGGATATGCCGTCACCACAACAGATTAAATTATTGAATCATCAGCATTACCATCGACAAAGTCTGCGCAAGAAGCTGAATTACAAGCCCTAACCTCAGCATGCAAGATCTCTGAAGGAAAGCGCGCCAATATCTACACAGATTCAAGATATGCACTGGGCGTGGCTCATGACTTCGGACTGATTTGGAAAACAAGGGGATTTCTCACCACTGCCGGTACACCAGTCAAGCACAGTTCTCCAATCAAGGAGCTGATGGACGCCCTCCTACTCCCAGAAGAAGTGGCTATTTTGAAGATAAAGGCACATGGGAAGCTGGACTCAGATGAAGCAAAGGGCAACCATCTGGCTGATCAGGCTGCAAAGCAAGCTGCAAGAGAGCCGCAGGAAATGGAAAGAAGTGTGTCCGGAAATGAAGAAACCCCCATATTTACCCTGCAGACTCTTCCAACTGATCTAAAAATCCTACGGGAACAACAGGCTGCAGTTACCCATGAGGAAATACAGAGATGGAAGCAGAAAGGGCAATTCTAAAGGATGGAGTGTACTACAACAACCTCAAGTTCTGCCTCCCTAAGAGTTTGTACCCAGCGGTGGTTCAATGGGCACATGGACCTGCACACTTATCAAAGAATCTAATGAATGCTCTTGTACAAAAGTACTATGATGCACCAGGAATTACTATACTAACCAACAACTACTGCAAGGCCTGTGTTATTTGTGCTAAGTGTAATCCGGGAAAAACAGCCAAAGTCCCTCCAAAACACCTGGCTAAACCTATGTATCCATTCCAGAGAATTCAGATAGATCATATCCAGATGCCAAAGAGTGGTTGCTATGAATATGCACTAGTGATAGTTGACAGGTTCTCAGGATGGCCAGAAGCCTACCCAGTAATCAACATCACCGCTAAGACAACGGCAAAGCGTCTACATATGGAGATTGTATGTAGATTTGGACTCCCCAAAGTAATTGAAAGCGACCAAGGCCCAGCTTTCACCGCATCAGTAACCAAAGAAATTTGGGCTGCTTTAGGAGTAACCCTTGCCCTCAATACACCTTATCACCCACAGAGTAGTGGCAAAGTGGAACGTATGAATGGCACCTTAAAAGCTAGGATGTTAAAAATGTCACAAGAAACAAAGATGCCCTGGCCAGAAAGCCTGTCAATAGCTTTATTCAGTGTCAGACATACACCCAGAGGAAAACCCTCATTGTCCCCATACGAGATTCTATTCGGGACCGCACCTAGGCTAGGTTGCTATTTTCCTCAACAATTACAACTTCAAACTGACGTTTTAGTAGATTATGTGACTGAACTTGCAGGTGCTTTAAACAAAATCCATGCCCAAGTTTTCTCTTCAATTCCAGATCCGGATTCTGACACAGGAAATCACAGTCTGCTCCCCGGTGATTGGGTCCTAGTCAAGAAATTTGTGCGGAAGCACACCTTGGAACCAAGATTTGACGGACCATTCCAAGTTCTACTGATCACATCCACCTCTGTCAAGTTGGCTGGAAGAACCAACTGGATCCACACCTTCCATTGCAAGAAGACACCTGCCCCAGAGGAAGCCGACTCTGTACAACCATGTACTTCTGGTACATTATCCCCTTGATTAACTTCCTTAGAGCCCAACAAGTGGCCATTACTAAAGATGATAGCGGGTGTACTTTCTGGTATAATTCATCATGCACCCGCGTAGCTACATTTACCTTTGATTACTGTGACATTGTAGATTGTCCATTCCCCAAGTCACGGATCCAAGACATCTATAGAGATATACCACATACAAAAGACCCCTATGTTTGTGTAGTTGACAAGCAGTGGGGGCACAGCTGTAGCCATTGGGGGGCTGCAGGATGGAATGCTGGGCCTGCCTGGGGTTATAAACCCAAAAGTGCCTTATCTAAAATAGATGACCATGGTAGATCCCACCTTCGAAGAATGACTTTGAGAAAGCCTGGAGGAGGTACGCCCATGAAATTAATGTTAAACATTGAACATCCTGGCCCAGAGGATGCTGACCAGTATGTAATGGGAATGTATTGGAAGAAAGGTTCCTATAGCAAACTAGGTCATTTCTATCTTAAAGATATGTGCCACTCTCCAGAGTGGCAAGGGGCTGTGCACATGGTCCCGAATCCACTGAAACCACATATCCAGTCCTTTAGGGACATGATGGCCATCGCTAACCCCACATTTGAAGATACCATGGCCGCTGAAACTGGTTTTAATGATATTAATTTGTGGTTAGAGTGGATGAGATATAATGCTAATAAACATAATAGAACTGCATGCTCTGTATGCGGTGGTGCCCGACCCCATCTTGGCACCGTTCCTTTGACTATCCCTTTGGAAATAGAGAATTGTTTTCTAAGTCTCTTTGCCAATCACTATGATTCTAACCAGTCCCTCTGCAAAGCATGGACAGCAGAGTACCCTCTCTTAGTTGGAAATGTCAAACCCCCAGATGGAGTTACGATTTACAAAGGTAATTATACTTGTTATACCAACTATGACAGAACTGGTAAATTTGTGGGTGACTTTTCCAATGGTTATTTAGCCACCTACAGAACTGTTCCTATACGCCTGCTACAACACCATACCAGGTCATTAGGGGATGTTTACTGGTTATGTGGGGATTTACTGTTAAGATCTAGGCTAGAGATTGAATGGTGGGGTGAGTGTGCTCTAGCTAAAGTTATCATGCCCATTCATATTATTTCTGATAATCATTCCGACACACACGGTCTTCCACATACACCAGTCAGAGTCAAGCGTGAAACCCCAGTAAAAGGCAGTTTTGACCCACACATTTACATAGATGCCATTGGGGTACCTAGGGGGGTACCTAATGAATTTAAAGCCAGAGATGAAGTTGCAGTAGGGTTTGAATCACTGTTTACCATAGTCACTGCCAACAAAAACCTTAATTGGATTAATTACATCTATTACAGCCAACAGCGTTTTGTTAACTACACAAGGGATGCCCTCCAGGGCCTGGCCGAACAATTACAGGCCACATCCCAAATGACCTTCCAGAATAGACTGGCCTTAGACATGATTTTAGCCGAAAAGGGGGGTGTATGTAAAATACTACCCGACACCATGACTTGTTGCACCTACATTCCAGAAAACACAGGTGCCAATGGTAAAGTCACCTTGGCCATAGAAAAATCGAATAAACTCTCAGAAGAATTGAAAAGGAATTCTGGGGTAACAGATCCCTGGGAAAGATGGTTTGGTTGGATGACTGGTTGGCAGAAAGCTTTAGTCCATATTGGTATGGCTCTACTAATTTTCCTTTTTGTTCTCGCTCTTCTCGTTTGTTGTGTCCTCCCATGCCTCAGAAAATTCCTACAGAAGACTGTAGACCAAGCAACACCAACCTTTACTCATCTGGAGATTGGTGATCAAGATCTCACATCGCCCTGTATTCCGCTACAAACTCTCCCTTATGCTGATGAAGTGCAGAAATTCTAGGAAGGGACAGCTCAGGGACAGTTTCCGTCTGTATGGGTTAGCCTACCGTGCGGAGATGGGGTGGACTAGCCACTGCGGGATACCCATGGAGTGAAGTGTTCGAGAGCCGTACTGACGGATAAGCTGCAACCTGTTAGGGTCAGAAAAGGGATAGACTTGCACTTTGCACTAACACCAAGCTAGCGGCCACGGGGTTTCTGTGTCTTTGCGCTAACAAGTCTTCCGATATTAACAAATAAAGTTGTATCTTTTAGTAATTAACATTTTAAGGGGGGACTGTTGTGGAATTATTAGGCCCCATAAATTTTTGTCTTAGGCCTCATAATTCAAGTCTTATAAGAATGCTTTGTTAGTAGAAATTGTGTGTCAGCAGAAATGTTAGGTTCCTGTTGAGTGAAACATTGTAGCAGCTAGCCTACATGTTAGTCTTAATAAAATGTGAAGTTACTAAAAGCCTTGAGAACTAACCTTGAGACTAACAGTGCCAACTACTCAAAATGGCTGCCGAAGCACCCCTCCCATCGAGTGAGCACCGCATGGTAACAAGATGGCGCCTGCATCTTGTGCCCACTCCCGTGTCAAGGATGTCAACACCTCTTGATGGGAGGGCATTTAACTAACCACTTAACACCTAAACCAATTAATAATGTTTACTTGTTGTTATCTTGAATTCTGTAGTGATGTAATAATGCCTTTATAAGGGTCTGCGCACCCATTTTCTGTGCTCTTGCCATTAAATTTCCTGAAGTTCTTTCATTAACCTGAACCTCGTGTCTCAGTGTGAATTTACTTCTGCGTGTACGCAACATTATTATTTTTAATTTGGACAGGAACAGATAGTCATTCAAACTTATTGGTTTGCATAAAAGAATCCACTACACAAGCACCCACATGTGGCCTACCCGGGCCGAAGACCAGCTGGGATGTGACCCCAGGACATCAAATGCAGACGCAGAGGATCCATCATCACAGGCAGCTACAGACCAGGGAGGGCTCTGCTCTGACTCTGTCTCATAATGCCGCTCAACCCCCTCCACTTACCCCCGAACCAGGGCATCGGTTGACCCAAGTCAACACCCCTAAAAGCCCTCAGAAAGTTAATACCAGGACTCGTTTACTGGTCTGCCCCTACACTTGCATTCCTCTCCAGGTTTCTTTACCACCATGTTACAGAATAGCTCACTCTTGCTGCAACTATAATGGGTTACCGTCTCTATCTTAGGCTAGGAAATAGGAGGTGATGTTAAGCTTTGGTAGTTCCATGATTGTGCAGCTTAAAAGGATGCAGGGGCACAATGATGGAACAAACGCACACGTTACATAGGCATTGCCCCATGTAACCAACCCGGAGACTTGGTTACCAAGTCTGGCAAACTATTACAATCTATAGTGGTGCAGACCCAAAGGTCACCCAACTTTTTACCCCAAGCATGTGCTGCAACGCATACATATCGCCAGTACTCCGACTAACGTTTAACATACAGTACCCCCGCTGGCACTTACTTTATGTTATTATACTCTACCCCGTACTCACTTTCAGGCACCTCACCATGTCTCTAACTCTGCTACTGCTAAGCACAGTTTATCTAGCCCGGCATATTTGTTATTAGCAATTCACGGGCTTAAGTACTCCAGGAAACACTGTAAGGTTCGTTGGGGCGATCTGCTCAAGTTTACTGGCCTCCAGTTACCCAGGGAGCTAATTGCAATCTCTACAGCTACACTTGTTTTACTATTCTTTTGTATTTAACCTGTAAACCTAATCACATACAATGTGTGCTGTAGCCTAATTAATGACCTCCAGTGGCACTAATAGCCTGATCATTCTCTCATGCTTCATACGCTTCTTAGTTCAACTACTACCCTCACCGGCGCATAGGACATGCTCTATATCATCATTAGTCACCATTTCCATGCACTGTGTAATATTCATCTTTATTATTACTTATCTTTACTAGTTACCATGCCTTGCTATCTCTCATTATAATTATAAAATAGTGCAGTATTTCAGACAGGCATAAGGCACTCTTGTTACTAATCACGCATGTTTTACTATGCAATGTCTTTGTTACTCTGTGAATTCTGCAATGCACAACAAAAATAAAGAATAAAACAAAAATAAAAAAACGAGTGTAAAGGATCCTGCTATCCGTGCAGCGCTGATCCTTGAAGCGTCTCCCGAAATCCAAGCTGAAAAGAGTGAAGTAGTGATTATAGCTCCCAATTCCCCAAACATGAGTCGAGACTTCATGAAGGGGTAAAACGAATGTGTTTATTGATGACCAAAATCAGCCCTTTTATGATGGTCTCCCAGCAAGGGAACTCCCACATGGGACCTTGTGGAAGACTGTAACAAAATATGCAGAACCAATCAGTATACAGTACAATTCTTATACACACCCACAGGAAGAGTGTAACCCCTCCTCTGTATCCTGGAGATAATTAACTTACCCCTCCTCTCTATCCTGCAGATAATTAGCTTAAGTGGTTGCAGAGAACCTAATTATCTCTGGGCAGAGAGAAACATGTGCTTTTTACCTTTTAACAAAACTGTATTAAAATCAATAACTTATGTTTCGCTGAACAAAGTCCCCATGTTCCACACACCCCCAGATAGCTTGGATCTGAGCGCATATTATAGGCGAATAGCGCTCAGATCCCACGAACACAGTTCTCAATAACGTCGAGTAAAGTTTAAGTTCACTAGCTGTAATGGAAGTTAAACTGCACGAACCCACATACGAGTGTAACAGGGGAAATGTACAATCCAAGCAAGTAAGGCGAATGATGTGATCCAGAGACAGAGGGCTCTGTCCCAAGTGCCTTAAGACCCCATGACTTAACGGGCCAGCATCCCAGGGTAAGAGGCTAGCAATCCGGCTCCTCCAAGAGATAGGGGGGCAGGGCAGTTTGTCACATGCAGACCCAGTGACAAAAGCCATTTTATCACAACGAGTACTGATGAATTCTATTTTCCAGGAAAGAGTCTCTGGACTCTCAAGAGTTGAGATAATTTATGATAGAATGTCTCACATTTTTCTTAACACTCATTTTTTTAATGTTTGATGGGGATCACTATCTCAAAAGCTGTGGCATTGCAATGGTGACTACATTTGCCCCTTCGTATGCTACATGATACTGTGGGAATTATGCCACGTCTTTGACAATGCTAATCTACATCAAAAAAACATTAGATGGTTCAGAAGATTCATCGACAACCTCCTGATAATTTGTGATGGGAGAAGCTATCTTGTCTAGATTTTAAAATATAGTTTGGATAATAATGAGTGGAAATTGAAGTTCACAAAGATAACAAAGATGACAAAGATGGAGATAGATTTATCAGATCTGCATCTGGAAATAAATCCTTTAAATCAATCCATCTTAACATCATTATTTAGAAAGAAAACAGCAGGCATACTGTATCATAGCTGTATCATACAGCTATTTTACAATGCTGCCGCCCACCTCACGTGTTTCCTATTAAGGGTTAATGAGTATTTAGGGGTTTAGAAAAATACTCCTCTGTTTCATTAGAGATTTCTTTGCCTGAAGCTCAAGGAAGCAAGGTGAATAGTCAGTGTAGGACCCACCTAAGAGGTGGGCATCCCTCTAATGGTCATTGGAGTAACTAAATAACCTCCGTTTATTTAAATATGCAGAGATTTGGGATATGCGCAGGTAACTTTTTTCCTTTGTTTTTTTATGGTCAAGTATTTAAAAACATACACAATAATGTCAAACAGTGTTACAAATACACAGAAAAATTCTATTGTGTAAAAAGTAGTTGCTTAACATTACACATGTAATTCTGAATGATCTATAGAGAAAAACAAATATATCTTATAAATAAAATAAACAACAGTATAGCACATAATCTGTGTAATTACATTTGCAGCATCAAGCTCTTGTAACAATTAAGTTAAAATGTATTCATCGTTCTAGGAGTTGGGTGTTTTATGCATCATTACTAGAGTTGAGCGAACCCGAACTGAAAAGTTCGGGTTCGTACCGAACATTATGTTTTTTGGACCCCGGACCCGAGCACAAACATATCACTGTATGTTCGGGTTGGAGTTCGGTGTTCGGCAATTTAATGACGCATTTTGAAAGGCTGCAGGGCAGCCAATCAACAAGCGTTTGACTCGTGTGCCCTTAGAAGCCATCACAGCCATGCCTACTAATGGCATGGCTGAGATTGGCCAGTGCAGCATGTGACCCAGCTAGTAGGGGCATGTCATGCCTGTGGCTGCTCACTGTAAAAAAACAAAGAAACCCCCCCTCCTGAGCCCCCACCAGCGACACGCGAGTGGGGGCTTTTAAACAAAAGGGGGGACCTGTTGCCCCCCTGGCCCCCACCCCTGAGTGGTGGGTGGAGGCCCTAAATACCTATAAGGGGGACACACCTTATTGTCCCCCCCCCCGGCTCCCACCCCTGAGCGGCGGGTGGGGGCCCTAAATAACAATAAGGGGGGAACCTACTGTCCTCCCCCCCAGCCCCCACCCTGAACGGTGTGTGGTGGCCATAAATAAAAATGGGGGGGACCTAATGTCCTCCCCCCCGACCCCCACCCCTGAGCGGTGGGTGGAGGCCATAAATAAAAATTGGGGGGGGGGGCTAATGTCCTCCTCCCCCGGCCCCCACCCCTGAGAGGTGGGTGGGGGCCATGAATAAAAATCCCCCCAGGTGATTAGGGGTCCCCAAACCCCTAGTCACCCCCCGCCCCCCAAAAAAATACCCCTACCTACCCCCCTCACCCTAAAAATAATGAGGGGGGGACCATTAGCTAAGTACCTGTAAAAAAAATAAAACTTACCATTTGATGTTTTCTTTCTTCTAAAATCTTCTTTTTTAGAAGATTACTAGACACGCCCCTACTTGCGGTATAGCGAGCAGGGGCTGAATGTACTGATACTAAGTAATCTTTACTTAGTAATAGTAAATGTGGCTGAAAGACCAATTTAGGTGACCAATTTAGGTCTTTCAGCCTTTTGCTAGATAGCTCCCTAATACCGTGGGAATTAGGGAGTTATCTACTAAGCGGCTGCTTATTTTATGTTATTTTTAAGTGATTTCCCTATCCACATTTGTTTGCAGGGCACTTGTCCTACTCTTACCCCCATTTTACTTCCTTTTGCAGCCCTCTAGCCCTTTCCAGGAGTTTTTTAAAGTCATTTTTGTGCCCAAAAGTTCAGGTCCCCATTGACTTCAATGGGGTTCGGGTTTTTCCAAAGTTCGGCCGAACCCGCAGGACCCGAACATCCAGGTGTCCGCTCAACTCTAATCATTACATGTCACTATATTTGTAGGCAAGTTTATTTGGAGTAAACATTGAGTTTGTTTAAACTGCAAGTTAGTTTAGTAAGAGGAGATATAAGATCTGTTTGAATCCCAATTTAAATCTGTCTCTTTCAATGGATTCCTAAACCACGTGGATTATTCTTCTCCTTATTCAGGGCAAAGACAACATTATAAATTTGCCCTGCTATCACAACCCAATTATAACACTTCCTAAAAAAAATTTATGACGTTTTATGTCTTTGGCACCAATGAAGCAAGATTCCTGCACTACACTGACATGGATTAGCGGCAAGCAAAATGTGTTACACATCCCAATCTCAGGGGCATACCTAGAGCATCTTGCACCCAACCCCTTTGTGTGTCTCTTTTTCCCCTTCCCCATTCCTACGTGTCTCTTTGTCCTCCTCAGCAACTCTGTGTGTGTCTTTGTCTCTTTCTTCCCAGCCCCTTTCCCCTTCCCCAGTTCCTCTGTGTGCCTCCCCCTCCTGTGTGTGTATCTTTGTGCTCTCTCCTCATGTGCCCTTCTTTTGCCACCCTCCACTCCTGTGCCTTCTTTTGCCCCCTCTCCTCCTCTGCCCTCTTTTGCCACCTCAATATCTGTGCCCTTCTTGTGTCCCCCTTCCCTCTTGTGACCTCTTTAGCCCCCTCTTCTTATGTGCCCTCCTTAGCACTCCTCCTCTCCTGTGTTTATTAGCTCCCCTTCCCTCATGTGCACTTATTTATTTAGCCACCCTTGCCTCCTGTGCCAACCTGTGCCCTCTTTAGCCTCCCGCCACTCCTCTGCCTCCTTTAGTCCCCTTCCTCTCCTGTGCTTTTATTTAACCCCCTTCCCCTCCAGTCCTTTTATTAAGGCCCCCTCTCTTGTGCCTACTCATCCTCACCTGAGGTCCATGTTGGAGGAGCCTGTACCCGGTGTGACAGAAAGCAGTTCTGTGCTCTGTGTGAGCACTTCCTGTCTGACTGGTTAGGGGAACAGTGTCTCTACTACCGCGGTCTGCTTGCTCAGCCACGCTACATTTTGTGACTGACATGACTGTGTGCTCCCCTCCTGCCGGTCACTGGGAGATTGCATCCCTGGAAACCCTCCAATGAGTGGCATCCGGGGCGGACCCCCCCTCTTAGTTCGCTACTGCCCAATCTGATAAGGTTGTGAGGTCATACTAGTGTTAAGAGGCAGAGCACAGGTAGTTGTACGCTTGGGGGGACCCTAAACTGCTCTCCTTACCAGCCATCACTTGCTCTCTTTGCTCTCTCTCACACACTATCACTTGTTTGTTCACACACAAATTATTAGTATATACTCGAGTATAAGTCGAGACCCCTAATTTTATCCCCAAAAAACTGGGAAAACTTATTGACTCGAGTATAAGACTAGGGTGGGAAATGCAGCAGCTAGTGGTAAATTTCTAAATAAAATTATATCCCCCCAAAATTATATTAATTGAATATTTATTTACAGTGTGTGTATATAATGAATGCAGTCTGTGTGTGTGTGATGCAGAGTGTGTTTGTGTGTGTGATGCAGAGCCTTGGTGGGGGGTGGGCATTTTTATTATTTTTTTTATATCATTATTATTATTTTAATATGATTATTTTTAAAAAAATATTATTAATATTTAATTTTATTATTATTTACAATTTTATTTTTTTCGTCCCCCCCTCCCTGCTTGTTAGCTGGCCAGGGAGGGGGGCTCTTATTCCCTGGTGGTCCAGTGGATGGGCTGTAGGAGGGGGGCTGGCAGGAAGCATTTACTTACCTCTCCTGCAGCTCCTGTCAGCTCCCTTCTCTCACCTCCAGTCCGTGCAGCTCCTCTGTCAGCTCCCACTGTAAGTCTCGTGGTCTCTCGAGGCTCTCGCGAGACTTACAGTGGAGCTGACAGAGGAGCTGCACGGACCGGCGCGGAGGAGAAGGGAGCTGACAGGAGCTGCTGTGAAGGTAAGTAAGAGCTCGCTGCCAGCCCCCAACAGGACCACCGGGCTTGAAATGAGCCCGGCGGTCCTGGTCTGTACTATGGCAATGTAAGTTGCCATAATACAGACACTCACTCGAGTATAAGATGAATGGGGGTTTTTCAGCACCAAAAATGTGCTGAAAAACTCATCTTATACTCGAGTATATATGGTACTTTCTCTCTGCTCTCACAGTCTGCTCTTACACTCTGCTCTCACACTTTACTCAATCTCTGCTCCTAAACTCTCCACAAAGATGGTGTCACAGGGGTGGGATTATATAGTGTGCAGAAGTGTTGCATGCTGGTAGTGCTCCCTGATTGGCTGAGGTTTGAGGTCATGTCTTTTTTCAGTTGAAAAACCACAGGGGATGGTTCATGATGGCATATGCATGTGGCCTGGAAAATGTAGGCAAGACATTCAGGACATGGAAATTGAGGGCAATGGACCATGTCCCTTTGGCATGGAATCAAAGAGAAACATCAGTATCCAGAAAGTAATCTATGTTCCATCAGGATTACACCAAATGTATTACATTTGCAGGAATTGCAAAGAAAAAAAGTATCTAGACTAGATACTCACGAAGAGCTAATGCTACTGAAGCTTGAAAATGATGAACCTGGCTCTGCATGGTCTAACCCCTTAACAACGCTTTAAATAAATTTTTCGTCAAGGCAATCCTACCTACTGAAAATTTCAAAAGTTAACCCTAGATCATGGCGATCACGGAGTTAACGCTCCTCCGGTCTGCCTTGGTATTCGAGGCAGACCCGGAGCACCTGAACGCACTGTGACAGGCTGTCAGAGCAAGCACATGTGCTGCAGGGACTTCTGATCCCCCTTCCTGTGCTTCCGTGTTCAGTGTGAAGTGCAGGGAGATGGATCAGCAGTGATCTTTTCCCTGTGTAAAAAAACAGTGGTATATTCTGGTTTTGTGCTGCCCTAAGCATGACAAAAGTAGGGCACCTCCCTCCCTTCTAAATTTATCTTCCTGTGTAAAACCAACACACTATTTGCCTGACAGACAAATGCCCTCACTGATGCATGCACTGACATACACTCACTGACAGATACACAGTCATTGTTACACACCCTTTCACAGACATACACATTCACTCATTCACAGTTACACTCACACACAGTTACACACAAACTCATTCACCGACAGACACACACATTTACCAACAGACACACATACACACTGACAGACACACAGACACACTGATAGACATGCATTCACTCACAGACACACATACACACTGACTGAAAGATACACATGCACACTGACAGATACACACTCACTGACAGAAATGCATACCCACTTACTGACAGACGTACACTCAATCAGTGTCAGACACACACACACTCTGAGACACACATATACTACCTTACAGATATACACTGACAGACACATATGCACACTCACTGACAAACACATATACACTCTCACTGACAAACACACATACACACTCACTGGCAAACACATATATATTCTCAGCAACAGACATACACACACTCTTTGATAGACACATATACACACTCACCAACAGACACACACACACACACACTAACACACTAATCTACACACTCACTAATGCAAACACTAATAGACACAAACACTAACACACTCACTAACAGACACACACACTAACACACTCACAATTTTTTTATTTTTTTTTATTTCAATCCACCCAGCCTCTCTACCTTTGGGAGTGCTGGAGTGGATTCTTCCCTGGGGTCCAGTGGGGCTGACTCTAGCTCGGCTGGCAGGGCATGCAGGCAAATGCGCAATAGAGGCTGCAAGGGAGCTGTTATCCTCTTGCTTAGGTCTCTCTCTCGAACCTCTCAGTGATGCGTTACTGTGGTGCATGTGAGGGAGCAGACCAGGGAGAGCTCAGGGGAGAGCTAACAAGGCATCTTCCAGGGCATTTTTTTTGCCGCCCCCATGAAAGTGCCGCCAGAGGCAAATGCCTTGTCAGCTTTGCGCTAAATACAGCACTGGTAGCCTATCCAGTTCTTGTCAGTCTTACAAGCATTTTAAGCTTCACCATCAACTTGTGTATTAAACATTAGGATTGTTTCTAATCCATTCCAAATTACTAATGGGACACGGCAAAAATGCTCGCTGTCCCTCCTGCAGCCTCAATTCATGCTGGTCCTTTTCCCACTTGTGTAGAGGTGGGTGGCAAAGAATACACATGAACGCTATTTGAAGATGATTCCTTCTGTTTCCCTCAATAACCTCCAGTGTCAGTTACCGGGATAGTAAACATTGCTACCATAAATGAAATGTGACTAAAACACAAGCCTGTGTGGGATTGGAGGCTCTGGTAAAATGTATACTCCGAGGATTCTTCCAATTCGACTGGTTTAATGATTATCTCACATTCTTAGGTATAAGGATTACAAAAAATGTAAATATTGTTTCCATTATAACCATACCAGACTGGTGGGAGAGTTAACAGTTGGGAGGGTAAATTATTGTCGTAGTTGGGGGCAATAGCGGCTATTAAAATTACACTACTATCAAAACTACAATGTCTCCTTAGAATCCTGCACATTCACATTCCCAAAGAGTTCTTTATAGTTCTCACAATATGCAACACATGTTCATATGATGTACATGGCAAAATAAGGATAATAAATAAATATATCAATAATAAATATAAATATGAGTAGTGACACATGTTCTCCAAAGTAGTGAAAGACACAGGTGACACTCCAAGGTTCTTGACGTGCGTTTATTAGAGGGTAAGTTTCCTCACAAATAAGTGCGAAGTTTCAGCTCCATGTAGCCTCAGTCATGATTCAACACACTGCCCCCCTCCTACCACTCTAATACACTGCCCCAATCCCTTACCTAATTTAATACACTGGACACCTCCACCCCTCAAATTAATACACTGCCCCCTCCCTCGATTAAATACACTAACCCCCTCCCTTCTTCAAATTAATACACTACCAACTCCCTCCCCCAAATTAATACACTGCCCCCTCCCCAATTTAATACACTGGCCTCCTCCCTTCCTCAAATTAATACACTGCACCCTCCTCCCTCAAATTAATACACTTCTCCCCATACACAATTTAACATATTAGACAGGAAGGTCCCCCAAATCCCTCTTTCCCTATTTTAAGATGAGCCGCCTATCCTCCAGTTCCAGCCATGCTCTTTTCTGATCAAGCAGGCCAGATGCTCCTCTGGCACTGCAAGCACAAGGCAAGGGGGGAGTAGCTGGACTGCTCTGCAGACAAACAGACAGTCTGCCCTCTTGTGACCATTGGAGGGAAGACAAGAATCAGACAGGAAATATATTTCCTGTCTCGTGGCTGGTGGTAGCCACAGCACAAAGTGCCCCCAGGGCAGGCGGGCCGCAAATATATTAATTGTGTGAGGGGCAAAATAAGGCCGTATAAGAATGAAGGGGAAATAAGTCGGTTGGGGTGTGCCGGAACCGACGTCGTGGTAGGCCTGTAATAAAAGAGGGCAAAAATTGAATACCTGTCAGAAATGAAAACAATCAACAAAAACCTAGCTGTATGGTAAATGCCAAGCAAGTAAATAGTTGCCCGGCGGTTTAACCGGCACTCTTAATTGTGCAAGGGGAAGGTATGTTAAACATGTTGACCCTTTAGGGTAGACTAAGTGTGGGGGTAGAGAAAGTAAACAATAGACTGCATGAATAGGAGAGACTTCCTGAGATAATGCTACAAGAAGGACGTGGTGGCTGTGGGAAAGTATGTGATACCCAAAAACTGAGGAAGCAGGTATAGCGGCTCAAAAACTAGATTACATAGTTGAAGTGACTGGTTCCCACTAAGTACAGCCTTACTGACATTTGTGTTTAGAAAACGGTTGATCCAAAAGAAGGCGAAAAACCCAGTTTGAAGTGCTGCCAATTTGCAACAAGCTGGGAAAAAAATCCTTCTTGACCCCTATAATGGCAGTCAGAATTTCCTTGGATCAAGCAGCCATTGCCCTACATTGAAAGTTGATGCCCGGTTCGTAGTGTCAGGCATATAATATGTCTGATAGTGGTTGAGATACTTGGATGTTAATGTGAAATCTGTAAATTTGAAATTTACGGAACCTAAAACGCCTTGAGTATAGTATGAGGACATGAAACTGCGTATGAATGGTAAACCTGTACATGTGGAGTTGTAAACCGGATAGGTAGAGTTGATGCAAGTTAGAGGTGGCAAAAGAAGCAAAACCAAAACCACAGACAACATAGCAACAAGAACAGTATCGGAATACGCGAAGAAGGGGCCTCAAAAAGGGGAAGAAGGCCCTAACACATGTACCGTGAGCGTGGAAAAAAGCCAGATGTGAAAAAGATGACGACCACAAGCTAACAAGGCTGGCAGCACGTGGTCGGGCCCTAAAACGCAGGGAACGGTGGCAGCTATGGGAGAGTAGGAGTAACCGAAATGCCACAGGGCGATGAATACCAGACCTAGCCAGAGAGCTCAGGTGGAGAAAACCAAGCCAGTCGCCGAGCAGCGAAGACCTAATAGAAAAACGAGACGAATAAACAGCGCATAATCGACCCAATGTGCACGTGTGGGTGAATGTATGTGTGCGTGCTGGCAAACTAGCTAATGCCAAAAGGCGAAACTATTCAAACTAGGTTTGGTGACAGGTGAGGCCCTGCTAGATGCCAAGCGGCGTCAGAGGCTCTATCTATGCGTTGGCGCGAGGGGGTAACGAGGCCACTGAACGTTGTGGCGGGGTGTTGGCCTCTCAGTGACAGTTAAACATAAGATAGAATGGGAGTGACAAGTGAGGCCCTCTCAATGCCACAATGCGAGGCGACTAACTATGAGTTGGCCCGAGGGGCGAAGTACCTCCGAGTATGAGGATGGGTGTTGGCCACGCGGGACCACTAACCTAAGGCGAAGAAGCCAGGGGGAATTACCGCTAGTGGACACCTAGGACCCTGACAGCCAGCCACAGCTAACATTAGAGGGGAGGGAAGGTAGTGTGAGAGAGGATGAATATGATGAATGTGTATCGAAAACGTGAGGGTGAAACCAGGAAGTACCGCAGGGCCGACCGTAACCGAAAGCAGAGTAAGCACGTCCAAGTCTAGGCGGACAGGCTGAAAGGAGAAAGCCCGGCAACAGGCAGTAGAACCGTGTTGGTGTAAACCCACGGGGCCCACGATACCCAGTATGAGTGTGTGTATGTGCAAGGATGCGTGTGAGTGCTGGAATACTAGCTAAAGCCAACAAAAGGCAAAACAATTAAAACTAGGTTTGGTGACAGGTGAGGCCCTACTAGATGCCAAGCGGTGTAAGAGGCTCTATCTATAAGTGGGCGCGAGGGGATAAGGTGGCCACTTAACGTTGTGGCGGGGTGTTGGCCTCTCGGTGACAGTTAAGCATAAGATAGAATGGGAGTGACAGGTGAGGCCCTCTCTATGCCACAATGCGAGGCGGCTAACTATGAGTTGGCCCGAGGGGCGTAGTACCTCTGAGTATGAGGATGGGTGTTGGCCTCGCGGGACCACTAACCTAAGGCGAAGAAGCCATGGGGAATTACAACTAGTGGACAGCTAGGACCCTGACGGCAAGCAACAGCTAACTAAGAGGGGAGGGATACGAGTGAGAGAGGGGACGTACCGTGTAATGACAGCAAGGGGTGGGGGGCAAAGAAAAAACGTAAGACCGACCGGAACTGGATGGTCGAGTGAGCCTGTCGGAGACCAGATGGACAGGCTGCATGGAGTACGCATGGGAAATGGAAAATAGAAAGCACATACGCGTGTCTAGCCACGGGCCCATATCACGTGCCCATTAACAAAACATAGCGTTCCTCCCGGCAAATAACATAGCACAAGTATGGCGGTCAGACGTGGCCCAGCCAAGCAGGGAATGCAATTTGTAATAGAAAACAAAAACATCCAACCTTGAATAGACAGACATACTGCGAAACTATGAAGGACTATGGCAGGTAGCCTCACAGTACAACTTGCCAGCATAACAGCATTCACCATGAGCAGGGACCAGCATGTGGCGCCATGGAGAACAATTACGAGTCCCATAATCCTCAGCCAGCAATGGCGAGGAAATATGAGTAAAACAGAAATGCGGTGTATGAGTAGCGTGCACTAAGATGGTGCACACAATATCCCTGACACAGATAATAGGCGGCCACCCTCTTCCACCTTGTGAAATACACGTGCAAAAACGAGAGAATGACCATTTAATAATGTAACGCTAATGGAAAACTAAAACACCCATAAATAACCCGTCAGCCGATATAAGAGACAAACCAATCCTCAGGAATTAGTCACGAAAATGACCCCTTCCTCCCTAACTGCATATTCCTACCCTAACAGTGTATGTTTCCAATCAATTGCTGGGAAAAAAAACTCTACCAGGAGACAAAAAGTGTTTTATGCAGCACTTCCCCTGTGATCATCTGAGCAAGTTGCCCTTAAGGGTATGGTAACTAAACAGCGAACTGAAGTGAATTGAGAATCAGATTACAAAGTGTAGAAATATTCTTTAACTGAAATTACTTACTGTTAGGTATTTCAGCCTAAATCTGTCAATTTGATTGTCACAAATTGTAGATTGTAGTGAAGTACCCTGTGCAGCACGTTGTACTAAAATCCAAAACCTCAAAATTCGTATTGGAAAACCCGGACAGTAAAACAGAGGGACATTCGCGGGAAAACTGGCGAACATCAGATACTCACGAACCCCAAACGCGAACCACGCTGGCAACGTGAAACAAGATGAGGAAGGAAAACTCCCGAACAGAGAGCCCAACGCGTTCGGTAGTTTGTAACAGAAGGACACGAGGAAACAAAAAACGCACATGAAAAGGGGGGGGGGGTAGACCCAGACCGTTATGACACCGTGGGACTGCGGCCGTGGCGCGACGGTAGGGTAAGTAACGCACAACAGCAGAAAAGTAAACCCGGACAAACCAGCCGACCGGAGCAGACCCGCGAAACAAACGAAAACAGCGGGGGAACAGTAGGCCAGGTAAGGAGCACCACGAGGAAGCTGGCAGGGAAGAGATGGCGACCGGACATAGCGACATGCGAGTCGCTAAAAAAAACATACGGGACGGAGGAAGGTGAGTGGGGGGGGGGGTTAAATAGGGTAACATGCCCCTCCCACAACTGCAGGCCAAGCCTTCACATTTGTGGGCCTCATGCGGTTTGACATGCTTGGTGTAATGACTGTGATCGAAGACATGAAACATGACTGAGAAGTCCTTGAGAATCAAGGTGACCACTGCTATTATCCATTAGATATATTATATATTAATATTTATTATCCATTAGATAGATTATATATTGTTCTTTATCATCGATTAGATTTATGATATATTATTTTCTTTTAGATATATTATTGTATAAAGATAAATTTAATCTTTTTTTTTGCAAATCTCATTAAATTGAATCTTATTAACAAGAAACAATTATCAAGAGTTAAAAAACATGTATATATGTATCAACTCAAACTCTAATTTGATTACATATTAATATAAACAGGTTATCTCCAAATATTCAGTCCTTTTCCATTCAGTCCTTCTGTGTGTTTTTGTTTTGTTATGTTTTTGTGTTTATATTAATTTACATCAGATTCTGAGTGTTATATACAGGAGCTGGATTCATGTGTTTCTATTCTAATGTTCCAATAATATTTTCATGCATTTAAAGGTCACCTTTTAGCAGCATGACAATATGCCTTTTAAAAACAAATTTTAAATATCAAACAATGATTCACATGTGCTTACCTAATATGAAAAATCAGCATATACCAAGCCCGTAATATAAAATGTATATTATATGTTTTCATAGAGAGTTTACAGCACAATTATTACTATGATTATAATAATTTTAATTATATTATAAGGAATCTTTGTTTTGGGTATTTTTGCATTTTTAAGGTTTCATAAAATAGTAATACATGTCCTATATACTTCCCATAGCAAAGCTGGAGGGAGACCTTTCTTGCCGCTTGGGACACCATCTGCTCTCTGTTTTGGCAGGTTGTTGCCTCAAGAGAACCTCAAGAGCACCTCAAGTAGTGGCGACTATGACACATTCAGCTTCAGGAGACAGAATGACAAGCCCCTCACTCTCTGGGCGTGGAAACCCAAAAGGTGCTAAAGCAGGACTTTGTCCAAATGCCTGGAGGGATTACCCTCAAGTGGAACTTGAGGCTGATCGCCTTTCCTCAACCTGAATTTCCTTATCATTATAGTGCATATACAACGGCAGATTATAAGCAGATACAGAGTGGGGATAATTTAAGAAGAAATTTAGCAGCAAAAGTGAGCTTATCAAGTAAATGCATGGATGGAAGGTTTGAAGTGGATTCCATGCTCCTTCACTCCGGCCGGTTTGGCGGCTTTGATGAAGTGCTAAATTTCTTCTTAAAGGAACACTATAGGGTCAGGAACACAAACATGTATTCCTGACTCTATAGTGTTAAAACCACCATCTAGCCCCCTGGGCCCCTCATGCCTCCATAAATATAGCAAAATCTTGCTGTTATTCAAGCCTGAAGCTGTAGCTCTGCATGCTGTTTGCCTCAGAATAGCAAGCTGTCTGCTGACAACATCAGAAGTGGTGGCCTGATCCAATCACAGTGCTTCTCCATAGGATTGACTGAGACTGACAAGGAGGCAAATCAGGGGCAGAGCCAGCACAATTCAAACACAGCCCTGGCCAATCAGCATCTCCTCATAGAGATTAATTGAATCAATGAATCTCTATGAGGAAAGTTCAGTGTCTGCATGCAGATGGAGGAGATACTGATTGTTTGGATGCATTTTAGGCAGTCATGACCCAGGAAGGATCTCAAACTGCTATCTGAGGAGTGGCCAGTGAAGTTATAACTAGTTATGTAATGTAAGCACTGTATTTTCTCTGAAAAGACAGTGTTTACAGCAAAAAGCCTGAAGGTAATGATTCTACTCACCAGAATAAATTCATTAAGCTGTAGTTGTTCTGGTGACTATAGTGTCCATTTAAATTATCCCCACTCTGAATCTGTTTATAATCCTGCTGATTCCTGGCACCAGTGGTGGTATTCTAAGAGTGGAGGAGAGGAGAAAACCTGAATAAGGGATTTTGAAAAATCTATACAGTCAGAGCCTACTATATTTGGCTCTGCAAAGTGTGAGTCTAAATTTGTCACCTAAACTCAGTCTCATATACAATAACATTATTATGCTATGGATTGTTTTTATGTTTAGGTTGATCTCACGCCTATTGATGATCAAGTGTTAATAAGTATTTTTTTATTTCCTATTGCACTTATCTTTGCGTCCCCTATCCTTATCTTTGTTTATATCATTTTAATGTGTGTCTTTAGAGTGGTTTTAGACACTGGGGAAGTCACACTTATTTGAACTATTAGCGCCACCTTGTGCACCTTGTCCCTTGCACTTTTGTGTAAAGTAATTTTGTACTGGCAGATTATATCTTCTTTATTTTAGTTTTAAAGCATATTGTTTTTTTTTTTCATTTAGCATAAAAGTCGGTAGAATGTGTCAGGGATTATGACCCTGTCTCAGCTTAAATGTTATGTGCTGATTGTCATCCTAATCACCCGACCTCACTGAGATATAGCTACCACTCATATTAAACTATTGGCTTTTAGGCACATTGCTATATGTCACAATTCTGACTTGTTTTATTATTATGCAGCTTGTATTACCCATGTCTTTCTTAAACCTTATGTTCTTATAATTCTTAGACAGGAATGTTTTACTTTGATGATGATTTAAAATGTACAAATCTCTTCACATGACCTGTTATGTACCTGTAATTTATCTTGTTGCATTAACTATTATTGTTATTGATACCGGAGAAACTGACGGAAGCCAAGCACAGAGAGATGGACACAGGTTTCTTCAGGAAGGAAGAGATTCTTTATTGGATCACCGATCGGGACTCAGAGGGACTAATGTCACCAAAATACAGCAAATTCTGAGCCCCGGACAATAGTGCAGGCTCCTTATATAGGCATATAACTCCTCCCATATTAAGCTCCACCCGCACATTCTCTTAACCAATCAACACAAATAAGAATTAACTTCCTGTTTGACCGCATGGCTTGTCCAGCACAATGGAGGAGGGGGAATACTATATCCTGTATTCTTGCACATGCTCCGTACACTACTGATCGTATCTTGCCTCGTGCAACCAACTGATCGATACGTCAGCATATGCACGTACACATGCCACGTGGTAATCTCGGCCTACTAAATTTATTTTTACCGAGATTCCACCACATTCCCCCCTTTGATGCCTCTTGATATTTTACAATTACTTGAGGCATCACTTAACCTTGGTTTGCCTACACCGCAAGTTACCTTGAACCAGACCAGACTTATCTTATGATGTGAATCTTTTAACACTCATCTTCCTGCATTGGTTCTCCCTGATCTAAAGCCTTATACTTATAAATCGCCATGATCTGTGCAGCAGCCTTCCTCTCTGCTATACTTCCTATCAGGCTTTGCACAGACCTAACTACTAGGGGTATAAGACACGGCAGGAGTAGACACAACATTAAAATTAGTAGGACTCCACCTACCACTGCCTTAAGCCCTCCAAACCACTCATACCAGCTACCAAACCAACTACTTGGATTATACCCTTTCCATACCTGAGTAGGCACATGCGCTAGTTTAACCATATGGCTAGTAAGCTCAGCTATTGCTTGCCCTTCGTCATCTATTTGAAGACAGCAATTGCTTAGGTTAAACTTCCCACATACACCTCCCTCTACTGCCAAAAGGTAATCCAAGGCTAATCTATTTTGGTAGACTGCTGTCCTCATCCTGGTATTATGTTTCGCTAGAAGATTGAGCGCTTGTGATGTCTCATTTGTGATAATCTCAACCACCGCCTGTAATCTTATAATACGGTTGAGCATATAAATAGGGGTTCTGTAACCAAAGGTACCATCCTCAGCCCACGTGGCTGGCCCATAATAATCTATGATACGCTGGGGAGGCCATTCATTATCTTCCCAGGTGCCTATCTCTATGGGTCCCCTTTTCTTCCTATGATTCACATCATACACTTTAACACCTAAAGTCTCACCTGTTTCAATCGGTAACAAGAAGAAGGATGGTTTGAGCATACCCAACACACATGCCCCTTCCCAGTCCTGTGGCAACTCCGAATAGGCTTTCTTACCACAGATCCAGTACAAATTTGCTGGGGCTCTCCAGGTAGATGTGATGGATAAATCAAACCACACATCCTTTAAATTGGCGTATCTAGCAAACGGGTTAGATGGTTCTGAGACATTTGAAGCCGACCACCAAGTTGTATTCTTTGTATCATCATCATAAGCTTTTTGCCCTAGACAAGTTAATTCTCCTACAGAAGTATTATACATTATTCCTTTCCTTGCTATGCAAACATAACCTATGATGGAGGTCTTTAATCTCCACTCAGATTTACCTCTAACACTCATATGATAATCGGCTTGTGTAGATATTAGTTGGTCAACTGCCTCAGAACCGGACATTACCTCCTTTGCTTCCCAAGGCCATTGGTTTCCCATGTTAGTACCTCCACACACATAGCAGTTGGTAACATTAAGACTACCGGCAATACTTTCGGCTAAATCGATGAACAGGTTTTTAGCATTATGGGGGATCTTATTATCTATACTCATCTCTTCATAAAAGGAATGGTATACTTGATGAGTCTGGGAGGATACCGTATCAGTCTCTATCCCTATAAACAATAATGTCCCAGGATCTAAACCCGTCCCGTATATCTGAAACCCAAATAAATTGCCATATTTGTCTAAGAACTTATCGGGGTTATTTATAAGTATATGGATGGGATTACATTCCATAGACTTACAATATGGGCTAGTCGGCAACTTAGTCACTATCATGTCTTTATCTACTGTCTGTCCCCAAGTCGCCCACCCCACACAAGACCAATATGGACAAAAGTTATAGTCTTTATTTGGGCATCTAGGACTTACATATTTATTTTTACTACTGGGACAAATATATTTATCATTAGACCCATACGTCCTCTCCCATCTAAGATCCCCACATACATTCCACGGCTTTCTACCACTCGATATCGCTTTACACGCATCAAATAGCAGAACACCCGAAGAATGTACGGATTCTAACACCGTCTTATTAATTAGGGTCCCCTGAGGATCTCCATTCCTGAGAGTCAACCAAATTGTACGAGGTTGATACTCTGGACTGAAGCACTTAGGTTCTCCTACTCCTAAATGGCACACACTATAGTCTATATTTAAGTATCTACATCTCGATACATCTCCTTTACACTCGTATTGTGAATGCCAAATTAGGGTTTGGGAAATATGGTTACCTGTTCTCGTAGTCTTAATGCATACCTCACAGCTAGGAGTGTCGGTACCTCTACCTTCCTGAATATAAAAACACATATAAATAAACACTATCAAAAGCACATCTTTCGCCGTCATCCTCAGTCTTCGTCCGTGCGATGGCGCCTCAGCTTCCAGGATGTGAGGGCTGCAGGGAATGGAGTTCTGCTCGTCTTCACAGGTGTCCCTTCGAGACTTTCCTGGCTTATACACTATGTGTTGGTAAGAGGACAGGCTTTATTATGGCCTTCTCACTCACTCCCTGTAACAATAAAATTTGTAATCCACACGATTCCTCGTTACTCCGACTGAGTAGTGCGTTTTAACCGGATCTTGCAGGGATTCTCTGGATCTGCTGTAACTTGCCAAGAATCAACTGCCGCTGGCTTAACCCTGGAGTGATGTATCCACGGAGTCACTTCGGCTACTTTTATCGCTGTAGGGGTAGACAAAAGAACAACATAAGGACCTCTCCACTTGGGCCCTAACGGTACATTATTCCACTCTTTAATCCACACTTGATCTCCTGGATGATAACTATGAACAGGGGGATAAATATTCACAGGTAATCTATCTTGTACCCATTTCTGTACCTCCTCCATAGTCTTACCCAACTCTACAACCTGCTGCCGAGTAATTCCTTCTCCCAACTGACTCAAATCCCCCCTTAAGTTACCAAGTACGGGAGGTGGTCGCCCATACATAATTTCAAAAGGAGAGAGGCCCATCCTTCTGGTAGGGGTACTGCGGATTCGCAATAAGGCTATGGGTAAGAGAACGTTCCACTTAAGTTGGGTTTCCTGACACATTTTAGCCAACTGGTTCTTAATAGTTCTATTCATTCTCTCTACCTTACCAGAACTCTGGGGTCTATATGCAGTATGAAGCCTCCACTTTATACCAAGCATATGAGTCAGTTGTTGTAGGCACTGATGAACAAAAGCTGGACCATTGTCCGATCCTATAGAACAGGGTAGTCCATATCGGGGTATTATTTCTCGTAGCAGGAATCTTACAACTTCTCCTGCTTTCTCTGTACGAGTAGGACATGCTTCTACCCAGCCTGAATAGGTGCACACAATTACCAGCAGGTAACGATGTCCACCCGATTTAGGCATCACTGTAAAGTCTATTTGTAGATCGGACATGGGGAGTCCCCCCATAAACTGGACTCCTGGTGGCTTTACTGGTCCTTGTCTTGCATTATTTTTAGCACACGTTACACATCTTCGTACAATGGCCTGAGTCAAGTTGGACAATCTTGGTATGTAGAAATGTTTCCTGAGAGATTCTTCAGTACTGTCTCTCCCAGAATGTGTCCCGTTGTGATAGTTCTGGACAATTTCTACTGCTAGTGATGCTGGTATGACTATTCTTCCATCTTCTAGCTGATACCACTTGTTCTCCAGATACTTTCCCGGTTCAGTCTTTAACCACTCCTCTTCTTGAGCTGTATAAACTGGAGTCCATTGGGACAGTGGAGTTGGTATAAGAGCAGCTATATGCCCCACATACTCCTGTCTTCCTGATTCAGCAGCACGCTTAGCTGCACTATCTGCCATCCGATTTCCCTTGGTTACATCACCATCTCCTCTCAGATGCGCTCGACAATGTATGATACCGACTTCTTTCGGCTCCCACACTGCTTCCAATAGTTGTAGGATTTCAGCTGCGTACTTGATTTCTTTGCCTTCTGAATTCAGTAGTCCTCTTTCTTTATACAAAGCTCCGTGGGCATGAGTGGTTAAAAACGCATACTTAGAGTCCGTATAGATATTCACTCTTAAACCTTCAGCCAATTGTAACGCTCGTGTTAGTGCTATTAATTCTGCCTTTTGTGCTGATGTTCCTTTCGCCAGTGGCCGAGCTTCTATCACCTTGTCTATTGTTGTTACTGCATATCCTGCATAGCGGATCCCTTCTTTCACATAACTACTGCCGTCGGTATAATATTGAACATCGGGGTTCTGGATGGGAAAATCACGAAGATCTGGTCTACTTGAGAATACTTCATCCATTACTTCCAAACAATCATGTTGACTTTCAGTAGGTTGTGGCAAAAGGGTAGCTGGATTTAAGGTGTTTACAGTCTCTAAATGCACTCTTGGGTTTTCACACAACATTGCTTGATACTTGGTCATACGGCTGTTACTAAACCAATGATTTCCTTTGTAATCCAACAACGTCTGTACTGCATGTGGGACTCGTACATAAAGTTCTTGACCCAGAGTGAGTTTATCGGCTTCAGCTACTAGCAGGGCGGCTGCAGCTACGGCTCTTAGACAAGGTGGAAGTCCGCTGGCCACTGCATCCAATTGCTTAGACATGTAGGCAACAGGTCTTTGCCATGATCCCAAGTACTGTGTCAATACTCCCACAGCCATTCTTCTTTGCTCGTGTACATATAAGTAGAATGGTCGTGTGTGATCAGGTAGACCTAATGCTGGGGCACTCATCAAAGCCTTCTTCACATCTTCAAATGCCGTTTGCTGTTCTTGGGTCCATAAGAAGGGGTCGTGCTCTGTACCTTTGATAGCTGCGTACAGAGGTTTTGCTAGTATCGCATAGCTGGGAATCCATATCCTACAGAAGCCTGCTGCCCCCAAGAATTCTCGCACTTGTCTTCTATTCTTGGGTATTGGTATTTGGCAGACAGCTTCTTTTCTCTCTGGCCCCATAATTCTTTGACCTTCAGAGATATGGAATCCCAGATACTTGACAGTTGGCAAACACAACTGAGCCTTCTTTCTAGACACCTTGTATCCTGCCTTCCAGAGAATGTGCAGTAGATCGTGCGTTGCTTGCTGACAGATTTCTTTTGTAACTGCTGCTATCAACAAGTCATCTACATATTGTAACAAGACACACTCTCCTGGGATGGACTCGAAATCCAGTAGATCTTGACTTAAGGCTGAACCAAATAGGGTGGGTGAATTTTTAAACCCTTGGGGTAGTCTTGTCCAAGTCATTTGGCGTTTTGAGCCCGTTACAGCGTTCTCCCATTGGAAAGCGAAAATACATTGACTTTCTGCGGCAATTCGGAGGCAAAAGAAGGCATCTTTGAGGTCTAAGACTGTAAAGTAGGTAGCCCCGCCCGGAATTAAAGCAAGCAGGTTATATGGATTGGGTACAACTGGATGTATACTAACAACCGCATCATTGACTGCTCTCAAGTCCTGCACAGGTCGATACTCATCTGTACCGGGCTTTTGAGCAGGCAGCAATGGGGTGTTCCAGGGGGAAGTACAGAATTTTAGGATACCATACCGTATGAACTTATCCAGATAGGATTGGATGTTCATCTTAGCCTTCTGCGGGATGTGGTATTGTCTTAGGCTCACTGGATAAACCCCAAGTTTCAGTTCAATTTTTATAGGTGGAATATTGCGGGCCAGTCCTGGTGGGTTGTTCTCTGCCCAAACTCCTGGTATGTTAAACAATGTCTCATCACTCCTAGGGTTTTGGCTAGTCAACGCTGTATAAAGTCGCCACTCTTCTTCCTTTGGTACAGATAATGTCATGATACCTGAAGGTCCATTAAACTTTAAAGATGTTGTTCCATTTGGTAGGAACGTAATCTGCGCTTGTAATTTTGATAGCATATCACGTCCCAGCAATTGGACTGGACATTCAGGCATATAAAGGAATTGATGTTTTATTACGTGGCCTCCCAATGTACAGAGTCGACTTTTAAGAACCGGTTTTTCAGCACTTCTTCCAGTTGCTCCTATCACAGTAATAGTCCTTCCAGATGGAGGAGCAACTAGATTAGTCACCACTGAATGTTCAGCACCAGTGTCGATCATGAACGCGCTCCTTTTTCCCCCTATTGATACATCGACCATAGGCTCCGCTCGACCAAGGGGGATGGAGCCCGGTCGGTATCAATAGTCCTCCATGACCGTGTCAGCCAATCCTACGAAGTCCCTACCTTCTCTATCGCGGGACCTTTGCGCTGCTGGAATATACCTGTCTTCCCTAACACTTCCTCTGTTCCCATTACTCCCTCTATAACCATTACTCCCTCCGGGGCCTCCTCTACCTCTCGCTCTGCCTCTAAAGTTTACATAACCTGTCCTAGGTCTGTCTCTCTCAGACTGTTCTCTTCGCGGACACTCATTTCTCCAATGCCCTTCTTCCTTACAGTAAGCGCACTGATTTCTACTTAGAGGTTCTTCATTCCATCTACTATCGCCTCTATCTGGGCCCCGTCTATCTACGCCTGCGATCGCTACCGCTAGCATATCAGCCTTTTTACGCATCTTGCGCTCTTCCTCCTTCTTGCTTTCTGTTTCCCTATTCATATAAACCTTATTCGCTACCTCCATTAGTTGGGTGATTGACATACCTGCAAACCCTTCTAACTTCTGTAGCTTGCGCTTAATATCTCCGTAAGCTTGGCTGACAAAGGCGGAGTTCACCATTCGGGAATTATCTGCGTCTTCCGGATTAAAGGGGGTATACAAGCGGTATGCCTCCAATAATCGGTCATAAAAGACACTGGGCGCTTCATCGCTTTTCTGAATCACCTCAACTGTCTTCGACATGTTAATGGCTTTCTTTCCTCCGGCTTTCATGCCAGCAATTATAGCGTCTCTATAGGCTCTGAGTTGAACCATATCAGCACCATTTACGTTCCAATCGGGATCGGTGTTGGGATAATGTGTTGCGGCCCATGCTGATGGATTGGCTTGGTTTAAAGTACGGGCTTTATCCTCTAGTGCTTTAATGGCTGCTTGATTTATTCTTGTCCTTTCCTCATTATTAAATAAAGTCATTAATAACTGCTGGCAATCAGCCCATGTCGGGTTATGTGTCTGTACTATTGAGGTGAACAGATCAGTCATAGCTTGTGGTTTCTCAGTATACGAGGAATTGTGGGTCTTCCAGTTTAAAAGGTCGGTTGTAGTAAATGGGACATATACGAAGACAGGGTCAGCGTGTGCCATTTGACCTGCGGCATCGATATAGGCTGACCCGGGATTCAGACGAAGAGGCATCTGATAGTGCTTTAATTGTTGGGCACCGGTCAACTGTCGGGTCTGTATGGGGCTACGTGGAGGGGCGTCAGTCATGGGTTCCAGTCGGGGAGAAATAGGGTATGGGGATGTGGGAGCTTGGTTTTGGGAAAAGGTTGTAAATAGAACGCTTCGAGTCGAGCTAGATGAAGCTTGACCGGAAGTCTGAAGTGGCGCCAAATCAGGATATTCGTTTTTAATGGGGGTTGGTTCTGATTCCGGAAGGGGAGATTTAGTACGAGGGGGGGTGGATCCTGTACTGGAGGAGGAAGCGGAAGTGGATGGGGGTAATGAGGGGAGGGCTGCAGGACTTCCTGCGTTTGCGTCACTTCTTCTTAACGGAAAGTAAGGGGGCGGCATAGGGATCTCGGACTCAGGGGGCGTGTCCAAAATGGGCCTAACACCAGTCCTAGTGGACGAACAAGTCCTAGCTACCATGAGGCGACATTGCTCCTCGTGGCATGTCCGGAGCCATTTTGGCGAGTCATTTACGGCCTGTCTCCAACAATCAACATAAGGAAACTGGCTGTAAAGTTCAGGCCTACCTGATACAGCCACGTGTAAGCGCTGTACCAGAGTTGGATCCAAACTGCCACGTGGCGGCCATGCCGCAACCAAAGTAGGCCACTCCCTAGTACACAAAGTGACCAAACGTACAGGAGACATTTTAACCCCAAAATCACAAGTTTTGAATCCCTTTTTAAAATTCTTCACCATACAACCTAAGGGATCCGGGATCGTTGACTGCGACGCACCCATACTTAACAATGGAACATCGTCGACAACGAATACTATACACGCGTACTTATTCAACAGTCACACCCGTTTCCTCTGGCAACAGCACCACGTGGTACGGTTACCAAGTGAAACGTACACAATAACAATAAACACTCAGGGAATTCCCGTACACACACAGCTGCTACACCAGTCACTATATAATCAATATTATGCCCTTTGGCGTAACTATACAGTCACCCACGCTATAATTCTCTATATACGAATTACCCGTCTATAACACACCCCAGTAACATCGTCTTTTACAAATAGCGGTTACAGTACGGTTAGCATAGGTCAAAGCACAAGTTAAGGTCACAATACAATTATTAGTGGTTATGGTGTTAAACATGCAATGGACGACAATGATTAGTACTTATATACAGTGTCAGTAAATATACAGGGTTATGGTACCGTGCACTATAATACAGCAACACACTATGAACACTCTCGCTAGACGGCTGAGCTCGCGCTATCTAACAAGATATACACTTTTCTAAACAATCGTTAACACATTTACAATTCCCAACTAAACTATTGGCCAGTACCTTGAATGGACTACCTAAAAACAATCTACATACGTTTTGGTTAGCCACACTGCCCAATCACCACATATATAGCGAGCTAGAGGACCGAATTTACACAGACGCCTCTTAGTCGCACTATCAAAAGTCTAGTGGGTTCCAAATTTACACGCCTTCCCACTTAGCCCAGATAGGATGAGAACTAGCGAACCGAATTTACACAGACGCCGCTTAGTCTCCCGGTCCCTCCGACCTAGCGAACAAAATGTACACCCTAGAACGCTAGTCTAGACAAGACACCGGTGTCCGGCTAGGGCTATTTACACCAGAGCCCCGCCTGACTAACAGAATCAAACGGTCTGACTAAAGAGCGTTCGATCGAGCGGTGCGCCTTCGCTCCTTCCCTCCGACAGAGGGGGCAGATACACAGATTCAAAAACCCCTTTGGGCCTACCGCACAATCGGTATACCCCTAGTGGGTCCTGCCGTCTAAAACAGCAGTTGTCTTACCTCCTCGTTCCTGAACCTGAGTTCACACTCATCGACGGGGACACCCCAGCACTTCTCACGTAGAGGCCGATGATCTCCTGGACAACATACCAGTGGCGCAGAGACGAAGGGAGGTCCACGCAGAAGTTCAGGGGTGCAGCCGTAGAGAACGTGGGCAAAGATAGACCGTCTCACGCCTCTGCCTCTCAGCTACCGTTGAACGATGAGCTTCCCGGCCAATGCACCAAATGATACCGGAGAAACTGACGGAAGCCAAGCACAGAGAGATGGACACAGGTTTCTTCAGGAAGGAAGAGATTCTTTATTGGATCACCGATCGGGACTCAGAGGGACTAATGTCACCAAAATACAGCAAATTCTGAGCCCCGGACAATAGTGCAGGCTCCTTATATAGGCATATAACTCCTCCCATATTAAGCTCCACCCGCACATTCTCTTAACCAATCAACACAAATAAGAATTAACTTCCTGTTTGACCGCATGGCTTGTCCAGCACAATGGAGGAGGGGGAATACTATATCCTGTATTCTTGCACATGCTCCGTACACTACTGATCGTATCTTGCCTCGTGCAACCAACTGATCGATACGTCAGCATATGCACGTACACATGCCACGTGGTAATCTCGGCCTACTAAATTTATTTTTACCGAGATTCCACCACATTATGTCTTTAGAAGCTTGTATACCTATCTAAGCACTACAAAAAAAGAATAAAAAGAGAAAAAAGTTAAACAGATAGAGGAGTCTTTCCTGGCCATCAAAATGGGGTCAGTGCAGGGTAAAATATGCAGGGCCGGTGCAAGGATTTCTGCCGCCCTAGGCAAAGATCCATATTGCCGCCCCCTCATGACACTCTCTCACTGACAGACACACACTGGCAGACACACTCACTTACTGACAGATACACACATAAACTCACTCACTGACAGCCACACACAGAAACTCACTCACTGACAGACACATAAACACTCACTGACAGACGCACACACAGACACTCACTGACAGACACACACAGACACTTACTGACAAATACACACACACAGGCAGACACTCACTGACATACATACACTCACTCACTGACAGACATACACACAGGCAGACACTCACTGACATACATACACTCACTCACTGACAGACATCAGACACACACAGGCAGACACTCACTGCCAGACACACACTCACTGATATACATACACTCACTCACTGACAGATCCACACACAGGCAGACACACACTGACAGGCACACACACTCACTCACTAACAGACACACACACAGGCAGACACACACATACACACTGACAGTTCAACACTCACAAACTCACTGACAGACATACACACAGGCAGATACTTACTGACATACATGCACTCACTCACTGACAGACAGACACACAAACACACTCACTGACAGTCAAACACTCACACACTCACTGACACAGACTCAGACATCCAGCCTCCTTACCTACCTGGGGTCCAGTGTGGGGCAGCTCTTCACTCCTCCAGCACCCTGTTTAGTATGCCGGGGCCGGAATTATGTTATATTCCGGCTCCCGGCATCACAGAGGGCACGCGAGGGAGGAGTGGGAAACTGGAAGAAGAGCCTCACTCGCCGCCCACACTGCCGCCTGCCTACCTCCTCTCCTCTGCCAGCATTCATTGGCAGAGCAGGCACCTGCCATCAGGGTAAGCAGGTGTCTTGTCTGCCATACCAAAAAACAGACAGCTTTGTGGGCCTAGTTCGCCTAACGGTGGCACTGCCCCTGAAAATATGCATAGTGTGTGGTTTTCAGGAACATATCTTGATAGGAGACCATGGGGAGTAGTTGACTTTGAGTGTAATGTGCTTTTAGGATGTTCTCCTAGGTGTGATATTGAGAAAATGTGTCTTCCATTTCTCCAGACCCGTTTGTAATGTGTTCCAGTCAGGAGTATATCGTAAAAGGACATAGAGTGTCGATATAGAGTAAAAGGCTGGATTTGTGGTGCCAATTAGATAATCCAGGGAGCTACTCCAATTGGATGTTGTGAGGTGTTGAGTTATAGTGTGAAAGTAGTACTGTACATTAAAGCCTGTGTACCAGGGTGGGGGAAGGTCCGTGAAGTGTTATTTGAGTCAGCCTATAGTGAGACATTTTTGGGTATCAAATTTGCATTGGATACATTTTGGAACTCAGTTTTCTGGAGTAGGGGCAGATGAAGGGGCAGATGAAGGGAAAAAAGTGGGTTTGCTGCTAGTTTAGCGCAAGCCAACTTCGAAGCCCCAATTGTGATGGCCTGCTTCTCTCATGTTGAGAGAATGTGGTTTGTGTAGCAAAGCTGGCAGGGAGCCAGGCAGTGTTAGAAAGGATTCCAAGGTTAGATCTGAGTATCTTGACTGTGATGGGATTCAGATATCTCTCATATGGCTCTTAGCATTACATTTACATTACATAGATTGCTATAAATGTTTTTAAATACTTGATTGAGTTTATAAATACGTATTCTACTCGCTGTATGTGGGCATTAAGCTCAAATGCAGACAATTATACATAATGTTGCCATTTTTTTTTAGTAAAATATACTGCTCTGCTGGTAATACCATCAGAGTCCTTACAAAGACCTACAAGCAGGATATTATATTTATCTATTTTATCACACCTGCTGTGAGCAAAATTATATTCTAGCATTTCAACTAATATTTCAGACTGTGGTTAAGGTATACTACATATTGTTTAAACCTTTGTATTCTCCCAATATTTCTGCAAAAATGCATATATGATTTTCTTTTTTAAGTGCATTTTTTTTTTAAACTTTTGCCTGAACAACAATATATAGCGAATATTGCTGTTTGATCATGTGTTTATGTGCTAGCTGTGCACCCTATATTTTAAATAAATGTTCAAAACAAAATATTTCTTTGTAATGACCAGGGTTTTTAATCTTCCATGCACACACTACATTAAAATGTCAGATCAGATTATTGATATGTGTATTTGTGAGTCATTTAGTTATCACAATATATAGCACAGATTGTCTAGGTTCATAATGTACCCAACTTTTATTTAACTAATCAGAGATCACATAATACCCTGCAATTATTCTGGAGTGTGAAAACAAAATATTTATTAAGAGATTTACATTATGCTATAAGAAATATAAGACATTTCTGTTATGTGTTTTATAGTTGAGAGACTGTGCAAAGCAATGCACTGGGTACTTTACCTGGCACTCCCCTACATACAGTATAAAAGAACAATACATGCCCATTCCTGGCACTAAGCTCTGGGTATCCAACAGAAATTATGTGCACAGAACTAATCCTGGTGCTGACCTTCCTCTGTGTGTGGAGCAACGAGGTGACAGCTAAAGATGGTTCTGATGGGTACAAGACTCCGGATTTCTGTAAAGGGTTTAAGTGCCCCAGATATCGAGTGGTGGAAAAGTATGAAGTAAGTGGGTGCTCATCATTTTAACACATGGGTTTTCTGTTTGTTTGGTTTAACCTGTGGGTATTATAGGAGTATTTTTGTTTTCACCTTCACTGGGAGTTTTACATGTCATATTTTCTTGAAGCCTTACTAGACTGACGTAGTAAAAAAACAAAACATGAAAAAACAACAACTGTGTATGGAAAGCCAAAAACAGAAGAAAGGAGGTAAATACGTTAAAACAAAGTACGTCCAAGCGGAAATATAAATAAATAAATACAACCCTAATATATAATAGTAATTAAATGCATACGAATAAATCTCCTACCAGAAAAATAAAAGTGTACATAGCGCAATATAGCACACAATAATGCAAAAGGTGAGCGGTGGTAGAAAACTCACAGAATGAGCAGAAATAACGATTATATTGTAACAATGGCACCTGTCAAGGGGTGGGATATTTTAGGCAGCAAGTTAACATTTAGTTGTTGAATTTCATGAGTTGGAAGCAAGAAAATGGGCAATTGAAACATCTGAGTTCCTTTAACAAGGGACAAATAGTGATGCCTAGACGACTGGGTCAGAGCTTCTCCAAAACGGCAAGTCTTTGGGGTTTTCGCGGGAAGCAGTGGATAGTACCTACCAAAAGTGTCGCAAGGAAAGACAACCTGTAAACTGGCATCAGGGTTATGGGCATCCCAAGGCTCATTGATGCATTTCGGGAGTGAAGGCTAGTCTGTCTGGTCTTATCACACAGAAGAGTTACTGTAGCTCACATTTCTAAAAAAAAATGTAATGCAGGCCATGATAGAAAGGTATCACACAGTGCCTTGCTGTTTGCTGCATATGGGGCTGCGTAGCCGCAGACCAGTCAGAGTGCCCATGATGACCCATGTCCACCACCAAAAGTGCCTTCAAGAGGGTATGTAAGCATCAGAACTGGACCATGGAGCAAATAGAAAAGTCATGTTTTTGTTTACATCAGGTGGTTGGCCATCTCTGGGAAAGAGACAGTAGCAGGATGCACTATGGGAAATAGGTAGGCTGACAGAAGCAGTGTTATACTGTGGGCAATGTTCTGCAGGGAAACCATTGGTGCTGGCATTCATGTGGATGTTACTTTTACATATATCACCTACCTTTAGATTGTTGCAGACCATGTACACCCCTCCATGGCAATGGTGTTCCCCGATGACAGTGGCCTCTTTCAGCAGTTTAATGCACCCTGCCACATTGCAAAAAAAAATTCAGAAATGGTTTGAGGAACAAGGAAAGGAGTGTTGCCTTGGCCTACAAACTCCCAAGAACTCAATCCAGGAGCATTTGTGAACAATTGGAGCACCAACATCAATTCTAAGCCAAGCAGTGATGGTGGGGGACCATCTTCTAGCACCCAGCATTATTACATGGTTTTAAGCACCTGCTACAAATGCTTATCCCTTAAATGCACACATGAGATCCATGCTTTCATACCACTGACTCGACAACCATGGCAGAGTTGGAGCTCAGTGTTTGTGCCAAAACTGTGGAGAAAATTATTTATTTTCATCCCCCTGAAAAGTTATCTTTTCCCCATAGCCCCTGGTTTCTTACACCTATGGCAAAATAAGAGTTTTCAGGTTTATAAAGCATGATAGGCATAAGCAGGATTCAGAAAGAAGTGTGAGCAATATAGACAAACAGGGCTATTGACAATTTATACTTTTACTATAGCCATAACTGACTCTAATTTACCGAAAACATGAGGCATCCAGAAGCAATTCATTTCTTTGAGCCCCACCAAACAATAGTGTTTTTTTTTAAGGATTTGAAAAATAATAATATTAATATTAATAATAATAAAGGTGTCTTGGGATCCATTGATTTTATTCCCAAGATATCGGCTCTGTATGGGTAGGCTAGTATACAAAGGAATACTTACCTTCGAAGTGCCATCTACATTTTTGAAGTGCCATCTCTATAAGTTAATTTTGTCTTGTGAGTTTAACCATTAAATAGATTATATCTCACTACCTGTATTGTACTACTCTATGTGTGTCTCATATTCTGTTCCTGGAGATTAACGTTGTTGGGGTTTTGCATATTTAACTACATAGAGGCATAGGCGTGCGCACGGGGTGTGCCGGGTGTACCTGGGCACACCCTAATCACACCTCCGTGCTGCACTGCCTCTGGGCAGACTGACATGTCGGGTCCTCGGTCTATGACCGAGGACCCGACACAGGAGGGGGCCCGGCGGCTTGCCCACAATGCCGCCGGGTGAGAGGCCCCTCCTGTCCGTCTGCCCTGATGGAGATTCAGCCTCAGTCTGCAGCTCCGCCGGGAGTGAGCTGCAGACTGAGGTGTCTCGCGATCTCCAGCCTGTCAGAGCGTTGTCGCGGCAACGCTCTGCCTGGAGATCGCGAGACTCACCGTGTGGTCTGCAGCTCACTCCCGGCGGAGCTGCAGACTGAAGAGAGAGGGCGCCCACTGGACCACCAGGGCAGGTATTTAAACCCCCTCTGTCCCCTGTCACTCACTGCCCCCCCACCCTGCCTCTGCCCCCATACCCCCCTAACCCCTGTCCCTAGCCCTCTAACCCCTGTCACTACCCCCCTAACCCCTGTCACTACCCCTCTAACCCCTGTCACTACCCCTCTAACCCCCTAACCCCTGTCACTACCCCCCGAACCCCTGTCACTACCCCCCGAACCCCTGTCACTACCCCTCTAACCCCTGTCACTACCCCTCTAACCCCTGTCACTACCCCCCTAACCCCTGTCACTACCCCTCTAACCCCTGTCACTACCCCTCTAACCCCTGTCACTACCCCTCTAACCCCCTAACCCCTGTCACTACCCCCTAACCCCTGTCACTACCCCCCTAACCCCTGTCACTACACCCTAACCCCTGTCACTACCCCTCTAACCCCTGTCACTACCCCCCTAACCCCTGTCACTACCCCTCTAACCCCTGTCACTACCCCCCTAACCCCTGTCACTACCCCTCTAACCCCCTAACCCCTGTCACTACCCCCCTAACCCTTGTCACTACCCCTCAACCCCCCTAACCCCTCTCACTGCCCCTCTACACCCTAACCCATGTCACTGCCTCTCCACCCCCCAACCCCTGTCACTGCCTCTCCACTCCCCCCCACCCCCTGTCACTGCCCCTCTACCCCTAACCCATGTCACTGCCTCTCCACCCCCTTAACCCGTTACTGCCCTTCCACTCCCCCACCCCCTGTCACTACCCCTCTATCCCCCTAACCCCTGTCACTACTCCTCTATCCCCCTAACCCGTTACTCCCCCTCTACCCCCTAACCCCGTCACTAACCGTCTACTCCCGCTACCTCCTGTCACTGCCTCTCCACCCCCCTACCTCCTGTCCCTCTACCCCCAACCCCTGTCTTTGCCCCTCCACCCTCCTAACCCCTGTCGCCCACACAGTGCACCCCTCACAATCATACACACTGTACCCCACACACACTGAATCCCTCACAATTACACAAACTGTACCCCTTACAATTACATACACTGTACCCCTCACAATCACACACTGCACCCTTCACAATTACACCACACTGTACTCCTCGCAATCACACACACTGCACCCCTTACACGCTGCACCGCTCACAATCACACACTGCACCTATGTATATTTGTATATATATATATATATATATATATATATATATATATATGTGTGTGTGTGTGTATGTGTATATAAAAATACATATACACGCGGCGTGTGTGTTTGTGCTTTAGGGTGCACACCCTAATGCAACAGGCTGCGCACGCCTATGCATAGAGGTGTCCTGACTTTATCTACAGTGTTTGCAATGCTTAAACCTTTTGCATATTTATGTAGTTTTTATCACACTCTCAATTGGAGGTATGTGGGTTTTGCTTTTGGTATTTTTGTATACTAAGTAGTCTATTCATTAAAAAAATTAATTGAGGTAAATTGAGAAGAAATATAATTAAGGTGTCTAAGGACCCATTAATTTTAATCCTGAATATCGGCTCTAAATGTGTAGGCTAGCATACTAAGGGGTCGGGTAGCTAAAAAGGGAATTGAGTAGCAACATTTAAGCCAGGGGCAGGCAACCTTCAGCATACCAGATGTTGTGGACTACATTTGGCCTGATGCTTTGCTAGCATTTGTGGCTGTAAATGCATTATGAGAGATATAATCCAGAACATCTGGAGTGCCGAAGGTTGCCTATCCGTGATCTATGCCAACACACTTTATTTCAAAAGAACTGAATGGAAGAAATTTTCCATTTCTGCTGTTTTCACCAAGGTCAGTCCTTACCATGCCAATAGAAACTTTTGTGAGTCACACAATAATGCAAAAGGTGAGCGGTGGTAGAGAACTCACAGAATGAGCAGAAATAATGATTATATTGTAACAATGGCACCTGTCAAGGGGTGGGATATTTTAGGCAGCAAGTTAACATTTAGTTGTTGAATTTCATGAGTTGGAAGCAAGAAAATGGGCAATTGAAACATCTGAGTTCCTTTAAGAAGGGACAAATAGTGATGCCTAGACGACTGGGTCAGAGCTTCTCCAAAACGGCAAGTCTTTGGGGTTTTCGCGGGAAGCAGTGGATAGTACCTACCAAAAGTGGCACAAGGAAAGACAACCGGTAAACTGGCATCAGGGTTATGGGCATCCCAAGGCTCATTGATGCATTTCGGGAGTGAAGGCTAGTCTGTCTGGTCTTATCACACAGAAGAGTTACTGTAGCTCACATTTCTAAAAAAAATGTAATGCAGGCCATGATAGAAAGGTATCACACAGTGCCTTGCTGTTTGCTGCATATGGGGCTGCGTAGCCGCAGACCAGTCAGAGTGCCCATGATGACCCATGTCCACCACCAAAAGTGCCTTCAAGAGGGTATGTAAGCATCAAAACTGGACCATGGAGCAAATAGAAAAGTAATTTCTGCTGTTTTCACCAAGGTCAGTCCTTACCATGCCAATAGAAACTTTTGTGAGTCACTCTGCACCCTCTCGTCCCCTTCTGGGTATCTTTGGATCCTCATTGTGTGTCTCTCCTCATCCCCCATTTCCACTTTGTGTGTCTCTTAAGCCACTGTCACTTCTTTGAAACATAGAAACATATAATGTTTTAACGGCAAAAAATAACCATTCGGCCCATCTAGTCTGCCCAATTTTCTAAATACTTTCATTAGTCCCTGGCCCTATCTTATAGTTAGGATAGCCTTGTCCCTATCCCACGCATGCTTAAACTCCTTTACTGTGTTAACCTCTACCACTTCAGCTGGAAGGCTATTCCATGCATCCACTACCCTCTCAGTAAATTAATATTTCCTGATATTATTTTGAAACCTTTGCCCCTCTAATTTAAGACTATGTCCTCTTGTTGTGGTAGTTTTTCTTCTTTTAAATATATTTGTGTCTCTAAATTCCCCTAACTTCTTGTATGTCTTAACTCATCTCACCCTTTTTTCGACCTGCGCACATGTACATTGTCACATGCATACATACCTCGGCATTTACTAATACACACACATGACCAGAGTCACATACATAGATACACAAAATCATGTAGTCACATACATATACAAACACACACATAGTCACAACATATATAACCACACAATTACACACAGACAGCCACAGTCATACATAGTCACATACACACAGTGTGTATGCACAGTCACATAAATACAGTAACAGTACATACACACAGTCATATACACAGTATCAGCCACTTTCACACAGACAGTCACATAAACTGTAACATTCACAATTGCACGGTATCAGTCACACACAGTCATACACACAGAGACAAACACACTCAGTATCCGTTACATAAACACAGTGACATACACACAAAACAGAATAAAATTAATGTCAGGCATCATGATTAAAGGTGACATAGGTAAAATTCTCCATTTAATTTTTTCGGCATGCATGGGTTTATCGCAGAACCCTTGGATGGAGCACTGATAAGAGATTGGGGACTTTTTTTTTTTTTTTAATTCTTTATTTTTGCACACGATAGGTAAGGCAAGAATAATACAACTTGAAGGCTTGCGCAGAAGCCAATAGCCAATACTTCAACCTCGTACACACAATCATTGACAGTAGACGATAGCCCAAGCCACTGTATAAATTCTGGAAAAACTTATCCCCTATCGAGGATTTTATGGTTTCTTAAAATTCCACGCTTAGCACTCGATGGGCATAGCCCGAGCAATAGAACTGTGAGGCTTTCGCAGAAACCAAAATACCCGGGCTCAGGTTTGGAAATACAAATGCTGACAGCAGCCCACTTGTCCAGCCTCGCTATAATTTCTACATTTCTTGCCCCCTACCGTGGATTTTGTAATTTTATCCAGGCACCATATCTTAAGTAGGAGCCCTAATCATATTAATGCTAGAGTTAACTTTAGGCATCCTCAATTCTCCATCAGCATACTCATGCCTGTGAGAGAAAAAATAAAAACAAACGCATGAAATGAGACAATAAGAAATATCGAAGAGATTGGGGACTTTTTGAGTTTATCCTGTGCATCCTGTATACTGTTTTCCTATACACACAAACACAATCAATTACAGTCACAGACAGAGTTAATCACATACATACAGTAACATTCACCTACACATAGTCACATACACACACAGTCTCACTCTCACATGGTCCTTAATGTGATGGATAATGTTGGGAGCAGGGAGTAGGATAGGAAGTCAAAGTCCCACTCCCTGCTATCTAGTGGTGAAGAAGCACGCACTCCCTGCTGCTTCCACTCTGCGTGTTGCATTGTTTCCAGACCGTGGCATATTACTCTGTACTGCCTTCCTGCATCAGACAGAGACACATCTCTCTGCCATAGATGCAGGTAGCACACCACATGGGGTGGCCCATTCGGCCTTGTAGCACCCCCTCAATCTGGTGTATGGTGACAATTGTCCCCCTCTGACCCCTTTGCTACATTACTGGAAATTTGGTCATCCCAACTAAATCTAAACTGGCAGTGTCTGGTTTCAAATCATTGCCCATTCCTATTGCAAGTATATTATCCAGAAAATGTACAAAGTACCAATTTTAAGCATAATTGGGAGTAATTGCATCCTGTAGGACGAACATTTGCAAATTATTGTTTTCTTGTTTTGATAATGATCAGTACTATTTGCCTGCTGGCAGAGACAGCAGCAAGGTGGCAAAGCGTTACAAACCCTTGATGGTGCAAAGGTTAAGTTATGTAGCAGCTGGCCAGCGATTTAGAGACAAAAAACCCTTCTAACTATGGGAAGGTTTAATACCTCTCTTATGCCCACACCTGCCATGCTGCATGTAGCGGAGAGCTGATTTCTCGCAGCTATTCTCCACTTAAGATCCTAGGGAGGCTCAGGAACAAGTCATTAGTAAATCCACAGCAGAGTTTCCAGCAGGTAAAAAGGTACAGCAATATCCCCACAGCACTCCCAATAACTGGACGACACACAGTTTCAGGAGTAGAACTGACAATCGTTTATTCCAGGGTTTCTTATAAAGCCTGCTCCCATGCAAGGGAGGGATTCACATTAATTAGGACAGTAACCAATACAGTGCTTGTTACCTCCCACACCTCTCCTCCCCTCCGAGTGACTCATAATCCCCTTAACTTACACAGTAATTTACCCCAAACCTGGATGTACCCCTAAACCATCATATAACATTAATATTAGGGTACCGCTAGGTAGCCCTGATCTGGGTGACTATTATATCCAAAATTCACCCAGATCGGACCAGTGGTTCGGTAGTTACGTGGAGGTGAAGTTTGACCGACCGCACACGAGTTGGTATCCGAAAAGGGTTCCATAAGTTTGGGCCCTGCGGTCGGTCTCCGTTCGGCAGTTAAAACATACACTTATAATTGCCATCCATACTTCCATCCGCCTAGATATTGGTTCCCTCATTCGGTACTTTGTTTCTACCGAATGGGGATTCGTTAGGACTCTCCGTTCGGCAGTTACGGAGCTCTGGAGGTCTCAGCGGTGTTCGGTTGCTTGAGTGTCCGATTTGAGTTCCAGACACTCGACGACCAAACACCGCTGAGATTTTCATGCGTAAGATGGCCGCCGCCACGTGTACGCATGCCGAATGGCGGCCACCCAGATACAATCCTAATGAGCTTGTTAACTTGCGGTTTTAGAAAGTATGCGAACCTTAATTGCTAACACACTTCTCTCTGGGGTGGTCCCTCAGTTCGGTAGTTTCCCTATGCATATGGTACGGATGGAAACTACCGAATAGCATACAATTCACACAGAAAATATACGAATAGGAAAATTAACACAGGCAAAATATACTGAATACAGTCACACAGGCATGTTACAGGACAGGCTTACTGCATTCCGCTACACTGCACGTTGGAACACATCTATTAAATCAGTGTTTCCCAAACCAGCCCTCAAGACCCAACAACAATCCAGGTTTTGTCAGTATCTCCATTTGAATAAAGCAGGGAAACACATAAATCCTGGATTGTTGGTGGACTATGAGGACTGGTTTGGGAGCCACTCTACAAAATGGTTCTGTCTAAAAGGGTTACTCCAACCACCATGACCACTTCACTGATTTAAGTGGGCATGGTAGTAGGAATCTGTATGTGCAGTATTTCTGCTTCAAACGCTGCACATACATAAATATCTGCACTTGTGTGCCAGGGGCTAATTACACACCCAGCACATGTGACTTTGGCAACCTTGAACTCTGTTCTGGTCTGCCTAATGTCAATTCTGTCCATAAAATATGCCCTTCGTCAAATCGCACTACACACTGGCAATGGATATGTTGAGCTCCTCACAATCTCCTTCTCAACCTACTTTTGCTGGTTCAGATTGTGCGCATGCGCTCTGAGCTGGCAACATTTTCCAATGCAGGCTTTTCTGTGAGAAGCCTTTGCTTGGACTGCACAAGGCCCTGGCTGGTGCCAGATATAGGCTTGGAAAGCTAAAGCAAGAGCTTTGCCTGGCACTGGATTCCAGGTAATTAAAAAAACTTTTTTACAGTGTTAATGAAAAATGTACTGGGGTGACCTAATTAATATGGCACTTGAAATAGAAAAATCCCCCCTTCCCTCTATAAGGGTTGTATGTAATAAAGAAAGAACGTGTTTTGCCCCCATGCCTCCATCTGTTGGAATTGGATTAGGGGTTAAATGTTAAATGTTAATAATGGGTGATGAACAGACCACTATCCACCCACTGTCCCCACCAGTGGTCAAGTTAATGGGAGCTCTAATGTTCTACATGTGTCGGCGGATGTCGGTGTCCACTCAAGCTCCAATCTGGGTGGGATGCATTATAATGCCCACTCACTGCTTTTTTTATGGTGTTTTCAATGGCATGCATGTCCACTTCCCTAGATTTTTTTTTTATCTACTGGGTTGCAAATGTTTGTCTGGTCTGATCTACAGATCCAATTCAGCCTTAATTGGAGCTTGTTAAGCAAAATATGAACACTGTTAAACACTATGAACAATGCCTACAGTTCAGTTTCAGTTCGAAGAGCCCATTCGGTACACGGCTATTTGCACTTCAGGAATAACCCTGATAGAGTTGGTAGCTGCAGAGTAGTATCTTTATAGTTATTGTAAATATACTTTACTGTATTATCTATGCTTTATGTGGAGTGATGAATGTTAATGGGCTCACTGTCTCTAATGTGAAAACCTGACAATACCTCTGTTTATATAATGGAGAAAGTGAACAGGATATAATGAGAGAAAAAAATCATATTAGTTATGATTGTCTATGATGGTGTTTAATGTTCTTACTTTAATAATAATTACCTGTATAACCCTGTCTGGTTTTCAGAAATTCGAGGTACGAGAGTATGAGCCAACAAACTGGGCAACAACCATTGTAGACTTGTCGGCTGATGTAGTACCTCAAAGTGATCGTCTCTACCGGTATATCAGAGGAGCAAATAAAAAAGGTTTGGCATTTACTGTGTTTTGTATAGAATATTATTTCTTAACCACCTGTAATATAAAAATGCAATATATAATATAACTCTTACCTGAAAAGGGGTTCAAGTAAGTCTTGACAAAATTCTTACATAGCAGCATTTTATTTTTTAACTTTAACTAAGGTTTATTCCTATTAGAAATAGTATAATTAAAATAAATCAGGGGACAGTTTAGGGTTGAAACACAGACAGGAGTTCAGAACACAGGTAAGCAACAGAACACGGGCAAGTCAAGAGAAGAGAATGTGGAATTCAATTGTAGATTATGCTAGCTTTAGTGTACCTATAATCTTAATTTTATTAATGACAGGAGGCGAGTATTTGCTTAAGTCTCTCTTTACTAGAACTCCACAGCAGCACAGAAAAAACAACCAATCAGAAAAAAGTTAGGTACTATAAAACTCCCCTCCCCATGCATCATTTCCTCTTTCAAGCTGCGACAAAACAGAATAAAAGGCAGAGAACATCATGGGGAAGAAACGAAGTCCTAGATACGATGAATATAACGATGTCCACCATCCAAGTGTAACCGTCAAACTAGATAGTGTAGATGGACTGTAAACTGAAACGAGAGAAAAACAGAATCGAACAGGTTGATTATCCAATGAAATGTACTCTGAATAAACATGTAGGTACCCAACGTAGCAACAAAATTAACCTAATATATAAATATCCCAACCCTACTTATGGAAAAAAACACAGACATAAGGAACAAGCGACAGGTAGCAGAGACAACAAACAGAGTTGCATACTTACCTGATAATCTAAACTATAACCTTAAACAAGGGAGGGACAAGAATGGGTGGGAAATACTCGCCTCCTGTCATTAATAAAATTAAGATTATAGGTACACTAAAGCTAGCATAATCTACAATTTTATAACATGACAGGAGGCTTCGTATTTGCTGTTTCAACGCTCAGTTCACCAATCCAACGCTGTTTGTGTCGCTGGTAATTATTCCAGGAAATATCAGAGTAATCCTAATTGGACCTTCCAAATACGATAGATGACAGCCGACGGGTCAAAGAAGATGCCAACCGACGAAGAATCTCAGATACGGAAAGAAAGCACCATCCGCCGGTAAATCCATTGTACGTGGTGTAGCAACCTGTTTCCTAGAAGTCGGTCCATGAGCTGGTAGGCTGACCTATTAGCCACATTCCTGTAGTTGTATAACTTCGAAATCCGATCTAGGACCTAGGGTCGCGAGGAGAAAACTGACACCAAGTCTCAACTCATGACCCGTAAGGCGGCTCCTCCGATCGTGCCAGGGCCATTCGGCGATGCGGCCTTGCAGGGAGATCTCCAATTCCAAGGAATGCACCGAAGACCACCACCAAAATCGTATTAGAAACCGAGGAGGAACTTTCGTTCCTTCCTGTCCTACCCGGTGATATGACTCATCCGAGAATAATTTCATAATGCAGGCAAGAGCGTGGCCAAACTAGCCGTATTCTAAGTGATTCCAAGATTCCAAATGGACTGTGTAAACCTCGGACGCAGTAGAGAAAGACTCCAAAGGACGTCCATTCAGGGTTCCGAACTGAACTTGTGTGGAAGGACGGTGGTCGCCTATTCTGGGAATAGTGAATCCTGGAAACCTTCAAAGGAAAGGGAAATGCCAAGCGGAACGCAGATTTCCATCCAGCAATGCCCTCGTCAAAGAGTGAAAGATGTCTGTAGGAGTCGGAGCACACCAGGTACCTCCGTAAAGTCTCGTAGATCTCCTCGACGGTAGTTGAAAAAGGAGGTTAGCGCGAATCCAAAAAAAAAAAAAAGACGGCTCCCGTGAGGGATTAATAGAGTATAGATGAAGGGTCCTCCATCTCCGAACCATGTTCACCAGGTATGCGCTCCGAGGAGACGGGGCAGTCACGCCATCTTATCCCAAGATCGTAAAGACCGGGGAAGTCAAGACAACCGTGGATTCCTGATTTACCATGTGACCATACGTACTGTTCTACCTTCAGACCGGGTAATAGGCCTTCCTTAATCTTGTTACCCAAGCAAGGCAGTGCCTGTTTGCTCCATGAAGGTCTCCGTATCTCCTGACATCTTGACATGGGAGAAACTGTCTGCGCAGTTTGCTCGTTATGGTCTGGATATCCAAAACATAAAGCAAACTCTGTATTATATGGTGCAGAATATGCCAAAACCTGCACTCTCAAAATACCGGAGGACCATCCGTTAGCGTACCATCTCCAGGAGTGTGTGTAATACCTCTGTTATACCTCTGAGTATTTCTCGCGTGTTTTACAGCGGTCCGGATCCAGTAGATCCACCACAGGAGATAGAATAGAGGGATCTAGTCTAAACATGTAATTTCTGCACGACCAGGCAGTCCTCTGGAACGAAGTCAGTAGCGTGGATGTCAGCCACAATTGAATGCAGGAGGGACGCCCCTCTATGTAGTCATCAATGTCTTGCACAGGCACAAGCCTGTGTGATGAACAAATGGCCGGTACTGTAGAGCGTCGGGTGTATAAGAGAGCCGCGCTCTCTACTACTGTGATCGCCTACCGTGAGAGCGTCCGGCTGCTAGCCTGAGCGGGCCGCACCCGTTAGTAACCAACAGCAGAGCCTACATCCGAGACCGGTTCTCTCTATGAGAATGGGTCCACCCAATTTGTCCTCTGTATCCAGCCCAGTATCTGGTTGAGGGCGAGTGAGGGGCTGCGCCCTCTAATAACAAATCAGTATCCGGTTCCGTATGAGAGGGTTCACCCTCTGTTCCTGAAAAAAAATATACTCGGATCGAGGGGATGGAGGGCCGCACCCTCCCGTGGTGCAAACTAGAGTCCCTAGAAGTCAGGGAGACCAAACTGTAGGGTGCACCAATTATAAGTGTCAGCATAAGGCTGAGGGCAATCTGGGAAAACAAGGAATGGAAAACTATCAACCGACTATCCGGATCCCGTGCGCGCGCGCGGGGTCCTGGTAGACCGTTGGTAGTCCGAGGAAAGCTGGAGACGTTCTCCGCAATCCACGAGTGCCCGGGAGGTCGGAGGAGGCCAAGTCAGGCCTCACGACGACCCGAGCGAATAGGAAAAGGAAGTCATGAAAAAACAAAAAAGCAACAATAAACCTAGATAAGAGAAAATACATCCATCCTATCTCGGATAGAATGTAAACGGCAGGCCGGAAGGTAAGAAAAGTAAATCCCACTGGACAGGGCCAGGAGCTAACCTAACGCAGGAAAAAACTACCGACCCTATAAGGACTCTGGGAGGCAGATACAGAGTAGCTGGTAAAGACAAGGAAAAAAACACCGCTTTCTCCTGTAGGAGTCTGAGTACCGGTCCCTGCCTGTGCGAAGTTCTCCTTGGAGATGTGCCGTCGCCGGTTTGGAGTAAACCGTGGATGTGTCCGGGGTCTTCATAAGAAACTTTGTCCTTCAGGCATGAGGTTTAGGGCCTTCACCCTTCCCACCGTATTCAGATGGCCGTATACTGGTGTCCTCTTGAACACTATGGCAATGGTTTTTGCCTGGACACCTGCCTATCTCCATGTCACTGGTGCGTCCTGGGTATCCTCAGTGATATTACCTCAGGCCTGCGGCCAAAAGGGGTTCGGTACCCATAGCGTAGGCCCGTCAGTAGGGCCTAGGCCCAGCAGGCCAAACGAATGGACACAGAAAGGTTAGCCAAGCAAATAGTCACAGACATAGCCGGTCATTCAAGTAGGCACCGACATAGCAGGCTATTCAATGGGGCACAGACATAGCAGGCCGTTCTCATGGGCACAGGCATAGCAGGCCGTTCTCATGGGCACAGGCATAGCAGGCCGTTCTTATGGACACGGGCATAGCAGGCCGTTCTTATGGACACAGGCATAGCAGGCCATTCTTATGGGCACAGACATAGCAGGCCAATCTTATGGGCACAGACATAGCAGGCCAATCTTATGGGCACAGACATAGCAGGCCAATCTTATGGGCACAAACATAGCAGGCCAATCTTATGGGCACAGACATAGCAGGCCAATCTTATGGGCACAGACATAGCAGGTCAATCTTATGGGCACAGACACAGCGGGCCGTTCTTATGGGCACAGACACAGCGGGCCGTTCTTATGGGCACAGACATAGCGGGCCGTTCTTATGGGCACAGACAAAGCAGGCCGTTCTTATGGGCACAGACAAAGCAGGCCGTTCTTATGGGCACAGACAAAGCAGGCCAATCAATGGGGCACAGACATAGCAGGCCAATCAATGGGTTGTGTATTACCATAATATTAGTATTAACATGAATTTATATAGCGCCTTCCAATTCCGTAGCGCTTTACAGTGGGTATTGAATGAGTAACGGGGACCTCTGAGTTCGGGTAGAGGTTCCCAAAAATTGTAGATCCTCAGGGCATCTCGTGACCTAGGACCCTTAGACAATCAACCCTTTTAGACAGCGTAATGCTGTGTGAGTAACTTGAACCAGGACTGGCAGTCCCTATGTGCCCAGCAGTCCAATAGTAGTATTCCAGCTGAATTGGATATAAGCGGAAGTATTCCAGTGACCATCGTGTCCATAAATGTAAGGTACACTGAGCGCTACTGTCCATGAACTGTGGATAGGTATGCACATGCATACATGGATCTATTTGAATTATCTTAGCATATTATAGATTACCATCCTCATACCACGTGAAGGGTATTGTAATCACGGACACCCCAAGGAGTAGGGTTAAACAATAGCCAACACAATGACTCTCCCCAAGAACCTGATAAAATGTATATTATCAGCGTAGACTCGTCTTCCATATCAGTTTGAGTCAGCGCCAGGTCTGTATCTTATATATACACGCCATGGGCAGAGAACTCATACCAGAGTAGTCCCCTCTGCGACCTCACAGCTGGGCCAGAAAAAATATACACTGAGAAGGACATGAATCCAAGAGCTAACTGGCAATGTACACACCCTGTACCGAGCCTGTATAACTGCGTTCGTATACACCTGTTACTCGCAGAAATCTGCGATATACCCTGACAGAACGCACGGTAGTCAGCGATACGCACTGTCCGCAAAATTATCAGCGATCTGAGATACACACTGTCAGCAAAACTCACATGTCAGTAGTAAAACTCACAGCAGTCTGTGATACACGCTGTCAGGAAAACTAAAACTCGAAGTACACTGTCAGAACAACTAAATCTGTGATCTACACTGTCAGAAAGCGCACAGCGATCTGTGGTATATACTGTCAGTAAAACCTGCAGTAATCTGTGATACACACTGCAGTAATCTGTGATATACACCAAACTGTGGTATATACTGTCAGCATGATATACACTATCAGTAAGATTCACAGTAATCCAAAGAACCTATCAAGTGAGGCAAAGGATAGGAGCAGAAGAACAATAGATGAATAGAGCAAATAAATACTTCTAAAACCTATAATATAAACACATAACCAGCTAGAACCATGGTACTTGGACATGGCCAAAACCAGTTGCCATAAAAGTATAAAAATGTGCTTACCCCTTATCTAAGTGGTGAACTGGCTCTGCATGCTGAGAGCCAGAATCCCAGCGTGGAAAAATACCATGCGGTCCACCTACCGTGGGTGGAAGTAGGGGCCGCGAGCAAGTGCTGGTCGGGTACACGTGGCTCCTGAAGGAGCCGGCCGTTGTGAGGCAGCCATGTGCGCGAGCAGGTCCGGCCGCCGGGTACTCGCGACCGATCGCGAGCAACCCTGCGCGGTGACAGGCTCACACCGGAGCTTGGGGAGTCAGAGGAGACAGCCAAACGGCTAGTCTCCTGACACCCTGAGCTAAAGCGCCCGCTGCCCGCGGAGGGCGTAGGAAAGAGGGGGGGGAGGGGGGGAAACAAAAAAGGGGGGAGCGACCCTGGCAGCATCCCCAGAAACCCCCAGAAAACCCCCCACCGAAGGAAATCAGCCCCAAAGAAAACAGGGCCAACTAAACCAAAACAATAAGTTATAAAGCATATTAAATAGAAACGAAACACAACATGATAACTAAGTAAAATGCATAAGCCATAAAACTGATAACTACATATAATAAAAATAATATATAAAATAAATATATAGCCTATAAACTAAATAAGAGCAAACAATATATGTGTACATAATATGACAACAAAAGAAGGTATAATATATAAAATAAACAAATAAAGTAACTATAAGCAGAAATATAAATCCTAATAAATCACAATAAATCCCAAAGCCACCCACTATAAGCAGGAGGCAGAGGTACTCTGACCTGTACTGATGCGGAGCAGCAAAGAAAGAGGAAATGATGCATGGGGAGGGGAGTTTTATAGTACCTAACTTTTTTCTGATTGGTTGTTTTTTCTGTGCTGCTGTGGAGTTCTAGTAAAGAGAGACTTAAGCAAATACGAAGCCTCCTGTCATGTTATAAAATTCTTCACAGATCGGCCTGAGGACTGAAATCCTGAAATGCTAAATGTTAAAGAAAATTAGTGGCAGGAGTAGCAGTAAGGTGAACACACACTATGGATGACCACAATTTAAATAGAGAAGTGGAAGAGCATCAATAACACAATGCCTAAAATAATTCAAGGTAAAGTATGTGAAGCTAGAGCTCCTCGTTCATGCATTACCTAGAAGACATTTATATGGCATGTTCCACTATTAGATGAAGAAATGAATACAAAGAGTATATGGAGTGTGCTTGGCAATAGTTGGTATATATATGCAGCTTTTCCCAGTGTCTAAAATCACTCTAAAGAAACCAATACAATTAAAATGCAGAATAACCACAAATAGGGGAGCACTTTATACCACCCAGAAGACAGTGAATGATACTTATATGTCCTCTTTCAATTGGGGTAATAGGCATCATAAATTGAAGCAAATCTGGAGATAAAACACACCCAACAAAACTCTCATAGTGCAACAATGTTACAATACATATATTATAGGGTGTAATCGGCCACTCACACTTTGCAGAGCCACGTATAGCAGACTCCGGCTATAATGTTTTTAATTAGTGATATATTCTTCTAGTCTCCCCTTTTTTTACTCGACTCTCCACAATTGGGAATGATGCAGGTACCTCAATAGGTGTTTTAGAAAAAACTGACTTTAATGAAGAAAAAAATAGCAAACAAAAATAGCACAAACCATATATATAATAGTCCAGAATAAGCATGCAACAAGTCAACTTAAAAGTCTTCCTTTTGGTGCATACTGGCTCAATTGAGCCTCCATCCTTTTAAGCTTCCAGTTTGAAAATTACATTAGGCTCCCATTTTCGGCACTGGTTCTGTTCTTCCTCCGACTTCCAGTATGTGTAGTGACGTAATGACGCTCTCATGTTCTGATGCCACTCAATGTGACGCCGTGCATATGTGACACTCTACCTTTGTCCATTCTTTGCTAATGGTTGCTCCTCCACACGAGACCCATAGAGGCAATGTCCTCAATTTTAAAGGGTCCAGTCTGATTCTTTTGCTCACATAAACTTGCTGACTCCTCGAAGACACAGGACCCCAAAAATGCCCCCCTTACTCCATCCTTATGAGGTTTCCTCACCTCCATGCCAAACCCTACCTCCCAGCCCTCACAGAGATAGGCTGCATGATCAATACCTTATCTTCTAGCTCTCTGATATCGAACCATGACTCATACCAACTACCTGGCCAATTACACACTACATGCCTCGATCTGCAACTCCTAAGTGAGGAGTTACAGGGCCTCACTAATCTTATTGGTGAGCTGGAGGTGGACAGTGACAACCTGTTGGTAGCTCAGTTGAGTACCCTGACATGTGAAAAGGAATAAATGCAAGCCATGGCCCTACATCTGGCTGACCTTGACAATAGGGGCTTTCACTGCAACTTATGGCTGCGAAGCCTCCTCGATGTGGAAGACTCAACACCAAACCTACATGAAATTGTCCTTGAGGTATTTATTGGCCTCCAAATAATGACATCACATTGAATTTGTATGCTCATTGGGCTCTTAGACCTAGAGGGCTGTTAAATAATCCTCCAACCGATGTGGTTTGTTGCCTGCCAAATTTTGGTCTTAAAGAGGGTATCTTATGCACAGGTCATGGTGCCATGGGAGCTCCTCTACCAGCAATGCCAACTCCAGTTTTTCCTAGATCTCTCTCCAGTGGGTGCATGGATATTGCCAGGCCTTTTGGCCCCTCACCTGAATGTTTTCTTATCAGAAAACAGGATGCCATTGGTAAATACATACTTATCTGAATGACTTCACACCTGATTGTCAGCAGACCTTGCCTGCCCACAAAGTCTTTATATTGACTTCGTGATTTCTGGTATCCTGACCCGGCTTTGTATTGACCTTGTGATTTCTGGTATCCTGACTGAACTTCGCATTGACCTAGTGATTTCTGGTATCTGGACCCGGCTTCGTATTGACCTCGTGATTTTTGGTATCCAGACCCGGCTTCGTATTGAACTTGTGATTTCTGGTATCCTGACCCGGCTTTGTCTTGACTCTGAGTATTTCTGTATTTCACTGGTTTATCTTGACATGTTTTTTGCCCTATTAATACGTTAATACCGGCAATTCTAAGGCTCAGTAATATGTCTTTTGGATTCACCTTTTGTGGGTTTCCACTTTACTGCATGTTGGGTACGACTCCTGTGACAAGCAGACTTAGGAAAGTGAGTACTTTGCAAATAACTATGTAAAATTCATATGCCCTGACCATCCCTATTTACTAACCCTAAATTTACCCCTCCTGCCCAAACCTAAACAAACAAAAAATCCTTTACTCTAGGGTAAAACTAAATACCCAATACTAAATCTAACATAGATCTAACCCAAACTCAATCATTCTAAATACTCCTTATAACACAATCAGTGGCTATTTAGTTTAGAAAAACGTCGCCTGAGAGGGTATATGATAACATTATACAAATATATTCGGGGCCAATACAAACCATTGTGTGGAAATCTATTCACAAACCGGACTTTACATAGGACACGAGGCCATGCGTTTAGACTGGAAGAAAGAAGATTTCGTCTAAGGCAAAGGAAAGGTTTTTTTACTGTAAGAACAATCAGGATGTGGAATTCTCTGCCTGAAGAAGTGGTTTTATCAGAGTCCATACAGATGTTCAAACAGCTACTAGATGCATACTTGCAAAGACAGAATATTCAAGGATATAATCTTTCAATGTAGGGTAATAACTGCTTGATTCAAGGATAAATCTGACTGCCATTCTGGGGTCAAGAAGGAATTTTTTGTCCTAGCTTGTTGCAAAATTGTGCTTCAAACTGGGTTTTTTTTTTTTTTTGCCTTTTGGATCAACAGCAAAAAACAGGTGTGAGGAAGGCTGAACTTGATGGACGCAAGTCTCTTTTCAGCTATCTAACTATGTAACTATGTAACTATGTAACTACAAACCACAGGACCTCGGTGAAAAAATTGTCGTAAACACCCCCCCATGTTTCTCATTCCCTCACCTCCAGCCCCTCGATGCATCTCATCCCCCCAACTCACCCATATGTCTCATTCCCCCCATGTATCTCTTTCCCCCCCAGGTCCCCTGTATATCTCATCCTCCCAGGCCCCTCATGTGTCTCATTCCCTCCCCCCCAAAGCCCCTCCATGTGTCTCATCCCCACCAGTCCCTACATGTGTCCCATACCCTCTCCCCAGCCCCTCATTTTGTCCCATATCCTGCCACTTGGCCCTTCATCACCCACCACCCCCATAAAATCACTGTTTAGTATATATGTCCCCCATGAATCGCATGCATAAATTTTTCATGCATGTATTCATTGGGTGTATATCTTAAAAAAGCTTATAAAGGTTGTAAACTGTGTTGGGCTAGAGGCGACTGCACCGGAAATTACGTGAGTCGAGATAGGGGCGGCAAACTCAGGGGCAACCCTGGGTGACAAAGCACTAGCTACACCACTGACACTAAGGGACAGGGAGGGTAAGGGAGAGGACCACTAAAGGACAGGGAGGGGAGAGAAACACTAAGGGACTAGGAGGGGAGAGGTACACTAAGGGACAGGGAGGGGGGAGGAGAGAAACACCAAAGGGGGGGGGGGACACTAAGGGACAGGGAGAGGAGGGGAGAGGACCACTAAGGGACAAATAAGGGATGGGAGAGGTACACTAAGGGACAGGGAAGGGAGGGGAGAGGTACACTAAGTAACAGGGAAGGGAGTGGAGAGGAACACTAAGGGACAGGGAAGGGAGGGGAGAGGTACACTAAGGGACAGGGAAGGGAGGGGAGAGGTACACTAAGGTACAGGGAAGGGAGGGGAGAGGTACTCTAAGGGACAGGGAGGGGAGGGAAGAGATAAACTAAGGGACAGAGAAGGGAAGGAATTGGAATACTAAGGGACAGGGAAGGGAGGGGAAAGGAAACCACTAAGGGACAGAGAAGGGTGGGAGAGGAAGCCACTAAGGGGAGGGGACTGGAGACCACTAAGGGACAAGGAGAGGAGACCACTAAGAGACAAGGAGCGGAGACCACTAAGAGATGGGGAGGGGACCACTAAGGGACATGGAGATGAGACCACTAAGGGACAGGCGGAAAGAGAGGAGACTACTAAGGAACAGGGGAGAATAATAAGGGACTGGAGGGGAGGGGAGGGGAGAGGAGACCACTAAGGGACAGGGTGGAGAGACCACTAAGGGACAAGTGTGGAGTGGAAGAGATCTTAAAGAAATGGGGCAAGGGGTAAAAGAGTAACATAAATGGGCTGGTGTGGGAGAAAGAGGCACCCAGAGGGGCGTGAGTGTGTAGAAAGACATACAAAAGGACATGAGGGAAGAGGGGGTACACACAGAAGAGCCCTTGGGGAAGGAATACACAGAGTGGCTTGGGGTGAAAAAGACACAGAGGGCCTGGGGGGAACACACAAAGGGTCTGGGGACACACACAAAATGTGGGAGGATGTAAGAGTCATACAAAGAGAAGGGATAAGAGACACACAAAGGACATTGTAAGAGATACCCAAGGAAGGTATCTCTAAGACACACAATGGGGAAAAATAGGGGATGGGATACACTAAAGAGGGTAAGAAATTTAAAAGAGGGAATACAAAACACAAAAGGGGGGTTAAGAGGCACACAGTGAAGATGCTTTTTTAGGAGGGGGAGAGGGGAAGCAGCAAAATGCATCTTCGTACCCAAAAATATCTGGCTATGGGGGCTATGACGCTACCATACTTGACTCCCTTGGCTTGATTTTATGGCCAACTTGGGCCTTAATTGAGGACAAGCAAATTCCCCTTTGATCCCATTCAGTTTTGTTTCATGGTTGTTAATTACAAAGTCAATCTTTCTTCCCATCCACCTTTTGTTTTTTCCTCTCCACCCTCTTTTACGTCTTTTCTTCTCTCTTTTTTTTACATTTACTGAGGCAAGTTTATTCCTCTCTTTAAGATCACTTGTATTGGTGAAATACAAGTCATCACAAGTCATCTATAATAGCTTAATTTAAGTGAATGCAAAAGAAAAACTGAAATGCAAAGTGGTAAATGCTGGTACAAGAAATGCTACCTAGACATTTAATAGAGGAATAAAGTCATAGGGGTACAAAAGGTTTGGAACAGAGCCCTTTCTAAAACACATTACATCAGAATTTTTCTTTTTGTACTCACTGTAATGCATTCACACTGTCTAAGGCAAACATTGTAATTCTTTGGCAGCAGTGGGCTAATACTCATGAGTAGAGTTGAGCGGACATCTGAATGTTCGGGTCCGGCGGGTTCGGACGAACTTTGAAAAAAGTCTGGGTTCGGGATCGAACTTGACCCTGAATTTGACCCCGAACCCCATTGAAGTCAATGGGGACCTGAACATTTCGGCACAAAAATGCCTCTAAAAAAAGTCCTGGAAAGGGCTAGAGGGCTGCAAAAGGAATTAAAATGGGGGTAAGAGTAGGACAAATGCCCTGCAAACAAATGTGACTAGGGGAATCACTTCACAAATAACATAAAAATTTAGAATACAGCTGAACCATAAAATAGCACTAAATGGAATCTTTGATTTTAGCTTTGGAAGAACATAAATCAAAATCTAAAGCATGGCTGTTAGGAGGATCACCAGAATTATCCATTTGAGAGAGGGCATTCTCTTTCATTGTTCAAACTGAGCTCAACAACCGATGCAGGGAGAAAAGGCCTTCACAAGCCTCTGCTATTGTGTACATAGTTTATACTAAGTGACACATAGGTTGATGAGGCAGTAGCCAACACTGTTTTTTATATATATTTTTTTATTTTAATTGGGGTAGCCCCCAAAATATTGGCACATATAAAAGAAGAAAACTCTGTTCTGAGGAGCGACTGACCCGTGCGTGCTGCAGCTGAAACTCCACTATCGCCTGCTGCTGCTCGCACAGTCTCATGAGGTGGTGAGCTGGAAGGCCGAAGTTACTTTGCAGTGCAGACAGGCAAGCAGCAGCAGGGTGAGAACGCCAAAAGCGCGCACAGACAGCCCGAACTTTCTGCAGCAGCTCTGATATGTCTGAGTAGTTTTTTTAGGAATTTCTACACCACCAAATTCAGCACATGCGCCAGGCAAGGGATGTGCGTCAAACTGGCTAGGCCCAGAGCTGCTACGAGATTTCGCCCATTATCGTACACCACCATGCCGGGCTTGAGGCTCAGTGGCAACAACCACTCATCTGTCTGTTGTTCCATGCCCGTCCACAGCTTCTGAGCTGTGTGGGTTTTTTCCCCCAAACATATCAGTTTTAAAACAGCCTGCTGTCGTTTCCCCCTGGCTGTGCTGAAGTTGGTGGTGAAGGTGTTACGCTGACCGGATGAGGAAGTGGTAGAGGAGGAAGATGCTGAGTAGGAGAGGGAGGCAACAGGAGGCAAAGCTGTGTACCGAAATAAAGATTGTCAAACGTTGTATCCTGGCACTGTGTCCCATCTGGTTACTGGGGAAATGGGTCTGAACTTTTCTAATAAAAGGGGATAACCATCGGTTACCATGGTCCCGCTTCAATTGGTGGCAAGCGGTGGGATCCTATGTCCCTGCCAACAGACCCATGGACTACATTGCTCTAAAGCGACCTACACTGCAGGACTTGTGTAGAGCCAGAGGAATAACGCCTGGTGGGCATAACAAGGCCGAATTGACTGCTGTGCTCATGCCAGCCAGGGGCCGGAGATGAGGAGGAAGTGCGCAAGGAGGTGTAACGGCGCCTGGCATATTACCGAGAGCCACCAGCAGAGGAGATTGTCAACATGACCTTTTTGGAGGTGCAAGCCTATGTCCTTGCCAATAGACAGAGGGCGACCTCCATGAACCTAGATGAAGGAAGAAGGGAGCAGAGGGTGTCGGGAAGCACAACCACCCTGGCCCACTAGCTACCATACAATGCCTTCAAAGACTTCAAGGAAGCAGAAGAAGGTATCGATGACTTTTTACAAGACTTTGAGTGCCAGTGCCTACTCCAAGACCTGGACCCCAGCGACTGAGTCACCATCCTGGCCAGCAAACTAGTGGGGAAGGCAGCGGATATTTACCAGGCTGTACCAGAAAAGCAGATCAGAGACTATCCCTTTATTACCTAAATCCTCCTGGCCCGGTATGCGGTCACCCCCGAGCAATACCGCCGAAAGTTTAGGGACACCCGGAAAGGGGAGAAGGACTTCCATGCGGAGTGGGCATGCCGCATCACAAGTGCCACCCAGAACTGGCTCAACTCCCATCAAGCCAAGTTCCCAGAGGAGATCACCCAGCTCGTCATGCTACAGCACTTTTTCAATGGGCTTCCCAACGACAAGGTGATGACACATTCGTATGTCATCCATATCAACTTTCGATGCCACTTTCTGCGCTTACCATGGTGACCACGGGTAACGGGGAATCAGGGTTCGATTCCGGAGAGGGAGCCTGAGAAATGGCTACCACATGCAAGGAAGGCAGCAGGTGCGCAAATGACCCACTCCTGACACGGGAAGGCAGTGACGACAAATAACAATACAGGACTCTTTAGAGGCCCTGTAATTGTAATGAGTCCACTTGAAATCCTTTAACTCTGATCAATTGGAGGGCAAGTCTGGTGCAGAGCGACTGACCCGTGCGTGCTGCAGCTGAAACTCCACTATCGCCTGCTGCTGCTTGCACAGTCTTTCCAGCATGTGCAAGGTGGAGTTCCACCTTGTGGGCACGTTGCATATGAGGCGGTGAGTGGAAAGGCGAAAGTTATGCTGCAGCGCAGACAGGCAAGCAGCAACAATGTGAGAATGCCGAAAGCGCGCACAGCCGCTACAGTGAATGTCACATCCTGTTCCAAGTTGCGGATCAGTCTGGTGATGGCTTCTGGTATCCAGTACTCTTTTTACTGAAGCTGCAACAGGGTCCTGGTATGTGGCCGCACAAATGCTGGTGCTCAACACCAGGGGGCGTGCGGTTACCCTGCACCAGACCCTGCATACTGGGTCCCGGTCGTGCGACCGCCGCCCAGATAGTGTCTGGGTCCCGGTCACCGGACTGCGAAACTGAGAATGGCTCGTTAAATCTGTTATGGTACATTATCCCCAAATGGACATACTTGTTTCACATGATTCCCCTCCAGATTTCTATTTTTTGGCTTAATATGGCACAGAGTAGTTTTACTAATTACATATAGAGAGGTAAAAAAAACGAAAATCAACACATTTGCATTGTCAAAGAAAGGAGAGGATGGCGGTATAGGATATCCCCTAATATCGCAGTCATATCAAGCTAATATGATGTTGCACGCCATTAATCTCCAAAGTACTGCTATGAAAGATCAGGCTTGGTATAAGCTAGAGGCGGATAGAGTAGGAATAGCTGATTTAGAATCACTACTTTGGAATTTTTCTGGGAATGTTCATGATTTAACTAATAATAATGAACTTGTTCCGTTGATCTTGCTACAGACTTTAAAAGAATGGAAAGGTTTAAAAAAAATAACTAAATATAGATAAACTAATTCCGGATACTATCTCTCTTAAATCTTTGGAACTAATTATGCCAGATATTAGCTTAAAGAATTGGTATAGTATTGGTAACATGCGTGTTAGCAACCTTTATTTTGACCTTCAGTTAAAGACTTATGCCGGTTTATCAGTTTTGTTAGCTTTACCTCCAAAAGAAATATTTAATTATTTGAGGATTAAAGTTTCTTAAAACAACACATTTTAAGACCGGAAGGTGACTCAGGTTTATGTATTCAATAAATACTCATGGATGGGTCACCCAAGAATAAATATGCGGTTGCATTAGAAGTATTCAAATTAAAGAGTGGCCCTAATACTCCAAGTGCGCTTAAAAAATGGGAAAGAGATATGGATAAAGAGATTCACTATGCCCAATGGTGCTACGCGTTCTCTAAAGTTAAAAAGTACATGCACTGCTTAAATATATTAGAGACCTTTGTAAAATTATTTTATAGATGGTACATGGTCCCTAGAAGACTTAACAAGACTTCACAAAGTAACCCCTCAAATTGCTGGAGATGTTTCCATATTAAAGGCTCGATGTTTCACATATGGTGGAATTGCCCCAGAATCAACCCTTTATGGGTTATAACTTTTGACTAAATAAATAATCTGGGAGATTTGTCATTGGAACTAAAACCCGAAATAGCGTTATTTCATCTTTTCCGGAATAAGTACAGTATAAAAGCAGAGATCCTGATAATTCACAGCCTTATGGCTTCTAATATCTTAATTGCAAAGAGCTGGAAACAAACCAGCATTCCAACAAAGAACCAACTCAAAACACAATTAATAAAACAACTCAAGATGGAATCAGGAGTGATATTTAATAACTCTGATGCCTCCCGTAAATTTCTCGATTTTTATCGGACTTTGATCCAAGAGATTAAAGTGTTTTGAGAGATCAAGATTTATATGTTAATGATATTGGACAAAACTTAGGTAGAAGGGTTACATGTGATGAGGGGCCCATTTTAGCTTATGGCTAAGGAGGTGCTCCAAAAGCAAGCTAAAATAGAAGTATGGTCTAAGATATACTGTTTGGTCCTTTCAACATAAGAATTTAATGCAAGGGTATTGTGAGCCTCATTATTATTATTCTGTATTTTCTTTTTTTTTTATCCTGTCCATTGTTTACTGCTTAACATAAATTGATGATAGAATTTAACCACGTTAGTACTTTTACCATAACAATAATAGAAGACCGAAACCGAGGAAGAATGAATATGTTGTTGACTGATTGTTTTCCGATGAAGATATAGCTATATGTTGATCTTGTGCATTCGAGGATGTCACATGAATTTCATGCAAATGTAAAGATTTTTACTAAATTCTAGTGGATTGGGTAGGATCAATATTTAAGGTCAACTTTGTCACAGAATGTATCTATCGGATTTTGTATGTATTGTATGTATAGGGCTATTTTTAAAGCCATTTTTTCATATTCAATATTTTAAAAAAATCTAAAAAAAAAAAAGAAGAATTAAAAAAAAAAAAATCTGTTATGGTTCTTTTTATCGCTTCAACTGTTACTTGGATAACTGTGGGAATTCTAAAGATAATACATGCCGATGAGCGCTAGGGGACGGCCGCTCCGCTTTTGCACCCTGCTCCCTCTTATGCTGTGTTGGTGCCTCTGTGCGACCAGCGCCTCTTCCTCCAAACTGCACACGTCCCTCGCATGACCTTGATTCCATGTGGGGTCTAGGACCTCATCATCTTCCACTTCATCTTCCACCCACTCCTCAACCCTGCCCTCTTTGCCGGTCTGCACACTGCAGAAAGCCACAGCAGTTGGCACCTGTGTTTTTCCAGCATGTAAACTCTGCAAAGGACATATGGGAATTGTTTTAGAATTTCCTCCAGGCAACAGTTTTCCCTATAAACTGACCTCTCAGTTTGACTTGTGAGGGTATTGCCCCCGAATTACAATATTGTTATATTGGTATTTGACGGTTCTATTGACTGTCAGATATGAAGTGCAGGCCGCAAATGTACTATTTAGCACCCCAAAAAAATTTTAATTGGTCAAACTGCGCTGTAACCACAGTATTTGACGGTTCTATTTGACTCTCAGATATGAAGTGCACGCCCCAAATATACTATTTAATAGATTAGCACCCAGAAAATAAGAATGTTTACAATTGCGCTGTAACCGCAGTATTTGACACTTCTATTTGACTCTCAGATATGAAGTGCACCCCATTAATGTACTAGTTTGCAGAATTCTTTCCTAATCTGTCCTCTCCCTACACTAATAAGAGCTCATGTGACATGCGGCGCCACGGGACTCCAGCTTATATATAGAGGCTGGGTCACATGCTGCACTGGCCAATCACAGCCATGCCATTAGTAGGCATGGCTGTGATGGCTTCTAAGGGCAGACGAGTCAAACGCTTGTTGATTGGCTGCCCTGCAGCCTTTCAAAACGCACCATTAAATCGCGGGACACCGAACTCCAACCCGAACATATAGTGATATGTCCGTGTTCGGGTCCGGGGTCCAAAAAACTTGATGTTCTGTACGAACCCGAACTTTACCTACTACCACTCATTTTTCTATGCATAACTTTATTTAAGTTAAGTTTAATTATGATTACACCTGCTAGTTCAGGTGCATAATGGCATGTACAATTTGCTCTGTTATTTATTTACTTATTCTTTCTTTTCACGTTTAGATGGCAAATGCTGGGTCCTTCTTACTCTGTTCCTAGATATGTCCTTGTAATAATTTATTCCATAAACAGGGATTGTAAAAGAAAAACAAGAGAAAACCAATCTTAATTTCTATTTCTTATGTTTATTTTAAAGGTTCAAGAATGAACATGACACTACCTTATTCACTATATCTTCCAACAAGCGAAAACACAGATACACTGCCCCTTGCATTATTTTATCTCCCACCAGAATTTGAAACTCCTAAACCATTAGACGACAGTATTTACGTTTACAGTTATCCTGCAACGAGATGGTATGTTAGGTAAGTAACAGTCTTCACATGGTACTTAGTACAATTTAATACTACTTACATAAACATTGTATCCTTCAATAGTCATTTTTCTTCGACTCTTTTTGTTTTATCTAAAAGGCTATCACTCATTTCCAGGTCTTTTAAAGGTCATTTAAAAGTGGAACACTACTTTAATCATGCACGGGTTTTAACAACTGAGTTGGCGCAATTGAAGAAACCATTTGAATGTACTTTCTGTTCATGCAGTATCTACAATGGTCTATATGAGCTGGACGACTGTCATAACGAAGTCGCATTCATGCTCAAGGATATATAGAAATCTGACTAATTTAATATTGTATTTTGATGCCAAAATGCTTAAGGAACTCTGATATGGTAAATGATTTTCTGATGTGCAACTTTTATTAAAAGATAACCATCGCTTTTCTGTAAATTATGCCATTGAATAAAACTTTGAAAATCAACTATAAATTGTGTCCATGTGATACTGTTAGAAATGTTTTCAAATTTATTTATCTGCAAAAAGTCCAATCTAAAGTGTCTTTCTGATTAGATGTCAATGGCTCCTCGGATACATATATGAGCCAGCGCTCAGCCTCTTTCCCTAAAAACTAAGCAAAAATGCCCCCACCAAGAAGAAGACCAATTTAACAAAAAAAAAAATAAAAAAAAAACCAAGCTTTAAAGAACTTGCAGGAGGATAAAAAGTGGTTATCAAGAAATCAAAAAAGTAGTAAATGTCGCGCTGATGGATGCAGATCAATATAAGAAGGAAGCTTTAAGAAATCTCTCCGACCTCCTATCCTATGTCTGTCTGCTTGGTGACCCAACAAAACTATTCAGTGACACATTGACCAAGTTAGTCTTATATGGAGAGTCTCTCAGAGTCCTCTCTAAATAAATTTTGGGGCTTAATCAAGCACATTTTCTACCATCTTCCAAAGATTCTCAAATCCATGGTAGACCCTCTGGGATGTCCCATAATATCTTGAATAGGATCTTTGAAAGAGGGTTTATCAAAATGGCTAGATTCCCAGTTGCAACCTTTGACAGAATTCCCCCTGCTTCAGGAGGTTAATAATTTCATTACCGTTCCTTACTCTTTTATTGTCTAAACAATTGGTATGTTTCAAAATAGACAATTGGCATGTTTCAAATGGGATAGAAATTATTGATCGTTAGGATTGGCTGTTACTGCATTATACTCCTACATTCCACATCAAATAGGAATAGTGATGCACTCTATTTTCCATTAAAGATTCACTGATTTCTCAAAAGAGTTGAGAGAATTTATGATAGAAAGTCTCACAATTTTGTTAACACATAATTTGTTTATGTTTGATGGGGATCACTATCTTAAAAGACGTGGCATTGCAATGGTGACTAAATTTGCCCCTTTCCTACGCTAACATCTACATGATACGGTGGGAATTGTGCTACGTCTTTTACAATGCTAATCCCCATCAAAAAAACATTAGGCCGTTCGGAAGATTCATCGATGAGCTCATGATAATTTAGGAGTGGGACAAGCAATCTTGTCTAGATTTTGAAAATATTTTTGATAATAATAAGTGGAAATTGAAGCTCACAAAGGTAACCAATGAAATGGAGATATATTTTGTTAGATTTGCATCTGGAAGGAAATCATTTAACTCAATCCATCTTAACATCATAATTTAGGAAGAAAACAGCAGGCAACATTTTATTGCTGCAAGAAAGCTGTCAGACCCTCTCTCCCCACACACTTTTAGAGTTATTACCACAGTGACATTTATTATGCTTAGAAGAAATTGTTCCATATTGGATATTCTTAAATCACAACCAATGGATGTAAAGAGACAACTAGTGCAACATGTTTATTCTATCAAATCAAAAGAAGCAATAAAATAGTTAAACTTTGCCCAAAAACAACAACAATGTATGTAAGATATCAATAGGAGTATCAAAGAAAACCTCAGTGATAATCCCGCTTATGTATGCAACAGTGTATCATCAATAAATATGTGACAGCAATCTGTGTAAGAGGTAATTACTCAAAGAATACAATAAAAGTATTTAAAGATATACATAATAACAGCAAACAGTGTTACAAATATACAGAAAAGGTGTACTGTATAAAAAGTATTTGCTTAACATCACATGTAAATCTGGATGATCTATAAATAAACACAAATACAAGACAGACCTAGTGCAACACTGTAAAGTATAAGAAAAAATAGGCATCAAATAGACATAAACTCACAAGAAAGGAGTGGGTACAGTGCCAGCCCAAGGAGCAGGGTTGGCCCATTCATAGGACCCAATGGGGCCATGGCTCCAGGTGGCATATTGACAGGGGCAGCATTTTTGACACCTCTGTCACAATTTAACAAAAATTTGGGCAAACTCTTGTGTATCTGGTTAGTGCCTCCACTGGGGCGGGCTGTGATGCAGCTCCAAACTTGGAAGAAATATCAAGGGCACCCGGAAGGGGGATCGGAGTGGCAGAATCTCCCTCCGTGCCTGATTATCTGGGTGCTGCAGCGACCATGCACAGGCGGCAGAACCTAGAGCCCCCTGATGGAGGAATTGGCAGAGGAGTCTAGAAGACACACCACTGCATGGTTGTCACCCCCTGATGTCACCCCCTGATACACACACAAACACACACACAAACACTGCATCCCCAGCACACACACTACACCCCCAACACACATAGACATGCACTACTTCCTTAACACACAGAGAGACACACACTGCACCCGCAGCACACACCCATGGACACACACTGAACCCCATTGTAACAATTTTATCATAAAGGGTGTAATAACTGAATCTAAGGATAAACACTACATTAACCTTTAATGGGATCTTTTTTAAAGTTTGTCCCTTTTGGGAATTTATTGTTTAATCAAGTGATCCTTTCCCTTTAGCTTTCAGTATAAAACTGTATTTACACATTATCTGAGTAATTAATTGCATTTGCAGGATTGAGCTCTTGTAAGTGTGCGGATACAATGTTTCCATGTTTCTAGGAGTTAAGTGTTATACACATCTTTACATGTATCTAAATTTGTAGGCAAGTTTCATTGGTGTAAATACTTAATTTGTTTAAACTGCAAGTTAGTTTAATAAGCTGTAAAATAAGATCTGTTTGAATCACAATTTAAGTGTGTCTCTTTAAATGGATTTCAATTTAGTGAAAGGATTCATCTCTTTCACCTCTCCTAAACCATGTGATTTAATCTTTCTCTTATTCAGGCAAGGACAACTTTATATATTTAAATATGTACTCTGTGCAAAAAAGGCGCTTCTTGTTTAAAGCACCGCTGTGGCAAACTCCCCCTTTTAGCTAAATTTGCCACAAGTTTTTGGAGGGGACTACTTGCCAGCCTTTTGCCCAGTGACTATGGCCCTTGGGATGTATTGCCCTTTAAAAGCACTATTTAGGCATATTGGATTTTAAAACACTTTATCTGCCCCTTTAATTCCATGGGAAAATGTGCCTCTTCCCCTCCCCCTTTTTCCTGTCCTATTGTTCTCCAGCAGGGCATTGTCCCAGGGACACTGCCAGACCAGTTGAAACTGGCTGCTTTGTCCCTCCTCAATCTCTCATCAGCCCTTGCTATTGTTTAACCCCATGGCCAGTGGTGTATCCTGGTTTTGTGCTGCCCTAGGCTTACTCCCCAGCGGCCGGGCGAGTTACAGGGAGAGAAGTGTGTTGTCCTTTCTCCCCAGCGGTAGTGTTGGTTACAGAGAGGGGAGAGTGTTGTCCTCCATCTCCAGCAGCCAAGTGTGTTATGTGGAGTGGAGATGGTCAGTCTCACTCCCCAGCGGCAGAGTGTATCACTGGGAGGGGAGACAACTGGTCTCTCTCCCCAGCGGCAGACAGAGTCCCCGGTAGAGGAAAGCCTCGTACACTCTCTGTAGCATATGTTATTGTGAGAAGAGACAACCGGTCTCACTCAAAGCAGCAGTGTCCCTTCCAGGGAGAGGAGACAACCGGTCCCTCTTCCCAAAGCAGCAGGAGTAACCAGGAGAGGAGACAACTGGTTCATCTCCCCAACCACAGAGGGACCACCGCCATAACCCAGATGGTGCAGATGGTACCGCAGTTTCTGCACGAGGCCTACAGGGATGCTGGATGGCCGGTCCAGATCCCCAACCAACCCCACAGGAATGCCAGGAGGAGGAGGTAAGCAATCCCTCCTCTCCACAGCCAATCCACAACCCGGTCCTGGGGGTAGTGCTCGGTGACCCCATCCCAGCAGAAGAGCTGGCATCTGGGCAGAGCGCAGCTTGCTTCTGCCCACCAAGTACCCACAGCTCCATCCCTAGGAACACCAGGGAGATCAAGGGTGCTGAACAACCACTCAGCAACCTGGGACATACCAGACAGAGCGAGGCACCAGGAATCACCAAGTGCAGTAATTGTTTATTGTGGGTGGGCTACTCGACTAACTCAGGTACTGACCGACAGAAGGTCAGGTACCTGGTTAGTCTCCCCTGGAAAGGTAAGATATGTGGCAAACTCCCCCTTTTAGCTGAATTTGCCACAAGTTTTTGGAGGGGACTACTTGCCAGCCTTTTGCCCTATGACTATGGACCCCTTGGATGTATTGCCCTTTAAAAGCACTATTTGGGGGGGCGGGGCCTGACCAGCGAAGCTGATAGATGTGCCACTGCAGAGCTCCTCAAACAATAGGGCAAAAAAACGCTTTTTGGCCCCAAAACCATACAAAAAAGCAACCCAAACAGCTTCACTCAACCCATGACAGGGTACTAAACGAAGCTTGCAGCTTGCGAACATCTTGGAACCAGCTGGCAGACCGACTTGCGCCATGAGGCCTGGCGACCGTAGAGCGGGAGAGGCGGCCGATCCCCCGGTCCGGTGCCACAAGAGGCTGACACAACGCAAGAAGGAACCCCGTTACCCCCCCCCCTGGACCGTCGGGGGTGACCGCGGTCCACACCTGAGAGGGAAATCGAGTCCGGAGAGAGTGCAGAGAGGGAGTACAAGGGGAAATATACTACACGAGGATGCACCAAAAATGGCGGACACCTCATGTTCCCTCGAGCCCACAGACCCACAGCATGAGACACAGCAAAGACTTGCAGCAATCTTCAACGACCTCTGGTGCAAACTGGTGGCCAAACTGCAGCCGAAAGCCTCACTACGGCAAAGCAAGTGTTACAAAAGCAACAAGCACGGCGTTACCGGGAAGGATACCGAGCCACATACCAAGCGGCGCACTGCGGGCCTAACAGCACAAGCGCAGGAGGAAACCGGCCAGACTGCATTAAACCCCAAACCAGCATCGCCCATCAAAAAGGTGTACAAAGCTGCCGCCCTGACTGCCCGACGTCCTTCTGGGCTGGGAGCCCACCGGGGGAGTACCCCATGCCGTCCATACACCCGTGGGGACACCCGGGTTAGGGAGAACCCGCGGGCCCCCGAGCCAACCACCGTGTCTGGGAGGCTCCATGGACTCAAGGCGAGGGCTCTCGCGAAGGCCCAGAGCCAGAGAGCCGGGAAGCAGAGCTGCAGCGGGAACACCCGAACAAAGCGGCGAGACTACCACTACACACCAAACCCCCCTCACTCCAGAGGACATTGCTCTAAGACCCCAGCCGGGAGAAGCACTACCGACATGTGGACACTACCTCTGAGCACCGCCGGTGCCCCGCTTGCAGGCGACATGAGAATGCCGGCTAAGGGAGTCAGCTGACTTTTGGTAACACTCTGGGGGCTAGCTTGCTGCCCTATCACCATGCCCATACAAAGTTTTGTTGGTGCAGTTTATAATTTAAGGTTTCGAAAATTGGCAAACAACATCGAACTTGTAAGAGATCCTCATTGTTTATTCAGTTATGATTTGCTGTGACTTTATCAAAATATTCTTTACACAACGCTATAATGTTTTAGTAAGCCTACTAGACATGTGCCCGCACGGCCCATACCCTGCTAACTATATGCTGACAAGCCTGATTACCTGGCGATTTAACTGCTTTAACGGATTTAACCGCTTACCTTATCTTTAGCAGACTCATGCCACACAAGCGTATATAACGCCCCACTAGTATACTTGGCCTAACTCGTACTCACTTTAATGCAACCCACTCCTTTACTATGACATTGACAACCTGATAACTCTCTCAGGCTCCCTCAGCTTCTGATGTTAAACACTGCTGTACTGACATATGTAATTTAGCTAGATCTGCACCATAGAAATGTTAAATGAAAGCTATTGTCACCACTCAGTCTGCCAAGACAACGGTAGTTATAGTATGTATCTAGCTTGTAGGAACGATCAAACATTGCTAACCCAGTCTATAGCCAATTTAACCGATCTTACCACACGTATGTTTTATTCTGAACACGGATAATTACTTTAGCATACCACGTAAATAATCTATGCCTTGCCTAACTATCTTGATTTAAGCCTGTTTGTATATTTATATAAAATAGTGCATTGTACTACCACGCCCTATTGCTTTTCATGTTATCACTCATTGTTTTGAACTAAGCATGCGGATTGCCTTTGGGGTACCACGTGCCTGTATGTTATCACCATATGCACTGCAAAAAAAAAAATTAAAAAAAAAAAAAAAAAAGCACTATTTGGGCATATTGGATTTTAAAACACTTTTTCTGCCCCTTTAATTCAATGGAAAAATGTGCCACTTCCCCTCCCCCTTTTTCCTGTCCTATTGTTCTCCAGCAGGGCGTTGTCCCAGGGACACTGCCAGACCAGTTGAAACTGGCTGCTTTGTCCCTCCTCAATCTCTCATCAGCCCTTGCTATTGTTTAACCAAAAAACAAACACGAGTCCTGCGCATCCAGTATAGGTGTGCACACCCACGTGTTACCACAATTTATTTGAGGACAAAGTTAAAACAGCAAAGTTTCGAGCAGCAGCCACAAATTAGACCATTGTGTTTAGTAATTGTATCACAGGCAGAGGGGAGGGTTTGTGTGCCTTAGCTGGGAGCGTCTGACTGTACTGTACTGTGTTGATTGGCTGTTGTAACTTTGTGTCCTATGTACCACAAGGTCCACATGGGTGGTAACCTTGTGGGAAAATGTGTATATAAGAAAGTCCTGTGTGCTCATTAAACCAGTTCTACTTCATCCTCAATTTAGAGCCCTGTCTCTTATTGGGGGAATCTGCTACAAGGAATTGCTATGCTATTCATGCTCCCTTGAATAATCACTAAGCTCTTATAACAGCTTGTTCCCGCTTCACTCTCTGGGGAAAGAGAGGTTCACCCACTGGAACCTGGAGCCTTGTCGTTGGTCCAGAGTGTGAAAGGAGACGGCGAGACACCAACCAAGCTGCGGCGGTTCGTGGGGTCTGCAGTGCTTATGGTATAAAGTGGAGTGCTTGGAGCCCTGGGGAAGCACTAGGAGCATGCGTCAATAGAGGTACTCAGTTGGGGTGCCAGGTGATCCGTTACAACCACTGTAGTGCCAGGAAAACAAACTTGTTTTCCTGGCACTATAGAGTCTTTAGGTCCCCCCCACCCTCAGGGTCCCACTCCCGCTGGGCTGAAGGGGACTGAAGGGGTTAAACACTTACCTTTCTCCAGCGCCGAGCTCCCTCGGTGCTGGGGAACTCTCCTCTCTCTGCCGACGTCAGCGCTGAATGCGCATGCACGGCAAGAGACGTGCGCGCATTCAAACAGTCCATAGGAAAGCATTTCTCAATGCTTTCCTATGGACATCCAGCGTCTTCTCATTGTGATTTTCACAGTGAGAAGCGCGGAAGCGCCTCTAGCGGCTGTCAGTGAGACAGCCACTAGAGGCTGGATGAACCCTAGTGTAAACATAGCAGTTTCTCTGTAACTGCTATGTTTACAGCTGCAGGGTTAACCATAGATGGACCTGGCACCCAGACCACTTCATTGAGCTGAAGTGGTCTGGGTGCCTGTAGTGGTCCTTTAATTTTATAGCATGACAGGAGGCTTCATATTTGCTTAAGTCTCTCTCTTTACTAGAACTCCACAGCAGCACATTAACATAGAAATAAAAACACCAGAGACAAAAAAATCATGAATCTATAAAAGGCTTCTCCCAACTAACTATTTCCTCTTTCTTTGCTGCTCCGCAGACAGTACAGGTCAGAATACCACTGCCTCCTGTTATATATGGGTGGTTGTGGATATTTTACTGTATTTATATGTTTATTACTGTATTGATTTATTTGTTTAGACAAGAGGGTATTTTTGCATCTACCTACTTAGTGCTGTAGGGATTGATTAATTTAGCTATCTGCATTTTCTTCACCTACCTGCTTAGTGCTGTAGTGAATGCTTGATTGATTGATTTACTCTGTTTTTCTGCATCTACCTTCTTATGGCTGCAGGGATTTATTTGTTTAGAATGTGTTTACCTTCCTACTGCCATTATGATTTATTTATTTAGATTGTATTTTTCTGTCCCTACTTTTTTTGCTGTAGGGATGTATTTTCTCTTATGACTTTTCTGCATTTTCCTGTTTTGGGCCCCCATGTCTGGGGATCGTTTTTTTCTTAGGTTTGGGGGTGGGGGGGGGGGGGTTCCTTTTTTCCCTCCCTCCCTCTACCTTTTCCAGGTGGCTTTGCCGCCTTCACTTTTTGTCCGTTTTGCGGCCGCCGGGACCCTGGAGTAAGACTCTGGCGGTCCCACGTGTTGGAGCAAGATCCTCTGCTTCCACACCCCACCCGACCCACGCTTCTGCTCGCGGTATATCTGCTCCCATGGCGTGTGTGTGGGGGGGTTACCTTCCCATGCAGTTACCAGACTTACCGCATTAGTTCCGTCGATGGCAGGCACATGTGCTGTAGCTTTGACTGGGACTTAGCTATGACTTGGGCGCATTGCACCCTCAGGCTGTCCTGGCTTTGTGCCCCATGTGGCTGGCAGGGTCGGCTACTGGGGACTATAGTGGATGCTATAGATCACAGGCATGCTATATAGAGATGTGCACAACCCCTCAAGGGTTACAGGCACAACTGGCAGTGTTACCACTTATACTCATCTCCCCCCCCCCCCCTTTTTTTTGTTTGTTCAGATGATTGCTTGCAGCACTCTGTTTTATCATGTTGACCAATGGAGCAACTCTTGTGAGGTAACTCAGTTGGTGAGTTCCCTGACTACAGGTGTACTCAATATGCAAGTTCACTATTTACAGAGTGTCAGGCACTATTTAACTGAAGCGTGTTATCTACAGTTACACAAGGGAATGCTAGGTACAATCACACAGTAGAATGCTATGTGCAGTTACACAGTAGAAGGCTATGTACAGTTACACAGTAGAAGGCTATGTACAGTTACACAGTAGACGGCTATGCACAGTTACACAGAAGAATGATATGTACAGTTACATAGAAGAATGTTATGTACAGTTACATAGAAGAATGTTATGCACAGTTACATAGGAGAATGCTATGTACAGTTACATGGAAGAATGCTATGTACAGTTACATAGAAGAATGCTATGTACAGTTACATAGAAGAATGTTATGTACAGTTACACAGAAGAAGGCTATGTACAGTTACACAGTAATATACTATGTAGTTACATAGAAGAAGGTTATGTACTGTTACACAGAAGAGTGTTATGTACAAATACACAGAAGAATGTACGTACAGTTACACGGAACAGTGTTATGTACAGTTACACGGAAGAGTGTTATGTACAGTTACACGGAAGAGTGTTATGTACAGTTACATCGAAGAGCGTTAGGTACGGTTACACAGAAGAGCGTATTGTATGTTTACACAGAAGGATGTTATGTAGGCTGCACAGAAGAGTGTTATGTACAGTTACACCGAAGAAGGTTACGTACAGTTACACAAAAGAGTGTTAATTACAGTTACACAGAAATGTGTTATGTGCTAATAATCTGAAGAAGTGTTATGTACATCTTAGTGAAAGGTACAATTTATCGGAAGAATGGAATGCGCAGTTCCTCACCTGTACATCTCTGAAGGTCCTGAATTGTCTGTGCCCCAGGACTTGGCCGGCTTTGTCCGTGCCTTACTGATTGGCCTGCTTTGTCTGTGCCCCATTGATTGGCCTGCTTTGTCTGTGCCCCATTGATCTGGCCTGTGCTGTCTGTGCCAGAATGTCTGCATGCCAAGCCTACTGCCACATACTCACGCTTGTGCATTGCATGCGCTGCCCAACTTGCCTCGGTCACTATATGGGGTGCTGCCCCTATCTCCCTGCCGGTGACTCTTGTCCTCTATACTCCTTGAGGTTGCTTTGCCTGGGACCGCAGCACAGGAGAACCCTTATCTGGGTTAACAGCGCAGACAATGACTACTATGGCAGTGACCGCCTGTCAGGATCGGGACAGGGATCCAACACGCAGAATACAAACAGGAGATAGGTACGTATACCGGACTTTAGAATGGCCGGACTAACGTAAGGAGAAAGCAAAGAATGGTCAGAGACAAGCCGAGGTCGAGGGAACGAGAGAGCAGGTAAGCGAGAGACGAGCCGAGGTCAAAGGACACGAGAGATAAGCAGGAACGAAAGTACAAGCCGAGTCAGAACCAAATAGACAATAGTAATAAGAGCACTGAGTGACCAGACAAGCTAGAACCACGACAGGGCAATGAACCATTACACACATCCCTCTTTTATACCTTGGTTCTTTAATTGATGACTCCGCCCTTGCCGAGCCCTGATTCGTTGTTCAGAACTAGATTGACAGGTCGGGATGTGATTGCCATCATGACGTCGGCTCCTGAGCGCCGTGTCATAAAAGGAAGCGGGGCTATCGCGGCCGGCGTGTGAACGGCTATGAGAGCTGTGAGGATTGGATGAATCAGCCCCCCTGAGAGGACGGCCATTTGAAAGTCTAACCTCCTCCGAGGTAGAGACTTCAGGTACCCTGACACCGCCTCCGTGGAATTAGGATTCAGCCAGGGTCCTCCCTTAAGCTTATCAGGAGCGTAACGCTAGAGGGCCCACCTTTAAAACGGCAGTCGACTTGAATGAGTCAGACTCTCCTTGAGAAGAGCAGGCAAGTGCTCATGAGCGCTACTGGAAGGGTGAATGCCCTGAACCAGGCTCCCGGAAAGATAAGACTCCGAGGAGCGGCTAACCCCTCTGCAATCGGCCAGACGGCCTGCCTATATGGCGCGGGGGAGGCGATGACCACCGGACGCGGCAGTGACCACCTTCTTAAAAAGGCAGACGACTTGGAGGAGTCAGACTCTCCGAGTGGAGAGCAGGCAAGGGCGCATAAGCACTACGGGTAGGGTGAAGGCCCGGAACCAGACGCCCCGAAAGATTAGACTCCAGAGAAGTGTCTAGCCCTGATATGATCAACCTTGACAGCCAGACGACACTGCCTATGTGGCACAGGGGTGAAGGTCCCCGTAACCCCCCACCATGGCCGCCCTAGCTGAATGGCGGGCGGACCGGTTCCCCTCGGAGGGAGAGGACGATGGGGGTGTGGATTATGATGAGGGCCCCTAGTGGCACCATGAGATGTAGAACAAAGTCCACTACAGGGGCCCCAACGTCCTTGGAAGAAGAGGTCATCTCGTGTATCGCCTTAAACGAACCCCTGTTCGACCCTCGATCCATTGCTCACCTGGTTTCTTTGGAATGGTCTCTGCCCGATCACCTAGCACCATCGGTGCATTTATGGGCCCGTAGACTGCTGGCTTGAGAAGCCCGCAGGATAATTTGAGCGGTATTCCCAGCCGGGCTCCCAAACAAAGTAGCCGCAAACCCAGACTTAGACCCCGATGGGGCACTGCGGTTTTGCTGGTTAAGCACCTGTCTAGTATTCAGGAGATCCTGAGAGCGGCCCACTGCAGTGCCTATACTATGAAGTCCGCACTGGCAAGCCGATTGTTCTCCGCTACACGAGTTGTGCTAGCAGAACATACGAGGAAGTATAAGAGGTGTCCTATTTTTACATGGAAATACTTGACGGAGGCTTATCTCAGCTCCAACCCGTACCTTTTATAGAGGGATTGGACCCTTGACCCGGAATTTCACACTTACCTCCGCTTTCGGATGACATCCCAGACGGGGCCCCGAGTCTTGGGTGGCAGATGACCCTATCCTAAACGCAATTTGAACCGCTGGAGGTGCCTGGGATAAAGTGATCTGAGCCCCTCGGAGTCCCGGCACGAGTCTACGATTGAACGTATATTCATTAGTTGCTTTGAATTAGACGCGGCCCTCATAAACTTCTAGGGACCGCGGGGCCCAGTTCTGGTAAGGTGGCCTCTATTTTCTCCCTGGTGAGATAGGTATCTTGTGCATCAGTCATTTGGGCGACATTACAACCTGGTTGGCAGGTTGAGAGGAATTGAGGACATTCAGGAATACCAGAACTATCTGAAGAGATCTTTCTCGTTTTCCATGCGTTGGGACCTGGAAGCGACTCTTCATCGATATAGGACATCTTGCTGTACGGTCTACCTGGACGGGCTTGCCGGAACCCCTGCGAGGTACCTCCCAGACCGAAAGGTCAGACGCTCCCTGCGTTTTCCCTGGATTTCGTTTTTTTCAACGAGGGAAATATCGACCTCCTCTACATCTTAAGGAATGGAGTCCTGGAGGGCGGATTGGACACAAGGGGGTGCCTCCTATGCTCTCCACTGCCCGAGTTTCTCGTACGTATGGAATAGTTTTCTCTGGGAGGACCCGGCATCAAGACTTTAGTCCACGGAGGAGCACCCATCAGGCCCCGACCAGTTCAGCTGGATGACGGACCTGTTTGCTCAGCGATGTACGCTTCCCTCAAGGAGTGTTCGACATGGAGACACGGACGAGTCTCCTCCGTTTGTTTGATCTCAGGACCTTTCTACAGGTGCCTCGGTCTGCAGTTCCTGGATTCCCTGGATCCTTGCTCATTTGATCTCGGGGATAGTGAGACTTTGGTCTGCATGGCGACCCTGACGTACTTGGGTCTGGTACGGATCTCCTAATTTTGCTACCGCTTTTACAGGGTTCGGGTATTGTTTGGTCACTTTATTACCGAGGACTGCCATATCAATTAGATTAGGTAGCGCGTACAACTGTTGTCAGCGGGCCTCGCTCTGCTTAGAATTCCCTTTACGGTTCCTGAGGATGGGTATTCATCTCCCCAGGGGGTACACACATTTTTGTCATGCTCCTATGGTGGTTTCTGTCCGGTTTTGTCCATTCACTGATTCTGGATTTATTTAAGTTGTTATACCTTGTTTTTTCTTTCAGATGGGTTCGGTGGTTCGGACCTCAGTTGTCCATCAGCCTTAGTCAGACCCGAGGGTCATATTATTACTTTGGTAGTGCTCCCACCTTTAGGCGGTGTTCGACGTCACCGTTTGTTTAAATGGTTCTTCCCTTTTTCTCGTCCTTCATGTACCGCTTGGTTGTGGTTGGCATTGGCGGGGCGTATAGGTTTTTTCGGTTCACTTCAGTCCGTAACACTGCGACTTCAGGTACCAACATGGCGGGCGTTTTTCTCCAAGACACTGTACCCTTTCCTGCCGGTTACGAGGAGCTATCTTCACAGAGTTTAGGTTGGTACGGCGGATCGTGTTTCTTTGGTCTTTGCTGTCCGAGCGTTAAAACAGCAAATATGAAGCCTCCTGTCATGCTATAAAATTGTAGATTATACTTGTTTTAGTGTAACTATAATCTTAATTTTATTAATGACAGGAGGCGAATATTTCCCTCCCAGTTTCTCCCTCCCTTTGTTGTTTGTTGTTTTGACTGACTTGTTGTTTATTCACCTGGTCTCCTGGGCTAGGTTGGTTATCTGGGGGACTTGGGGTTTATCTGGGATATGGTACCGTCAGTATTTTATGATGGGGATTCAGGTTTTTTCACTTTCTGGGATATTATACTGTCAGTATTTACGATGGGGATTAATGTTTTCTCAGTACATTTCATTCGCTAATCAGTGTTTTCGACTCTGTTTCTCTTGTTTCAGTTTAATGGTTTGGCTACAGTTCTTAGATCCGACTACTCTACAGGATAAAGGTCAAGGCTTCACCCACTGGTTCCACGGTTTCTAGTTCGCATTGCATTCATCGTTATGTTATGTTTGTTTCTCCTGTTATTGTATTTGTGGTGTATTGTTCATGTACTTTATTTGCCCAGCGGGAAAGAGAAAATAGTTAGTTGGGAGAAGCCTTTTATAGATTCATGTTTTTTTTGTCTCTGGTGTTTTTATCTCTATGTTAATGTGCTGCTGTGGAGTTCTAGTAAAGAGCGAGACTTAAGCAAATATTTGCCTCCTGTCATTAATAAAATTAAGATTATAGTTACACTAAAGCTAGTATAATCTACAATTAATATTGCAAACTGGCAGACGTAAAACAAGTGAACAGGGTGATTAAAACTACCACCAGTGCAAACAGTGTAGCACTTACAAAACAACTTACCCTAATAACTGAAAGGATAATAAAGCAGTTTGCTAAATAGAAAGAAGAAAACATAAAGTGTATTATATTAAGTGCCCCAGTGTATGTAATAATATATATATACCGTACACTCACATGGATCAGAGCCAGACAAGGACAGGCTCAAATCTCACAGATGGATGTGTTTTAGGGGACAAAAACCTTCTGTCTTTCTCCACACTTCTCAAAAGAAAACACAAAGACAAAAGGAAATAGCTTCTGGTGAAGTACAGTAAAATGCAGGTGGACAATATTAAAAAATGTGGACCTTGTTGACTTTTTCCAAGAGTCAATGAAACCTGTCTCTGGGCTATCCAGCTTTTGTGCCACTAAAGAGAACACATTCCTTCTTGTATACAGGAAGCAGATGGAATTAAGGTGAAATGCTGACATTCCCTATACATTCTGTTGCCATATTTAGTAAGATGTACTGATCTGCTAGTAATACCATCAACGCCCTTACAAATACCTTCAAGCAGGATTATATATTTATAAATTTTATCACACCTTCTGTGAGACAAACTGAATTTTAGCGTTTCAACTATTTCAGACTGTGGTTAAGGGATACTGCATATTGTCTGGACCTGTCTATTCTCCCAATATTTCTACAAAGAACGAATACATGAAATTTTTTTTTTTTTTTAAAGTGCAAATTGTCATGTTTGTCTGACCAGCAATGCATAGCCAATATTGCTAGTTTATCATGCGTTTATGTGCTAGCTATGCACCCTATATTTAAAAGGACAAGATGCACCGAGAAAGGGCTTGTTGCCTGAAACGTTTGATAAATATCTTTGTTCTTCAATAAACGTGGTAGCACTTGTTGCACAGCATTCTGGAGCGCTTCCATCCTTTTTTTTTTCAATCCATATTTCAAATAAATGTTCAAAACAAAATATTTCTTTGTAATGATCAGGTTAATCTTCCATGCACACACTACATTAAAATGTCAGATCAGATTATTGATATGTGTATTTGTGAGCCATTTAGTTATCACAATATATAGCACAGATTGTCTAGGTTCATAATGTACCCAATGTTTATTTAACTAATCAGAGAGCACATACTACCCTGCAATTATTCTGCAGCTGGAAAAACAGATACTTATTAAGAGATTTCATTATGCCATAAGAAAGAAATAAAAGACATTTCTGTTATGTGTTTTATAGTTGAGAGACTGTGCCAAGAAATGCACTGGGTACTTTACCTGACACTCCCCTGCATACAGTATAAAAGAACAATAGATGCCCATTCCTGGCACTAAGCTCTGGGTATCCCACAGAGGTTATGTGCACAGAACGAATCCTGGTGCTGACCTTCCTCTGTGTGTGGGGCAGCGAGGTGACAGCTATAGATGGTTCTGATGGGTACATGACTCCGGATTTCTGTAGAGGGCATAAGTGCCCAAGGTATCGAGTGGTGGAGAAACATGAAGTAAGTAGGTTCTCATCATTTTAACACATGGGTTTTCTGTTTGGTTTAACCTGTGGGTATTATAGGAGTATTTTGTTTTTTTACCTTCATCAGGATAGTATATGTCATATTTGCTTGAAGCCTTACTAGACTGATTTGCCTGTTTCTAGCCAAATTTACTTTCTAGCTTTAATCAATTAACAGATGGGAATCCCAATTCTGACAATGATTAAATGCTGCTATTTATGACGGGATTCAAACAATTTCAGCCCTGAAGTCGACATTTTCACAGCATGCTTGAGACACTTGAAAACCATTGTTCTAGAAAAAGTAAAGGAACAATGTTGTGTTTATTACTAAAGAAATGTGGTTTCCCTCTCTTACTGCACACCTTAAAGGGACACTCCGGACACCAATACAACTTTACGCTTGTCCTTTCAGTTTGTCCATATGTATGTCCCCAAGCTTAGCTAACAGCACTGAGTGAGCTACTTTTAATTCACAGCCTCCCTCTAGAATGCCAGAGAAACTGCAAACAGGTAGTGATATCTGTAGTATACACAGACCAACCACAACATTAAAACCACTGACGTTTGAAGTAAATACCATTGATTGTATTGTTACAATGGCACCTACCAAGGAGTGAGATATTTTAGGCAGTACGTTTGCAGTCAGTTCTTGAGGAGGCAGTGTATGTGGGCAGTGACAGTTTGTGGGGGCAGTGTGTCGGAGGGTGACAGTGTGTAGGGCATTGTGTGGGGGTGACAGTATGTGTGGGGAGGATGACATTGTGTACAGAAGGTGACAGTGTGCGGACCAGTGTGTTGGAAGGTGATAGTGCAGGGGCCAGTGTGGGGAGAGTAACAGTGTGGGGCATTGCGTGGGAGGGTGGCAGAGTGAACGGCATTGTGTGGGTGGGTGACAGTGTGTTTAGGGGGCAGTGAATGGGAAGGTGATGGTGGGGAGGGGGAGTTATATGTGGGTGTGGGAACCTTCACTCAAATAATATTTCTCTCCATGCAACAAAAGGAGATCTCTTATCTTTCTGTGATCCCTCAACGTTCAAAGCTAGGGTAATTCAGTGTGTGTCACGTTGCACTTGGGCGCGACCTCCTCTATCCAAGCCTCCTATGCAATGCGAGTAGTCTCTGCCTCTAACTGCTCTACACACCAATAAGGAGGCAAGTGCCATAAAGCACAAGCAGCAAGCCAAGAGTTCCAGCGCTCAGCCGACAATTAAACTCAAGGCATGCCAATAATGGGGGCAGTGTGCAACAGCACAGGATCAGCCCGGTGCAGGGCTGGACTGGGGATACAAAGCAGCCCTGGAAAAAAATGTATGTCAGCGCATACATATATATATATATAGTATTTATTATCTTTTTATTGTCCTGATGAATGGCCCTATAGTGTTGGTCTCTTTTTTTTTTATTGGACGACCCAGAATGCTGGTATTGATTGAAAAGTGTGTGTGTGTGTATGTATATATATATATATATATATATATATATATATACACATATATGTAATTGGTATGTTCCTTTTTATAATTAAAAATATTGGGTCGTTTGTGGTAAAAAGTTTAATTATACAGTAAGCATACTCACATGCAGACACAGACAATCTCACTGACTCATTGATACAGCTGATTGATACACATGCTCACTGCAGACAAGCTCTCTGACACACACACAAGCTCACTCCAGACAAGCTCTCTGACACACACAAGCTCACTCCAGACAAACTCACTGACACACAAATGCTCACTACAGACAGGTTTACTGACACACACATGCTCCCTTCAGACAAGCTCACTGACACACACACACACACACACATGCTCACAAGCTCACTCACTAGCAAACACACACACACACTCACTGTCATGGGCTGAAGCCTACCTGTCACAGAAGGCTGGGCGAGACAAGGAGGTGATGTCTCAATTTTCTGACCTCTTCCTTCCAGGCCAGCAGCGTGTGTGGGGACAGAGCTTGACCATGGGAGGCGTGACTTTAATTTAGGAGACGGGACTTGAATCCATGAGGTGGGGCTTGAGTCCGGGGGCAGAGAATAGAGGCATCAATTGCTGAAGATTCAGGAGGGAAACTCTGAACTCCCTCCGGCCCCTGGCAGCCTAAATGGGCTGCACCAGCACCTCCCTCCAGCCCTTCTCTCCCTCGGACTAACAGTTTGAGGGAAAATTATTTAAATTACACATCAGGGCTTCCTACCAGCCCCAGATGCTGCGGCCCACCAGGAAATTCCCGAGTATCCCGGTGGGCCAGTTGGGCCCTGGCCTTGTGGAAGTAATTTCTGCCATTATATAAATGTTTTTACAAGCCACCAGCAGGTAGACGTACCATGGATAGGGAACTATTGTTTCATAGTTGCCAAGCTAGGTAGGCTGAAAAGAGACACATGTCCATCAAGTTCAGCATTTCTCACATCTGTTTTTGCAAAACACTTCCAATGTTGCTTCAAACTAGAATAAAATAATTCATCAAATTTATCCTTGAAGCTATTACTCAACAAATTTAATAATAAGTACTATTTGACTGCTGGTAGAGATAGCAGTCAGGGGGCAAATCATTAAAATCCCTTGACAGTTATGTAGCAGCTGGCCAGTACTTTATAGAAATAAAAAATGCATATTGGGGTAATATGACACTCTTCGTACTATGGGGAAGTTTAATACCTATTTTATGCCCTCATCTGCCATGCTACAGGTAGGAACAGCCTGCTTCTTTCTAAAAGGGTTACTCCAACTACCTCAGTGATAGGAAGTTGTCATGGTGGTAGGAATCTGTATGTGCAATGCTTCTGCTTCAAACACTGCACATACAGAAAAATCTGCACTTGCTACACACTTGGCACACATGACTTTGGCCACCCGGAATTCTGGTCAGAATAATATACATTCTGTTCATAAAATATGCACATCGTGGGCGGGGCCTGGCCGCTGAACCGAGCGAACGCAAGGTAGAGCTGCTCCTGCTCCTAGAGGCTAATTTTACCCCAAAATAAGCACTCAATGAGCCCCAAATGACCCACAGGAGCTGCCAAAAGAGCGAGCTCGACGGGAGCAACAAGCTGATACCAGACATGCAGCACAACCAGCGGAATAAAGAGAAACACTGCTCGCGGCCTACGAGCACAATTGGCGTGAGGGAGACGGCCGCTCCTCCGTCACCGTTAATGGCAGAAACAGCGAAGAAGGGCCTTCGTTCCTCCCCTATGGACCGGCGGGGGTCATCCCGGTCCCTGAAGGACCCCTGCAGACACCGCTGCAGCGACCTTCTAACTCCAAAATGGCGGCAAACCCCAAAGGGCCACCCGACACGACACAGGTGTCGGAGAGCCAGAAGCGGCTTGATAAAATCTTTGAGGCCTTTTGGAGGAAACTTGAAGAGCGACAGGCTACTGCTCGCGACCGAATCTCACCGCTAAGATCGCCGTCCCACGCTCACCTCAGAAGGGCTCCCCGTCAAAAGAAGCATGCAAGAAAATGGCGACGATGCAGGCGCCATTCCCGCCGACAAGCCAAAAGACGCAACCTAACCAGGCAGCGACGGCTAAACCATGGGAGATACGACCGGCCCTCCCCAAGCCACAGACAACCCCAGGATACCTAAGGAGCCAGCAAGCCAATTTTTTTTTTTTCAATTCTTTATTTTCATTTTTCATCGTACTACAATAGGCTTGTGCAGCCTCAACAAGTTTAACAGGTAGTAGAATATGTGACATTTCATCCATCAGTATATGTTTGATATTGTATGAGAGTATGTGATGATCGCGATAACATTTTATATCACAGTGGATGCACATTCTGGCATAATAGAACCTGCCCTGTTTAACAGCTTGCTTTAGTCACGGGGCGTGCCAACAGAGAGATACCAGCTGTCAGTACGTTATTTGCGTTTGGCCTACTGGGTACCGACCCGTATTATTTGCTTATCGGTGGATATGTATGCTCTGTGCTTGGTTCGTCCCCTCTTGTATGTAAGGCTGCCAGCCTGGTTCTCCCCCTGAGGTTACTGTTGTCCGTGCGCCCCCCGTGCCTGCGTTTGTGCCAGGTATATTGGTCAAAGCTCTACCCAGGTAGAGATTTAGTAAAAGTGGAGAGAAGAAAGAGTCACGAAAGAAGGGTGGAAGGGAGGGGGAGGAGGGGGTGGGGGGGGGGGGCCGGGGGGTCCCTCCGGGTCACCCATGGGGCCCTGCCGTTACTCAATTGCTCAGGTTGGAGTTTTCCCAGGGTTCCCATATCTTGTAGAAGGATTTTAAGGTGCCCCGCACCCTGGCAGTCAGGTCGTCCATTAGGTGGACTTCTTTTATTCTCCTAATGACCCCTGTGAGGGGTGGTGTATCTGGCCGCAGCCAATCAGCTGCTACCGCCCTCCTGGCCGCCAGGGTGATTTTATGCAATAACTTTTGTTCTTGCCTAGTCCAGCCTTCCAGGGACCTACTTAGGAGGAACAGCCAAGGGTCCAGGCTGGGAGATATGCCAAAGACCTGAGTCAACAGTGTCTGTATCTGCTTCCAGAATACGGTCATCTGCGGGCAGTCCCACCACATGTGGATATACGTCCCTCTCAGGCCGCACCCCCTCCAGCACACGTCTGTGGGAGTCTTGTGCATTTGGAATAGTTTAACGGGAGTGGTGTACCAGCGAAGCATTGTTTTTATGGACTGCTCCTGTAATGTGACGCACACCGACGAGGTGTGGTTAGCCTCCCAGATCTCTTGCCACTCCACGCCTTCCAGAGTGTCTCCCAAGTCCCGTTCCCACTGATCTGTGTAGGCTAGTTTACCCCAGTCCCTAGCTTCTGAACAGAGGTGGGCGTACACGAGCGTTATCATGCCCTTGGGCATTCTCTCTTGGAGACATATGCGTTCAAAGAACGTCAGCTGTTTCCGGGCCGCCGTCTTTATCTGTGTCCTATTTGCAAAATCTCTGATTTGTACGTATCTAAAGAAATCAGCCGGCGTGAGGTGGCCCCGCTGCCTTAGCGTGTCGAAGGCAATGACATCTGGTCCTTCAAACAGTTGGCAGATGTGTTGTAGCCCTATCCTTTCGAGGTTCCTGAAGTCTCTTGCTATCATACCCGGGGGAAAGGCTGTATTGCGTAAGTATGGCATGATTGGGGATGGGTCGGATGCCAACCGGTATTTAAGCTTAAAAGTGTCCCATATCTGTAGGGAGTTGAGTATAGTGGGGCACGTTGCTCTGATCTCAGGTCTTTGTTCTTTGGGTACCCACATCAATAGCTGTGGGAGGTCGGCCCCTGTCATGAGCGATTCTACATCTGCCCATTTGCGATCCCCCGGGGGAGAATGCCACATCGCCGCCTGTGTCAGTTGTGTAGCTATGTAGTAGAGATAGACGTGCGGGAGACCCAACCCTCCTCGCGGACGTGGCCTGTGCAGGATATACCTAGATATCCTGTGTCTTTTGTTCTGCCATATAAAGGCGCCAATCGCCCTCTGCAAGGGTTGTAAGGAGGCTTTTGTGACGCGAATGGGGAGTGCTTGAAACAGAAATAAAATTCTGGGTAGGATGTTCATCTTGACGGCATGTATCCGACCCATCCATGAGATGGGCCTTTCCACCCACGTCTCCATTTCCCTTACCAGCTGCTTTATTAGTGGAGTGTAGTTTTGGTCGTATAATTTATCCGGTTTAGCCGTCAGGCGAACTCCCAGATATTTAAGTGCCTGCCGCTCAATTTGTAAGTGGTGGGTATCCTGTATCAAGGAGACAGTATCCGCCGGAACCTCTATTGGGAGGGCTCCCGACTTCGCCATGTTGGCCCTATACCCCGAAATGGCCCCAAAGGTGTTCAACACCTCTTGTAGGGCCTCCATCGACTTCACGGGGTCGGTCAAAGCCAAGAGCACATCATCCGCATAGGCCGACACCAGGAACTCGCGACCCCCCACCGCGACGCCCCGAATGTGTGGATGGCGCCTTAGGGCCTGTAGGAGGGGCTCCAGTGATAGCACAAACAGTAGCGGCGAGAGGGGGCACCCCTGTCTCGTACCGTTAGACAGCGTGAAGGGTCGGAGCGGGGCTCCTGATATCTTCACCTGTGCCCTGACATTGGTGTACATTGCACGTAGGACTGTCATGAACCGGTCGGGGAATCCTAAATGAGTCAGTAGGGTGAACAGGAACGGCCAAGTCACACGGTCGAAAGCTTTTTCTGCGTCAAGCGACACAACCAGCGTGGGAGTTTTTGTGACCACCTGTCTCCATATCAAATCTATGTTCCTACGAGTGTTTTCGAATAGCTGTCTGTGCGGTACAAAACCAACCTGGTCTGCGTCGATCAGGGATGCTAGGAATGGGTTAAGGCGTTCAGCTTGGACTTTTGCTAGGAGTTTCATGTCATGGTTTATGAGGGAAATTGGCCGGTAGCTCCCAGGGGACAGGGGTTCTTTATCTGGTTTTGGCAGTAGAATGATGGTGGCCAGGGACATGTCCGGGTTCGGGGCGTTTCCTGTCTGGAAGCTTTGGAATACAGAGGCTAGGTGGGGGGTTAGTTCTTCCCTAAACGTCTTGTAATAACTTCCGTCAAATCCGTCGGGCCCAGGGGCTTTGTTCCCTTTCAGTAACGTTATTGCTCGGTCTATTTCGTCTGGGGTGATTTCGGCCGCCAGAATGTCTACTGCGTCTTGGGGCAATTTGGGAAGACCCAGGTCCCGTACAAAACGAAGTGTAGCTTCGTCGTTGGGTATTGTCCTATTTTCTGCGTGTGGGGTGTGGTTGTAAAGGGACCTGTAATATTCCGTGAATACTTCCGCTATGTCGTTGGGTAATGTTTTGACCGTCTTATCGGGGTGACGGATGGCTGTTATGTGGCCTCGTCTGGCCCTAGGTCTAAGGACTCGCGCCAGTAGGGTGTCCATTTTATTTGCTCGCTCGTAGAATGTTCGTTTGGTCCAAGTCATGGCCCTAGCAGTATCGTCAACTAACAGGGAGCGTATGGCGTGGCGAGTCGCCTCCAACTGTCTAAATGTGTCGTCGTCTGAACGCCCCTTGTGTTGTTGTTCGAGCGACCGTAGTTCAGTCAGGAGTCTCTGTAGAGTTTGGGCTTTTTGTTTCTTGCGGGCTGTAGCTATCTTGATAAGCGACCCTCTTATTACCGTTTTATGCGCTGCCCATATGACATCAGGGCGCATGTCTGGCGTGACATTGGCGTCAAAATACTCACGAATGTCTGCGCGGATCTGGTCCACCACCTCTGGGTCTCTCAGTAGGGATTGGTTGAGTTTCCACGTCCAGGGGGAAGCGTTACAGAGATTCCCCATGGTGACATGGACGTCTGCGTGGTCCGACCACGAGATAGATCCTATCTCCGAACCTGTGACTCGCGCCAGGGCTCGCCCATTGATCAAGAACATGTCAAGCCTGGAGTATGTACCGTGGGGGGCCGAGTAGAAGGTGAAATCCCTCGTGCTCGGATGATGTGCTCTCCAAATATCCACCAACCCCGTGTCCCCCATGAACTTGTGGAGCTGCCTGTCCTGCCCCCCCCTGCCCTGCGGTCCCGTCGGATTGCGTTGTGCGCTTCTGTCTACAGCCGGGTTGGGTACCGCGTTAAAGTCTCCCCCCAGAATAATGAGTCCGTGGTGCAGGGTTTGGACCTTCGCTGTCAAGTCATCCCAGAAGGCCTGGTCTGGTGTGTTTGGGGCATAGATGTTTATAAGGTGTATCGCATGCGCTTGGAGAGTGCCTGAAACTATAATGTACCTCCCGTTAGGGTCTGCTGTTGTGGAGGCTATCTGTAGTGGGCAGCTATTGCGTACTAAAACCGCCACTCCGTTATGTTTTGTGTGTTTTCTGGCTTCGTATGAGACCCTAAAGGTGTGGTCTGTTAGATGGGCTACAGCGTGTTTCGGTAGGTGCGTTTCCTGGATAAAAGCTATGTCCGACTTCATTCTCTTCAGTTCTCTGAGGAGAAGACGCCTTTTGTGCGGCGTGTTAAGCCCTTTCACATTTAAGGACGTTATTTTCAAAGACATGTTGTCCCGTCATGTGGGTCGCTAATATGCACGCCCACCTCTGTCCCAGCTCCGGTCTGTATATTCCCCCGTCGGGGCCCCCCGGTCCAGGGTGTGTGGGGCAAGGTACTCGGGTGAGGGGGGAGGAATGAGGGGAAGGTAGAGAATAGGAAAAGGTAGAAAAGAAACCACAGCCGAGCGGAAAAAGTACTCGGCTGTGCGTGTCTGGTCTTATCCATTGCCAGACCTGGTTGGGGATCACAATTCCCTATCTCGTCCGCGCTCAGCGCTAGTATGAGATTTGGATGTGTGAACCTCTGACCCTTTTGCGCTATCTAGCATATTGTCTGAGCTCTTGTAGTGTGCTGTGTAAACTGCTCCACCCTAACATGCAAACAACGTAAGTATACATACATCAATAACATGCAAAAACTGTAATAAACCTTGTAAAAACCGGCCCAGGGACTGGGTCGGGGGAAAAGTGGCCCTGTCTTGACTTCTAGGGAGCTATCATACTCTGTAAAACCCTGTGGTGATCAACCCTGAGTCCGCCCGCCCCTGTGTCCGGTGCTGCCCGTGGGGCTTGTGCGTTGCCCCCCTCCCAGCTAAGCCTGCCTGTTCCCTCCCCCCTCCGGGAGTCCCGTGCTCCCGCCTCCCCCCTCCCACCAGGGCTCTCTCCCGCTTGGAGGGAAGGAAATTTCTCACCCCCCTACCTGCTCCATCACGCAGCCACCGCCGGCTTCCCCCTACAAGTTGACATGCCTAAGGTTCTCGGGCCCTTCTGGGCGTGAGGGCGAGGCGCCCGCCCCAGGCGGAACAGAGTCCCGTCGGGGGCAAAGCGCGGCAACAAAAAGCCGGCCCGACCCCCAGGGGACGGGCGCCTCGCCCCCAGGCCCACCGCCACGAGCAGTAGCTGCAGCTGTGTAGACACCCTTCTTCCGGCGGTGGCTGGCATGGCCGCGGTTGTCCCTTCCTTCCCCACCTCCTCGCCCTCCCCCGTACCCGCTGTGGTGGTGGCCATCAGGTAGGTGCCGATAGCGTGCGCTGGGGTAGCCCCCGTCCCCCCAACTGGGGCCCCACAAACAACGGGCTCGGAGCCGGAGACCCCTATTTAAGGTGGAGCCCCCCAGGTCCCCGCCCTCGTGATTGTAGAGGATAGCGCCTCCCCCGTCTCTCATGGGGCTCTCCCCCCTCCGCCAAAAACCTCCCACCCGATACCCTCCAGTGACTAACCCTGGTATATCTATGGGGCCCAGAGGGGACGACTCCTCTAACTCTCACTTGATTCGTGGGGCTGCCCACCCACCCCCTCCCTCCTCCCTCTAGATCTGTGGGTGGGATCCTTGTATGCGTACCGCCCCCATGAATACCAGTTCCCGCTCTTTATGTGCCCGCCCGTGTTGGAGGGAGAAAATGGCGGGAAAAGTCATAAAAGTTAATGTCCCCTAAAAAGCATGCAAGACAAGAGTAGCTGTGGACTCAGTTGGTGGTCCCTCGGGTCTAGTTACTGAGCGGCTCAGTGCCCCCTTCCCCCACCCAAATAGAGTCCCCGGTTCCCCCCCCTCTTGTCCCTCAGTAGGCTGAAGAATGTGTGCCTCCTAGCTATGTCACCCCGGCTCTCAGCCACTGTACTCTACCCGCTCCAGCCGTCAGCGCCTCCGAACTCCTGCCCCCTGCCATTCCGCCGGGAGGGGGACGAGGTCCTCGTTGGTCTCCGCTGGCGTCAGCAGCCGCGTCGGGGCTGGGATCTGCAGCCCATTCAGGAATTTTGCCGGGTCTCCTCCGGGTAGCAGCACATGGGGTCTCCCTCCGCGGAATGCCAGGAGCCTGAACGGGTGGCCCCAGGCATAGCGCACGCCAGCTCCTCTCAGAGCCTCCGTGATGGGCCGCCATTCTCTGCGCCTCTGTAGCGTGCTGGGGGCCAGGTCCTGGAACAGCTGCAGGACAGACCCCTCTGATCGGAGCTCCACTTCCCTGCATTTCCTCATCAGTGCCTCTTTGGTTCTGAAGTGGAGGAACCGGATAATGATGTCCCTGGAGGCGTTGGGTTCCTGCCTTCTAGCGCGGAGGGCTCTGTGCGCTCTTTCGATGCACCATTGATCTGCAGGCAGGTCAGGCAGTAGCGGTGTGAAGAGGGCGAGCAGTGTGGGCTCCAGGGGGCCTTCGCCCTCATTCTCGGGCAGGCCTCTCAGGCGGATGTTGTTCCTCCTGGAACGGTTCGCCATGTCCTCCATGGCGAGCTCCATGTCAGTTACACGGGCTTCCAGTCTTTGCACATGGGACACCACCGTATTATGAGCCCCTGTAGTGACTTCCAGGCGTTCTTCAAGTCTGGCGGTTCGCGTGCCCAGTGCTGTGATCTCGGCTTGCAGGACCGACGTGGACCTTTCAATCTCTCCAGCCAAGTAAGTCTGTACTTCTGCCAGCTTTGCTAGGATTTGTGCCGTCTCTCCTTCTCTTGGGTTTGCGGTCAGCGGCCCGCGTGGTGAGGGCGAAGATGGCGTCGGGCCTGCTCCGGCGCCATGTTGTGTGTCGGCTACGCCGGCCCTCGGGACAGTCAGCATGTCCAAGACCGTCGTCCCCGAGTCTGGCCCTTTCTTGGGGTGTTTCTTTGCGCTACGTCTATCCATGGAAACGTGGAGCAGGTATTTGAAAAACTGCTATAGTAGGCTATTTTAAGCGCTTTGGGAACGGAGCTCTAGCTCGATGCGTCCAGCTCGTTCCCTGGTCAGGCCACGCCCCCAGCAAGCCAATTTTAACGACACCCGTATACCGGGAACAAGACACAGACAAGCCGTAAGCGACAAGTCCCATCCAGACCTCCCACCAGCAGCCCTCCACATACGTGAGCAGACAAGCCTGACATCAGGGACCTCGGGATAGCGATGGGAGATAGCTGAGCCCCGCGCAGAGAAGCAGGCAGCGGCCAAGATACTGGAGGGTATCGGATGAACAGAGGGGCTGTGCGGAACTCTTCATGGGGCTTCCCTACACCCCAAACCTATAACCAGAGTTCCCTACTACCCAAAGGAGATACAAAACAAGGAGTCATAACTGATAAGAGACACCTAGCTGTTGAGGAAGTACTCCTTATGTTTAGTTTCTACATATTTGTTTCTGCTTCTTTGCCTATGATTTAACCTGACTCTCCTGTCAAGCACTGCAGTATAGGTGATTAGATATAACATGGAGGGTGGTCCTCTACCCAGTGGCCCAGGCTTTAGGGGTATTAATGACAAGCATTACTGATTGAAGGCAGCGTGATACCAATCACTAAGGGTGCAAGCGACAGTTAATTATATATTTAGCCACATGTCAGGCTCAGCAAAGCATTTATCTGCGCAGTCCAATGTGCTCTGGTACTCTGCTATATATATAATAGACAGCTGAATATGTTAGTTCTTCAGTTTAGAGCAGGTTAGTGCAATTGTGCTGTTATTTTATTTTAATGCCATGCCAGTACTCAAGAGCATAGTACCCTTATGCTATTTTAGTCTATGCAAGCCAGTGCCTGTGCCCCACACCATAGCCTGTTATGATCCAGCAATAGCACTGTGTCTCTCTGGATCGATTGATTAATATAAAAAGGTGCAGAATAAACTGACGTTTGCAATTGAGGACTGACCTTTGGATTAACTGCTTACCTTTGCATTCCTATTCCCCTTGCCTTATTAAATTCCATTATATAACTTTTTGTGCTCCATGCCTTAATGAGGTTTGTGCCACTGTAGAAAAGCGTGACCCATTGGTTTCCTGAGCGAATTTTGCTTATACCTATATTGCTACTTTTGTTTAGGTTAACACTTATCTACTCTACCTTACCATGCATACACAACCTGGATACTCACCTTGCCTAATCACTCCCATGCTGTCAGTTAGAGCACTTAGAGCTTAGCCTGTTTCATTATTGTTTACTGATATATGTTTACCGTGTCCTCTTTTCACTATATACCTAAAAATTGTGCCTAGCTTGTTTCAACATAACAAAAATTGTGCAGTCTCCAAGTGCCAAATTGATATTTGTGTTTGATTAAACGATGTGTGCTGTTGTGGCACTTCACATATGCTTGTAATTTTCTTGCACAGAAAAAATAAAGAATTAAAAAAAAAAAAATATGCACATCGTCAGCTCGCACTGCACACTAGCAATAGACATATTGAGCTCTTCCCAATCTCCCTCTCTACCTCCCTCTCAAAATGGTTGTAGCCCTTTAAGCTAGTGATTTAAGCAGGTTAATTAAAGGAGCACTATAGTGCCAGGAAAACAGACTCTTTTCCAGGCACTATAGCGTCCTTAGGTCCCCCCCTCACCCTCAGGGCCCCCTCCAGCTGGGCTGAAGGGGCTAAATAATGACAGGAGTACATTATAATGCTCACTCACTGTTTTTTTTAAGGGTTTTTACAGAGGCATGCATGTCCATTTTTTTAAAAAAAGGCTCCACCAGCAGCCAACTGACATGTGCCCCCATTGCATATTAGTTGCCCCCAATACAGACAAAGACATGTCTTCCCATATATTACTTTAGAGCCCTTATGGCTCATTGGTGTGGGAATGAGGGGGGAAACAGTGACAGGTCCCCTTCAGATAATTTACTGACCCCATCCACATGGGATGGGGCTTGTATAGACTGGGTAGCAATTGTTTGAGTCTGGTCTGATATGCAAATGAAATTCAGACTCAATCAGAGCCGGTTATACAAAAAATGGACATTGTTAAATACAAGATTGTTGTTAACAGCAAGATTGTATCTTTATAGTTATTGCAAATATACTTTACTGTAGTAACTATGATTTATGTTGGGTGATGAATTTAAATGTGCTGCTCACTGTCTCTAATGTGAAAAGCTGATAATATCTCTTCTCATATAATGAAGAAAGTGAGCAGGATTTAATGATTGAAAGAATCACATTAGTTAGGATTGTCTATGATGGTGGTCATTGATCTCACTATAGTAATGCTACCTGTATATCCCTGTCTGGTTTTCAGATCTTTGAGGTACGAGAGTATGAGCCAACAAACTGGGCCTCAACCATTGTAAACTTGTCATGTGACTATATAAGTCAAAGTGATCGTCTCTACGAATACATCCGTGGAGCAAATGAAAAAGGTTTGTCATTTACTGTGTTTTATACTGAATATTATTTCTTAACCACCTATAATATAACTCTTACCTGAAAAGGACTTTAAGTAGGTCTTGTCAATTTTCTTACATATCAGCATTATATATTTTTATTTTATCTTCCAAGTTTTATTCATAAAGAAATAGGATACCTAAAAATAATTAGGGGAGGGTTGAAGATTGAAATACAGAGTTTCAGGACACAGGCAAGCAACAGAAGACAGAGGAAACTTCAGAAACGGTATACATTTTACAACCAGAGTGTCAGGGGCCGTGGGGTTCAATTCTTTACATATCGACCTAACGTCTGAAATGTTAAATGTTAGAGCAAAATAGTGTCAGGAGTAACAGCACGGTGAATACACACTATGGGTTTAGCCTGAAAAAGAACTTTCAAGTAGAAAGTCACTTAATTACCATGCACTTATATTCATTTATCAATCTCTGGTTTGTTCTGTAACCTCGCCGCAGCTCTAGAGAGCCGTAATGAATGAGACACGCACATGTTGTAAGTTCAAAGAGACTGTCAAATGCATTATGTTTCACAGGTCAATATATAGGATGCAACTACTCCCTGAAACCTCCATAAGGATATCTGTAAATATAAGAAGTATGTATTATCAGGAATGCCATATAGTGACAGTTGCTGAGGAAATGTGAGCAACATATGTTGATTAAACCAATGTCTCGCCTCACAAATGGAGGTTGTGTTTCAGTGTTTCGGATTAAAGGTTGTAATGTGATATGCAGAAATCAAGCAGGTGGTCATCGAAAAAGGACCAGAGCCTTAAAGTGATCTGCAGGGTGTGGCTGCACTGCCAAATGAAGATGGCACCATAGTTTTGAGCTTCTGCTCAACCTTGTGCTACGTTCAATAATTTCCCCTGCTTCACCAATGACATGGAGAAGACACACAAACCTGCTGGCTCATTGAAGAGCCAGGACTCCAAAAAGGGTCTGCTTACTCCATCCTTGAGAGGTTTCCTCACCTCCATGCCAGACCCTGCCTCCCAGCTCTCCAATATAGAAACCACGACCCGATTCAACCACCTGCCTTGCCGACCATAGAGGACCTGCAAAAGGCAAATTACACACTACCAGGTGGATCTGCATCTTCTAAATGAGGACTTACAGGGCCTCACTGATCCTGTTGGCCAGCTAGAGGGGGACAGTGACAAGTGACCATCTGTTGGTAGCTCAGATGAATACCCTGACATATCAAAATGAATAAATGCAAGTCATGGCCCTACATCTGGCTGTTCTGGACAATAGGGGTTGTCTTTGTAACTTATGGCTGCAAAGCCTCCTCGAGTTGGAGAACTCCACACCACACCTAAGAGAATTTGTTCTGGAGGTATTTATTGGCCTTCTCAAACACTTGTCTGTGTATGTGTAACAGTGTGTCTGTGCATTTATATTTGTGTCAGCGTGTATGTATTCATGTGTCTGTGTACCTGTCTGTCTGTGTATGTGTACCTGTTTGTCAGTGTATATGTGCACTTATCTGTCAGTGTGTATGTGTACCTCTGTGTATTTGTGTCAGCGTGTATGTGCACCTGTTTTTCAGTGTGTAAGTGTTTGTGTGTCAGTGTGTATGTGTATCTGTGTCTGTGTGTGTGTCTGTGTACCTGTTTGTGTATGTGCACCTGTGTGTCTGTATTTGTGAGTCAGTGTGTATGTATACCTGTGTCTGTGTACTTGTGTGTCTGTGTATGTGTACCTGTTTTTCAGTGTGTAAGTGTTTATGTGTGTCAGTGTGTATGTGTATGTGTATCTGTATCTGTGTGTGTGTGTGGGGATGATGGTGCAGGGGTCACCATAGCATTCTGTTCTTACTGGCACCTGACATGTAAATCAAGGCCTGGGGCTATGGACACTGACTCTTGAATATTTGGTTCCCTTGGCTGGATTTTGTGGCCATTTTTGAGACTGGATTAAAGACAAGCAAGCTCTAATTTGATCCGATCCAGTTTTGTTTCATGGCTGCTCATCAAATTGAAGTCATCCTTTCTTCACACCCCCTTTTAATTTTTTACTCAAATGTTTTCCTCTCCCCCCTCTTTTTCCTCTTCTTTTTCTATTTCTCTATATTAGTCTTTACTCTCTTCCACTGATTTCCCCACCAATGTGTGTAGGACATGTTAACAGAGGTTTGCTCTGTTGGTGAAATACAAGTCCTTAAAAATCATCTATAATAGTTTAATTTAAATTAGTGCAAAAAATCCAAGAGAAGTGGATAATGCTAGTACAAAAAGAGCTACCTAGGAATTTAAATGAATAAAATCATAGGGGTACAAACAGTTTGGGACACATCTCTTCCTCAGCCACTTGTATCTGCATTTATCTTTTGTACTCACTGTGTTGCATTCATACTGCTAGGGTAAATATTGTGCTAATTATTTGGTAACAGTGAGCTAATACTCATTACCTTTTAGATACTGCTGTCACTTACAATCACTAATTTTTCTATGCATAGTTGAATTCAGGTCATGTTTTAGTACGGTTACAACTGGTAGTTCAGGTGCATAATTGCATAATGGCATAATGGTATGTGCTGTTTTCTCTTTGTTATTTATATTCTCTTTATATTTATGTTTAGATGACAAAAGCTGGATCCTTATTTTCTTACCTTGTTCCTAATTAAATATGTTTTTGTAATCCTTTATTCCATAAATAGAGAATTTTTTTTTTTACAATCTTAAGCTCTATTTCTTATGTTTATCTTAAAGGTACAAAAATGGATATGACACTACCTTTTTCAGTATTTGTTCCAACAAGGGAAAAAACAAAAAAACAGCCCCTTTCTTTATTTTTCCTCCCATCAAAATTTGAATCTCCTGAACCATTAGACTCCAGTATTTATGTTTACGGTTATCCTGCCTTAACATGGTATATTCGGTAAGTGACTGTCTTTGTCTTCACATGGTACTTAGTACAATTTAATACCACTTCGTAACTTACATAATCAATGTATCCTCCATTAGTTATTTTTCTTCAGCTTTTAATGGTCTCATCTTTAACTAAACGGCTATCACTGATTTTCAGGTCTTTTGATGGTATTTCCAATCTCGAAAACTGTTTTAATCAGGCACAGGTTTTAGCAAAAGAGTTGGTACACCTGAAGAAACCATTTGATGATACATTTTTTGCATGCAATTTCTATAATGGTCCATACCAACTGAACAATCGTCATAATGAAGCGGCACTCATGCTCAAGCATATAGAGAAATCTGACTGATTTAATACTATATTTAGATGCCAAAATGTTTAAGGAACTCTGATGTGGTAAATGATTTTTTGATGTGCACCTTTCAAAAGATAACATCACTTTTCTGAAAAGTATGCAATTGAATAAAACTTTGAAAATCACCTGTACATTGTTTTCATTCTAACATTGTGTTAGAAAACTGTTCCAAAAATTTGTATCTACAAAAAGTGTGACTCAGATTGTCTTACTGAGGAGATGTCAATGGCTTATTGAATAAATACATGAGCCAGCGCTCAGCCTCTCTCCCTGAAAATAAAGCAAAGATTCCTCCCAAAAAAGGAGAGATGAGGTTATCCCATCAATTAACTTAAAATAAACTGTAAATCACAAGAAATAATAAACACTGTGAGGTGAAAATTACTCTAATAGGCTAGACTGATATCCCTGATAGTTTACTAGCCCTTTCTTTCCTCTTAAACCCTCTCTACAAAAGTCTTTAATTAAAAAGAGTGCCATAGGCTTCCACAGACGAGCATTAAGTATGTTTATAATAATGCAACCTTATTAAAAAATGTGCAATGTTTATATACGCCCTTTACTGTTTTTAAAATGTTATATTTATCGCTGGCAAAGCTGTTGTGGCGTTGCCTACCGCCATGTTTTACATGAGCACGATAAAATAAAGAATATTAAAAAAAAAATTTTTTACTATTGTATAGTTTAGGGAAAGGCAACCTTCGGCACTCCAGATGTTGTGGACTGCATCCCTCATAATGCTCTTACACCCATAATGCTGGTAAAGCATCATGGGAGGTGTAGTCCAAAACATCTGGAGTGCCGAAGGTTGCCTATGCCTGGATAGTTCATTATGTTGTATCGATACTGGAAGGCAAAGAGTAAAAAAAGGATATTCAATTAAAATGTGATTATGGTTAAATCATGTATTTAAAAGATTGTCAGTCAGCCAAAATAACCGCTAGGATACAATATTAGTTCCAAAATTAGCCAAGATGTCCTACTCACAAGTCAGAGGTAAAGAGTATTTATTTCCAAATGGTCTAAATCTCACTTTCTCGTAAGACAAATTTTTATAAAAAAAAGAAAGAAGGAAAGAAAATAAGTATTTAAGCAGCTCTGTCACTTATTTCCTCTTTGACTCCAGCCTCTGTTATGGTATCCTAAGCCCCCCAAAGTCATCTAATACCCTGCTACTGTAACCACTTCCATTTCTTAATATGCTGTCACTCGGGCTTCATACATGGTGCCATCATCTTGCAAATTCCTCTATGTACCTCACCTCCCTTCGAGGGCATGCATGTCATATCACATGCATGCACAGTTCACCAATCATGAGGGGATATATTACCTTTACCATTGCAAGAATTTGTCAGGCAGTGATATTTTGGTTAATAATTAATTTTATGTCCAGAGGAACACTTTGGGTACCAGGTTTTCACCCGGCTGCTGCCAAATGGGATTATTGTTTTTTTATACATTATATTTTACTGTTTTTTTTTTTTTTTATTCTTTATTTTTGTCGTGCGGGTGATTACAGAGCATTGTCATGCGCCACAACAGCGTTTGTTTACTTAAAGATACATATAGATTAAACAGTGGCATGATAAACTTGCACAATTTTTCTTTTTTGTAAGACATGCTAAGCTAAGTAGTTTTGGTTAAACGATGGCAATCTATTTGATATCAGGTTAGCTCGAAAACGATTATTACAAGGCTAGGTATACAGGGTTAAACTTTAAGGTTGCTAATAATAAAACAGGCTTATATGAATCGAGAACCTAGTGAGGGTTGAGCAGGCTCATACTAGTTATGCTATTTTAAGAGGCAAACAGGTTGATACAATCGGTGAGATAGTCATAGTTAAACAGGCTTGTGCTATGCGGCACATCGATCAAATTAGTTATTAGGTGATTGCCTAAGTATAGGTTAACCCGCTAGGATCACAGTGCGTCTACTCAGGACTAAATTATGCAACAGGCAAAGTACATCAGGTATAACAGTGTTAAATTTTCAGCTTACAAGTTAATGGGAATCAGAACTGCATAAAACAAAACATAAGTGTCAGCGTCGCTTATTATATATTCCCATGGAAAGACTGTCACATTTTGATATTATATAAACACGGTAATACAGGTTGGGTACAACTATTGCTGGAGATTAATGAGGAAATGCGTTTGCTGTGCCTCTTGCCAGATATAGCTAATTCAGTTAACATGTTATTGACGGCATAATGTAAGCTTGGTAGTGTAGCACAATTATAAAGAGATGCATGTGCTATGCTTTTCGTCAAGGACTCTTAGTAAAGTAAACATGGTATATGGTACAAGCAAAGTTAGAATAAGTAACGTTGTTGATCACAATGGAATGAACAGGCTTGCATCATTAAACATGGAATGGATGAGCAGACGTGGATTGACAGTGTAGTGGAAATGTCAGGCTTATGGGTCACCTTAGGACACAGTCCGCTATGTTGGGGGTGTTCACGGTTTTGGGGACCCCATAGGGGGCAAGTCCAACTTCAGCATTGTCGGTGCGAATCCCCCGGGTGCCAGTCCGGGTGCTATGCTCACTTACTGGCTGAAGCGCAATTCACGGCCGGCTTGTCAGCCGACTCCCCTGCGCGGCTGTGAGGATGCTGGTGCTTGCGAGGAGATTGCAGACGCTTGGCCTCTTTGCCTTCCTCCTGCTCTCTCCGCTTTGCTGGGGTGGTTTCTCCGAGTGTCTGTAGGGCTCGCCCGAGATCTTCTGGGAGCCACTGGCCCAAGGGTGTGTATGGGAATGACCTTCTTGCCCCGGGTCTGTGTGAGGTCTTGCATCCGTCGGCCACAAACTCTGTGCGTGGTGCAAGCAGAGTTTCCTCCACGTGGGAGATTAATAGAGGGCTTGGCAGTGTGCTTGTGCTTGCGCTGCTTGGGCCTCCATTTGTGTGGTTGATGCGGTCGGGTGTTCCCCAGTCTGACCTTCAACCCGGGTGGGCTCTGTGGCTTGGGATTAATTGGGGGCAATGTCGCTGTGCCCAAGGACTTTCCCCTCACCTCCCTCCGTCCGTGGCTCTGCTCACCATTGATCTGTGGGGTGGTCAGTGCGGGCTGGGCTGTGAGATGCCTCTCCCAGAACTGTTCCCAAAAGCGGTTGAAGCTGTCCTCTATGCCTCGCATGGTGTCTTGGTGCAGCCTGTTGTGTGTGAGCAGTGCCTCCGTTTCAGCCGCCATCTTGGGTGCTCCGAGCTTAGATGCGTTGCTGTTTTGCTGTTTGTCTTTAGGCAGGTCGATTGCTCCAGACCTCCAGCACGGACCGTGATATCCCCCATCGGTCCAAAGGGGGGGGGGTAGGAGGTGAGTATATAGAGGGGTCGGTATGCGCAGGTGCCGGTGCGGAGAGCGGCCGCCTCTCCCCGGCCTCATGGCAGGTAGGCCCCATGCTGTGTGTGTGGGTTCCCGGAGGTTGTTTGTTTGGATTTTGGTCTCGCTGTGTTCCTCCGGGGGTGCCCGTCGTCGCTGTCACCTTCCAGGCAGCATGTGTGCCATTATTCTGGGGTTTTACCCCTTGTTTCGGTGGTTTGTGCCAGGAGCTGGGGTATAGCACGTCCATCCAGCCCGGAAGTTAGCTCCGCCCCCCCTATTTTACTGTTTTTATATTGTAGTATTTCTTTTGAATAAAGTTAATGCCTAATACTTATCTATTTGTGCTGGATTTGCTCATTGTTAAAACGTAGTGCACTATTATATATTTATTTTTTATGTGGACGAGTTCTTATTGGTTTAGGTATGTATATTTGCATGATATAATTTTCTTTTTGGGTTGTCTGGTACACAAGATTTGGAAATCCTAGATAGATTTACTGCAGCCTGCATGTGTAGACATTATACTGAGAGCCTATAGACTATTTATTTTGCTTTAATAAATAAAAAATTGACAGACCCACTTTAACTGGACATTGCTGACTAAAACATATACGCATGTGTATATTGCAGCTTGTAATCTACATTGTGTTTGAATTTGCGAGTACAGAGAGTGTATACAGCTGTTTAAATACATGCACTAATTTGAAAAAATTATTGTAAAAATGTATCCAAAAATATGAAATCATTTAAAAAACTTACCAAAAGTATTAAATCAAGTCAAATGTTGGACATGGTTAGGGTAAAAGGTGGGATCAATGTCTAATAGGGTTCATCAGAGTTAGCTTAAATAGGATGTTTAGTATTAAGATTATTTAAAGCTCGGGTGACAAAATAATGAATGACAAGGATGAATGACAAAAATAAATTGCTGTGCATTGAAAAGCACGAAACAAAATCACATAAATAATTACTGTGGGTATTCCGCAACTAAAGTAACAATTTCTGAGACTCAGATTAAGTTAAATCATTGCTGCATTCTATGGATTGACAAAGTTGAATGATCCAACCAATTATCCATAGACATTATTAAAAAAAAAAAATAAATAAAAAAAACGAGCGAGAGACTATATCACATACTTGGGAGTCCGAATAACGGCGGACCCTGCTCAGCTGTTCCAACAAAATTACGTCCCCATGCTACGAACACTGATTGACGATATGGAGAGATGGGTGGATAAACCGATCTCTTGGATCGGCAGGATACATTAAGTGAAAATGAATATTCTCCCTCTGATTTTGTTCCTGTTTCAGGCACTCCTGGTCCGGCTGACTAAAGCGGACTTGGGAGCGCTTCAACAAGCTATAGGTAAATTCATTTGGCAGAATAGGAAGCATAGAATCTCGCGCAATGTTCTTTATCGAGCGAAACGAGGGGCGGCTTGGGACTACCTAACATCCACTTTTATTATTTGGCAGCCCAGCTAACTCAGATAGCTATGTGGCACTCCCCTGTGGGGGAGAGGTGATGGGTAGACCTGGAATCTACTCTCCTGGGCTCAGACATGCCGCAATTCAACATGTGGGTCCCTCGGGACCATAGACCATCGATACATATTGCGTGCCCGGCTATTAATAACTGCTTGAAAATTTGGGACGCCACATCTTCAAAATATGGTTTATCGAGGGCGTGGCCTAGCGGTCCGAGAAGATGGCAGCTTGATCCCTGAGCTCCCCGCTGGCTCGGCCTGTAACCTCGTTTAATCCGCACTCTGACCGCAGTGATGGGTAAGACTCATCGAGCCTCTCACGCCCAAAGATCAGGGGATCCCCCAAAAGGAACCCCGACCCCAACAATGAAGCGATACCTGCTCGCACAGGTGGACTTGGATCCGCAGGCCTCAAATGACTCCACTGAGTCTGACATTTTCTCCCAGCGTTCCTCAACGGGAGAGCAGGCCCTTGAAACGCGGGTGACAAGAGACCCTGCGATGCCGGACCTGATGGCCCTGCTAAAAGACTTACCCACGAAAACCGACCTCAAGACAGCCAACGCTGAGTTGCACTCCTCGATCACGGCGGAACTCCATGCGCTGAGAGAGGACTTACAAGGCCTCAACCAACGAGTGTCGCAGATTGAAGCGGACTGCGACCACATGGCAGTGGCACAGGCTGCTAACACAGACATGCTGCAGCACCATACCACAGTGATGAGACAGATGGCCCTGCATATAGAAGACCTCGACAACCGAGGCAGACGCCAGAACATTAGGGTAAGGGGGGTCCCAGAGGAGTTGGATACCAAGGCCCCAGTACAGAGTACACTGGTGGAACTTTTCAATAGGCTCCTAGTTAGGCCGCCACAGACGCACATAGGCTTTGTTAGAGCGCACCGGGCCCTGAGACCCCAAGGGCCCCCAGGGGGACCCCCCAGAGACATCATTTGCTGCTTGGAGAGTTTCCAGCTTAAGGAAGAGATCCTACGCAAAGCGCGGGCCGCGGACAAGGTGCTGCTAGAAGGATCGGACATCCAGCTATACCCAGATCTGTCCCCTGCTACACTGGCGTACCGGCGAGCCCTGAAACCTTTCACCAGGCAATTGCAGTCCGCCAACCTAAGGTACCGATGGTGCTTTCCCACAGGCCTTCAAGTAGCGACACCCTCAGGCCCCTTCATGGTCACGGGTGCAGAAGACTTGGAGACGCTTCAACGCGAGTTACATCTGCCGCCGGAGAAGCTAATATGGCCGAACCCTCTCAGATTTTACACGGAAGGCCCTAGGCCTCAAGGCATGGGTCCCAAACCCCAACGACTGCGGAACCCCCGCATGCAGACGATAAGACCAGCGGGAACACAGAACTAACTGTATCACCGACCCTGCCGCTCCCTGGGATTCTGACGAAACACACCAAGCCTTGAAAGGGAGGACTTGTATGCATTTTTACCCTCTATTTTCCCTTTGTTGCATCCATAACGCTCCGAACATCGCCATTATTTTGAGCTTATCCACTCCGTTCCTGGGACTTACAGTTGGCTTTCCGCCTCCAAACCGTGGGCCCGTGTGGAGCAGTCAGCGGACGAACGACCCGGAGTCTGGGGACAACCTTCCTCTTCCCGCTCCATTACCGCAAGTATGCCTAAGGGGACAAGGGGGGTACGGGACTACACGCTTCCCCACAACATAAGGACTGTGGGCCGAATAATTGGGGAGGGGGAGAGGGGGTGGCCCCGGGCCCTACCGAGTGGCATACTCTGCCTAATTATGGCTTGTCCCCCCTTTTCTTTGTTTTTCTGCTTGGAGCTAGGGAGGACTGCATGAACCACCCCTATAGTCACCCCGAAAGTCTACAGCCCTTAGGCACAACCTATCAGGACAAACTGGGACGCTACCCGGCAAATGCCACCATACCACCCACACGAGATGGGAAAGCCAGCCACATAAGCACTAGTAAAGGGGTTATGCGGCCCACGCAGTTATACAGTGGGTCCCCTCGGACTTTATAGACCAGGGGTAGGCAACCTTTTGGTAGTGCTGTGCCAAAATAAAACTTTGACGTCCCTTGGTGTGCCGGCAATAAATTCAATGAGGAATGCATGGTTAAGAAAGTTTAATATTTTATTAATGATGACAACAAATAAAGAAGGTCTGTTTTAAGAGAACAACTAATCATATTGATTTGTCTTTTGCTTTTTAATGTAATTTCTAATTACATTTACACGTGCTGAAAATATTTTTAGAACGTAATAACAAAGAACATACAACAGCATTTTTTTATTTTTTACAGGACAAACTTAGTGAGATCCCTGTCCTTGCTTTTCCTTGCTTAGTTCCTCTATGTCAGGAACATACTGCGTAACTTTAAGCTTCACACAGGCTTCTGAATGAGCAGTTGAGAGACGGCTTCGATGCGGATTCAAAATGATCTTCATGTGTGAAAAGATTTGCTCACATATATATGTTGACCCAAAGGCCGAAAGCAACGCTAGTGCAATTTTCTTTAAGCAGATGAATTTTTCAGGTAGACTGGTCCAACATTGCACAATGGCAGCTGATCTATCTGTGCAATTTCCCTCCAGAGTTTTCCGCAGTTCTTCAAATTTTGTTCTCCATAATTCTGATGCCTTCAATTCAATAAGCTGGATTTCAAAATCATCAACATTCATCCATTCAAAAAGAGTTAACCCAAATGAGGTAGATTCGGTTAAGTCAGGCTTGATAAGGAATGAAAATGTTGGCCCATGGATCTCAAAATCTTGACATCGTTCTGTGAACTCTTTTCTGAGCGCCCCAATGTACTTCTGCAGTTCTTCTGTGCCAACTGGATAATGCACCGAATGTGCTTTTACATTGGGAAAATACTTGTATGTCTCAGTAGTGATATCCCAACAATACACATTCAGTTTTTCCATGAATCCTTTCCAGTATTCATAAAGATGAAGAACAGTTTGTCCTTCTCCCTGTAACTGTAAATTCAGGTCATTCAGGTGTGCAGTTATATCAGCCAGGAACATAAGCTTGCAAAGCCAGTTAATATCACTTAGTTCTGGGTAATTATGACCTTTTTCACTGGTGAAATTCTTGATCTCCTCCAAGCATGCTACAAATCTGCTCAATACCTTGCCACGACTGAGCCAACGAACGTTATTATAAAGAGGGAGATCAGAATACGAACTCTCCAGTTCCTCCAGTAAGGACCTGAACTGTCTGTGGGTTAATGCAGAGCGGCTAACTAAAAAATTTACAATTTTTACAACTGTTTCCATCACAAAGTTCAAGGATGAAGATGATATTTTTGCACACAAGTTCTCTTGGTGAATTATGCAATGGAATTTTAGTGCAGGACGACCAATGCGTTCTTGGAGAAGTTTTACAAATCCTTTGTTTTTTCCAACCATGGCAGGGGCACCATCTGTAGTTATACAGAATATTTTATTGATATCTATACTCTGCTTTTCAAAATAATCGGCAAATGCAGACATAATATCCTCTCCTTTTGTTCCTTCAAGTGATTTGAGACAACACAATTCTTCATAAATGCGATCATTTTCACAGTAGCGAGCAACTACTGCGAGGCGAGCCATGTCATTTACATCAACACTTTCATCCACAGCGACACTAAAGACAAGAGTGTCTTTTAAACTTATTCTTTGCTTATCTTGTATATTGTCTGTCATTTCGGTCACTCGTCTTTCTATTGTTCTTGCCGATACTGGTATATCTTTTATCCGTGATAATATTGTATCTTTATTAGGCAAATCGCCAAATAAAACTTCAGCACCGTTTATAAAGGCTTCTTTAATATATTCACCATCTGTGAAAGGTTTCCCTTTTCTTGCTACACACTGAGCAATTTTATAACTACATTCAGTAGCTTTATTCTTTGCTCCAATTACTTGGCTGAATATACTGGTTTGTTTTTTATATCTACAAACTGCTCTTTTTATGGCTTCCATTTTGTCCTCCATGTTATTAAATGACGATTCATGTTTAGTTTGAAAATGTCTTTTGACACTTGATGTTCGGCAAACAATACTTTCACAGCATAATGCACACACAGCACGATCCTTCTGCTGTACAACTCCATATTCCTCAGTCCATGAAGGCTGAAAAGTGCGGATGTCAAGCTTTTGCTTTTTGGCGGTAGACATTTTAGCAAATGGAAGTAGGATCTGCAATCTAAACCTGAGAAGGCTGAGAAGAACTGTTCGTTCAAACAATGTGATTGCTCCCTGTGGATCCTGCAAATAAGCAAAAATAACCATTTTCTATAATGTGCCACAATAATCCATATTTCTGATACTTTTGATTCCTCTTTTGGATTTTGTATTTGTTCTTCTATTTTTTTTTAACATTGATTACATCCCCAAAACAAATGAACATCATAAAAGCTGCCTTTCTTTCTCCGAAAACTGCCACGCTGACAGTGGTTGGAAATATTGTTGGGTGCATTTGTGCACCTCTCTTTTATACACTGGAACCAACAAAATTGTGAACCAATCTCCCATCCCCTCAAAAAAAAAATTGAACAGAAAAATAAGATGAATCAAGAGGCGCAGTAAGGAATATTAAAGGAGGTGTAAATGTCCCATTTTGTCAGAAATTACTAGTACAGTGTACATGCCACAGACAGGCCTGTAGAGTTCAGCCCCAGTCTAATAACACCAGAATATAACAAATGACACAGCGACATAATGGGCTTCAATAAGAGGGTAAATAAGTACAAAGATACTCTTTCCTTTTTTATTTTTTATAATTCTTTATTTTTGTTGTGAATGAGATTACATTTCAACTTTTATTGCCACAACAGCGAGAAGTAAAACACATACAAGGCATATAAAGAAACGATTGTATGCCATTTTTATATACTGCACTATTTGCAGTAACAGGCCAGGTTTACATGTCTGTGTCTGTTTCAGTAGTAGTGGATGAGCAATCAAAAATAGACATGTAATGACAATTAGATCTAGAAAATAGTGGTACACCCAGAAGGCCTCAGCCATAGGCATTAGGTGTGGGATCGCTGCTGCTGGGGCCACTGATTCCAGGCAAGCTGCCAGCTTCTCCCAAAAGGCGTCCGAGCCGGTTCAGCCGATCCTGCATATCCCATTTCCCACTGCCTGGGTCAGAAGCACACACGGTGGCTGTAATTTTAGTTGCCACATGGTGTTGGCTTTGTGGTGGTGTTGTGTGCTCCTAGCTCACTGAGGAGGGAGGACAGGGCACAAGCTGGTGTTTGGCTTAGCACAGGCTGCTCCAGGTGGGAGATTGGCCGCCCCTCCCTTCCATGCTTCACACCAGGCCGCAATATGCTCGGAGCCCCCTCCAGGACTGTCAGCCACAATCACAGCTTGTCGCCAGTAGTCGGGTAAGCCCAGGTTAGAGCTACTGCAATATTGATTTAGAGCGTGGCAGGGCCCAGCAGGGTCCCCAAAAACAACCATGACTACTTAAATGTATTTAAGTGGTCATGTTATCTGGAGTCCGTGGGTGCCAGGATCCACGTCACTAACATTTAGCAGTGCAGGTTGGTCCCCAGTAACCCGGCCTCCAATGATGATGCAGAGGAGACAGAACTATGCTTCCACCTGAAGCCATACCAGAGATTAGGACAGTGATTGACTGAGAGTGCTTAGTTGACATTATTGACAGTATTGACAGTATTAATGTATTCAGTGGCGTATTTTGGATTTGTGCTGCCCAAGGCATGATGAACTTGGGAACCCTCTAATTTAAATTTGCCCCACCTTTCCTGTTAAAGACTAACTCACATTTTGACTGACACACACACACACACACACACACACTCACTGAATTGACATTTAAATTGAATTGACACAATCTGACAGACACACAATAACTCGGACACACACTGACAGAAGCGCACATGCACTGACAGACACGCACACTCACACATTCATTGACAGACATGTATAATCACTCAGACACACATACAGACATACACAAACTCACTCACAGACACACACACCCATCCACCCACATTCACTGACCCTCACACACATTCACTTACAGGCACACACACTCACACATTCATTGACAGACTGACACAAACTCACACACTGAAAGATATAAATACACACACTCAAAGACCCACACTGACAGACACACAAACTTACTGACAGACAGACACACATATATTCACTGACAAACACATACACACACATTTTTCCCCCAACACTCACAAATTTTTGCTATTTCTTTTAAAAAAAATTAAAAATCTACCCAGCCTCATTACTGTTGAGAAAGCTGGGTGGATAATTTACCTGTGGTAATTTACCTGTGGTCCACCCCACGGGGGCCCAAAACTGGCTAACCGGTCAGCTCTTGGGCCCCCATAAAACAAGGCTAACAAGGCATGGGCATTTGGAGCTGTGTTTTGGAAAGTGCCGCCCAACGCAAATACCTTGTTAGCCTCACGGTAAATGCATCGCTGAATGTATTATAGAGCCCCACAGCAATAAAATGCGCGTGTATGTAAGGAGAAGTGTATCACACAGCTCAACTGCAAAAACAATCACAATAATATGAACGTAATAAATGCAGTGTATGAACATATCACAGAGCCCTCAGAGATACAACTCACATCAAAGTGAGTGCATAATTTCATCACAGAGCTCCGCAGCAATAAAAATCAGTTATGTGGTTCAGAGTGCATCAGTGTTCTAATACTGTGTGTGGGATGTCTGTGTATTGAACGGCTGATTGTGATGTGTGTGTGTGTGTGTGTGTGTGTGTGTGTGTGTGTGTGTGTGGAGGAGGGTAGCGGTTGTGCGTATGGTTGGCTGAGTGTGATTTGTGTGTGTGTGAGTGGTGGAGTGTAATGTGACACATTGTAGTCGAGTTTACTGGTCACACTTCATGTCTGATCTCTCCTAGTCTCTCACATTGCAGGAATGGCTCCAAGAGCTTGCAATCTAACTCAAGCTAGTATTTCTGTTTGTATTTTTTACATAATTAGGAAATGCTCACTTGACTTAGATTGCAAGCTTTTGGGGGCTATTCCCTTAAGCCTTTACATATAGAGACCAGGGCACCCAGGGAATGGACTGTACAGCTTACAATCTAACACAAGTTAACATTTATGTGATATATATATGAGTATAATAAAACTTTTGTATCACATTAAAGTTAATTTGAGTTAGATTGACAGCTCTTGGGGACCATTCCTGTATGCCCTCATGAGGATTTATTTGTAACATAAATAATGTGGCACTGGCACCAGGTAAATTAAGGCAATTTACCTGATAGTATTCAGGGTCAGGGACTGACAGGCAAACAGTGAAGTGGTAGTAGCAGACACAAGGGACAAGGCAATCTCTGATTTTGTGACACAGTCAGGAGCAGAAGTGATTCCTGTGATCACTACTGCTTCTGATTGGCTCCCATAAACAAGAAGCCCCACACAGATTTGCTGTAGACCTGTAAATAAATCATCCAGTCTGAGGATGCTGCTGACAGAGTAGGACAGGAGGCGGGGCTGAAGCTTGGTCTGGAGGCGGGACTGAGGATGCTGCTGACAGAGTAGGAGGCGGGACTGAAGACTAGGCAGGAGGCGGGGCTAATCACTAGGCAGGAGGCAGGGCTGAGGATGCTGCTGACAGAGTGGGAGGGCTGGAGGCGAGGCACAGATCATTGGAGCTGAGGTAAGAGTGGCGGAACTCCAGATCGCAAGTTCTTGTGATGCTGGAAGTTCCGCCGCCGCGCAAGTTCCCTTCCGGTTTCCCTCAGTGTAGATCGGTCGGCAACCTCGCGTGCCGCTCAAATGCACCCCGCGTGCCACGAGTGGCACGCGTGCCAGAGGTTGCCGACCCCTGTTATAGACCGTTGCTGCTCTCCCGGCTATCTTGATATCACCCTTGCCGGGTTATAAGAGGGTTTCAGGAGAACACTATGCTGGGCCTTCTAGGGGCCACTTAGACATATATTGTAACATGTAGTACAAGGACCGGATGGCTGTTGAGGGTTAGGACCGGGCTTGGGTGGAGGCATGTCACGGAGCCTAGGGGGGGGGGGGGGAGTAAGGGGATGCATATGGCCTCTGGGGGAGACCAAGGTGAAACTCTCACTACTCTAAGCTAGGTGGATTAGGAATCACCCAGGGACCGAGGGGGTGGTGGGCAGGGCACACTTAGACGACGGACACCATGTCACATCGGTGGGCCGATCAGTCCACAAACTGCGGTCATGACACAGACCATGCAAACATTTGCTTATAGAGGTATATCATAGGCTACACTCCCTGCGTAGTGAGCCAAGAGGCGGGGAGACGGGATGTCCTGACTGGGCGGAACTCCGGGGGCTCGCAGAGGCACGTGACGATCTTTCTGGGAGCGTCCTGGGCCCACTGGGTTCTGCCCACTTGGGGCCTCTTGGACTCCTTTGCTACCCTACTGGTTGGAGCGTTCTAACCCTAGGTGAGCGGTACGCCCCTCCTACCTACGGGAGGGGGGGGTGATTGCTGCCCCCCAACGCTCAACTCCATTTTTGTGTATAGTGTTACTCATCCGTGCCCAGTTTTTAGACCCAGAGGGTACGTTCCTTCCCCTCTCACCCTCTGACCTTCCCGGTTTTCCCCAAGTTACCCTATCCCGTACTTGCTGTACCTGACGACCGGACAGAAGTGACCGTATCACCTGTGAGCAACTGACGCACACCCAGTATGTCTCTAATACCGGCCCCACTCACCATTTTCACACTGAACACTAGGGGACTAAACACGCCAGAAAAAAGGGCTGGAGCCCATAAGGATTTTAGGACAGCACAAGCATCCATAGTGTTTCTGCAAGAGACCCATTTTAGGGCAGGCTCGTTGACGAACCACCACTACCCCAGGGGGTACTATAGTGACTTCCAGGGAGGTAAATCCCGGGGCACGGCAATACTCCTGCATAGACACCTCCCATTTATAGAAACTGGGGTCCTGACGGACCCGGAGGGCCGCTTCCTGTTCCTCAAGGGGACGATCGCTGGCACTGTGTATACTTTAGCCAATCTCTATGCCCCTAACCGAGGGCAATATAAATTCTTGGCTAAGACGCTCCGCACACTGGCGGGTTTCCAGGAAGGCATACTAATAGTGGGAGGGGATCTAAATGTAGCGTTAGACCCCAAGTGGGACTCCTCCTCGGGCCACACACACATCCCCTCACAATACCTTACAGCCATTAAAACTCTCCTGGCCAAGAATAAGCTAGTAGACTGTTGGAGAGCCTTTCACCCCGACGAAAAGGATTTCACCTTTTATTCCCACCCTCATAACTCCTACACCCGCATAGATTATCTACTAGTCCCCAGCTACCACATACCGCTAGTCTTACAGGCTGACCAAGGCACTGTGACGTGGTCGGACCACGCCCCAGTGATCATCAAATTACACTCCCCCCTCCACAGGCCCAAGATCTCCAAGTGGAGGTTGAATGAGTCATTGCTTACAAACCCTACGATCACTTCGGACATAGGGGAGACACTAAGGGAATATTTCGCCTATAACACCTGCGAACAGACCTCCCCCACCATACGCTGGGAGGCACATAAGAGCGTCATCAGAGGCCACTTCATCCAAAAAAGTGCGCTCCTGAAAAAACAGAGGGAAGCCCGCATGGCTAAATTGCTATCGGACATAGCACAGGCAGACACACTTAACAAACAACACCAACTCCCCACACACCAGGCCACTCTCCTCAGCTTGCGTAGGGAACTAACTACACTCATTCACTCCACTCATCAAAGGGACGCTCTGCGAAATAGGGCTTTCTTCGCGATCCACGGGAACAAAAGTGGGAAACTTCTGGCGCGCATGCTAGCCAAAAGGCGCCACGACACGTACATAGACAGGATCCGAGACAAGGCGGGGGTCCTACACAGACACCCGGCCAAAATCCAGGAAATCATCCGCACATATTACGCAGGGTTGTACTCCCTCCCACGCCCGCACACCGACACCCAGTCACGATCACTTAAGACCTCAATAGATGACTACCTACAGACCCATACGCTCCCTTCTCTGACGGCGGCCACGGCCGACCAGCTGGATGAACCTATAACTATGGGGGAACTAGCACTAGCTATTAAATCCATGAAACCGGGCAAGACACCGGGTCCAGACGGCCTGCCCATCAAATATTACAAAAGCTATGCCGAGATCCTATACCCCCCACTCCTAGACATGTTCAATGCCATCAGGGAGGGACATGAATTGCCCCCACAAGCACTCATGACACACATCACTATAATCGCTACGGAATTTGTTGGCGCTATATAAATAATAAAATAATAATAATAATAATAATAATCCCTGTAACGGAGCTCCGTGTACTCCGACCGAGTACCCTCCGTTGATGGATGCTCCTAGCGCTCTCAGAGGACTCCAAGAACTGCAGACGACACCACAACCACCGCAGGCTCCACAACCGCCGTAGCTTAACTGGAGCCGCGCCGTCTTCCTTCCACCCTGGATCGGCTTCTGTCCTCCAGGACCGTGTGGGGAAGACCTCTCCTCCAGGAGAGCGTATCCGGAACAAGCTCTTACAAGAGCTAAGTGATTAAGAGCTCAGGGGAATATGCAGCGCATAGCAATCCCCAGTGTGATATAGCAGTTCCCTCCAATAACGAGACAAGGCTACGTATTGAGGGTCAGAAGAGGTCTCTGGACTGGAACACCCAGCCTGCTTTTTATTTGGATAAGGTACACACAGGACACTCCCAGGGGGAGGATGAAATTAACCAATAACAGCATAGTACAGCCCACAGGTTCCCTCCCCTCAGATAAACAGTTAAACCAATTATTACATACAATAAAAATACAGTTTTTACACACACACTGTAACTTTAAAACCATACATCCAATTTCAATAAAAGTTGCATATTCAGACTCAGCATACATCAAACATAAACACTTCCAAAAATCAGCCAAATCCCTCCAGTGGATCAAAAGTTAGCTGGAAGTCCTTTATGACCGACCGCAAGCACAATTTCCTGCCCAAAACAGTTCCATAGATTTGGGCTGTGCGGTCGGTCAATTTCATGCGAAAAAAACGACTAAGTCCCATTTCGAACGGGACTTAGTCTCTGGAGCTGCAAGTTCCGTATGGGAGAAGGTAAGGGTCAGCGGTGTTCGGCAAAATGTGTAGCCGATTTCAGTTCCACAGAATCTTTAGCATACACCGCTGACCGCATTCGAGGAAACCAAGATGGCCGCCGCCACGTGCAATTGACCGGCAGTAACCTCACAGCCTGGGAGGTAAATTGCCTGCACACTTTAACTTCTGGGTGGTCTGCCTGTGTGGTACTTGGTTCAGTAAGCCCTATTTACTGAACCAAGTGGGGGAAAGCCAGGAACAAGTTATTTTACCGGTCTGGGGACATAGTCTTAAAGGGGCATTGTTCAGCAAAGTCACAATATGTCCCCAGACGGTTCTTAAAGGGCCATACACACCCAATAAATGTTAATAAGTTTTCAGGAGCACAATCTTCCAGGGGCCATAGTCATGAGGCAGGAGGCTGGCAAACATGCTTCTCCACAATCCAGGGAAGCAGGGCAATTTCTCATTTAAAGGGCCAGTTACAAATAGCGATTTGTAACAATCCCGAAAGAGGGTAAGGACCGGGAGCACTGCGGGAGCTATTGCCCCATATCCCTTATAAATAACGACATCAAACTGCTAGCGAAGGTCCTGGCGACCCGGCTCCAGGTGCACGTACCCTCTCTGGTCCATCCGGACCAGGTGGGGTTTGTGATGGGCAGGGAAGCCAGGGATGACACCATAAGGGCCCTCACTATAATGCACAAAAAAACAGGGGACGACACGGGCCTTCTCCTGCTGTCCACGGACGCGGAGAAGGCTTTTGATAGGGTCTGCTGGACGTATATGTTCCAGACACTGTCACACTTGGGTGTGGGGCCGTACCTGCAGGGATGGATCAAAGCCCTGTACACTCACCCGACGGCACACGTCCTGGTCAATGGGGCGCCAACCGAGGCGTTCCCAATTCACAATGGAACGAGACAGGGGTGCCCCCTGTCTCCGTTGCTGTTTGTCCTGGCCCTGGAACCCCTGCTCAACACTATCCGCCACCACCCAGACATCAAGGGAGTACACATAGGAGATACACACCATAAGCTTGCCGCATACGCAGATGACCTCCTATTCTTCATAACACACCCAGAGATCTCCCTCCCCAATCTAGTACAGGAATTCCAGACCTTCGGCAGGTTATCGGGGTACAAGATCAACTTCTCCAAGTCATATGTTTTAAATGTCAGCGTACCCACAAGGAGAACGACGCAGCTCCAACGCAGCTTCGCGTTCCAGTGGGCCGCTGATAAAATCCGCTACCTCGGCACCTGGCTGACGGTTAGGGAATCGGAGCTCTTTACAGCTAATTTTGCCCCGATACTGGCTAGATTCCGAGCAGACATGAGGGAGTGGGCCCTACCGCACATCTCATGGCTGGGCAGAATCCAAGTAATTAAAATGAACCTGCTACCGAGATTACTCTACCTCTTTCAGGCTCTGCCCATCTCGATCCCCACCTCATTCTTTACCACACTTCGACAAGCGATGGGAGCCTTTGTATGGGACGGGAGGAGACCCAGACTAAAATACGCACTACTCACCCAACCTAGGAACAAAGGGGGCCTAGCCCTACCCGATTTCCGGCAATACTACAAGGCATGCCATCTGCAACGAGTAGTGGAGTGGTCTAAAACTGGGGTCAGTAAATTATGGAAACAGGCGGAGGAGGGGTTGGCTGGGATCCCAGCCACCCTCATCCCGTGGCTCCCCGGGGGGACCGACGGTAAGGAATCACACTACTCCACATACACGAAAGCGACGCTGAAGGTATGGAGAGGGAGTATCGGCAGACATACACTCTCCACATACCCATCCCCACTGCTCCCCCTCATACACAATCCAGGCTTCCCACCAGGCAAGGACCCTAGGGCACTGAGGGCCCTGGTGCAATGCCCAATGCCGAGGCTGAGACATGTGTGCTCCGGTCAGGGGCTGAGGTCCTTATCTGACTTGTGTGGTGGTGACCCTAACCAGCCGTTCACGACACACTTCCGATACGCGCAACTGGTGAGCTACACCAAAACCCTACCACGGGCAGGAGCTCTCACGAGGGGACTAACTACCTTTGAACAACTCTGCGTAGACCCTGACCCACTACCACATGGTATTTCGCAGCTTTACACCCTCTTACAAACACACACACCCACGGCCACACCACGTTTTATGGGTAAATGGGAGGAGGCCCTTGACCATACATTCAGCGCAAGGGAATGGGACAAGATATGTGAGATCACACACCACTGCTCCATATTTAGTAAGAGCCAGGAGATAGCTTATAAGATACTCACGCAATGGTACTGCACCCCAGACACGACTCAATACATACATGCCCATGGGACCAACATATGCTGGAGATGCACACAGGCACCAGGTACACCTATACATATTTGGTGGGCTTGCGAACTCATCCAACCGTTCTGGAGGAGAATACACACAATCACATCCCGCTTCTCTGACAACCCACCACCATTAGAGGTAGTTACAAAAGAGGGTATACGCCCTCTCTTTTTCTACTATTTGTAATACTATAAGCGCGGTATACGCCCTCTCTTTTTCTACCACCACCATTAGAACCTGCAGCAATGCTGCTCCACCACACGACTATACCGATTTCTAGGTACAAAAAATCGCTTACAATCCGTATCCTAAACATGGCCAAACAAACTATACCACAATACTGGAAAAAGAGTGAGACTCCTTCCCTTCTCAAGTGGTTCACCCACATGGAGGAGCTAAGAGCGGTGGAGGAGCTCTCCATGCTAGCAACTGAAAAACAGCGTCAGACATACTTGGACATCTGGACTCACTGGATACTGACTACGACGAGACAGGACTTCCTGACGATGCTACAAAACTAAATATAGGGCTATACTCTGCCTAAATGACTTAGGGGACGACGGACAGACCCTCCTCCTCCTTCCCTTCACTTTCCTAACCCTCTCCCTTCCCCACTACCCGAGAGCCACAAGCGAGAAATGCTACCCGAAGGCCACGACGACATAAAGGCACTAGACATGAGCCCTTACATGCTCACTTCCCTACAAAATGGCATTCCGCTGTAATAGTAAGCTGTCAATAGGGAACCTCAACGGACGCGAACCCCCACAGATGCAAATCAACAGACCGAGTACTCATCCCTCTCGCACAGGCAGACCACATACAGCCCTCGCAAGGGACGCAAGGGAGGTTATAGAGTACCCATCATTAGACACCTTAGAGGTAGCCAACTAGAGGGATCTTGTCTTCACCTGAGGGGACAACAGCTTAGCCACGGGTGGTTACCCCTCTTCGGAGGACCACAAAGCAAGAGACGAATGGGCAGAGTTTGGGGGAGGGAGGGGGGGACTCACCTACATGAGCCTTTACTGTTGTTGATATCTGGGACCTGCGTGTCCGACAGCCTTGTTGGGCCTGCGTGCCCGTTTTATGTTTGAATCTAACTTGTTGTCGAAAACCGCACAGACCTGTGAGTCTATGCAGAAATGATCCTATTTTTCTCCTTTATCCAGGAAATAAAAATGATATTTACAAAAAAAAAAAATATGGTTTATCCCCCCGCATGTCTCCGTTGGCCCCTTATTTGAGGAATACAGCATTTCTCCCCGGGATGGAAGCAAGGGACTTTAGAGGCTTAGAGAGTACTGGGGTACAGCGTTTATGCCAACTATATGAGGGCGGTTCGCTTATCTCCTTCGAGGAATTGAAAATCAAAGCCCCTTTACGTCCGTCTGACTTTTTTCGATACCTCTAACTTCGGGACTTTGCTCAGAACCCGGTGGTGAAAACAACTGCGTTAACCCCACTCACGTTTTTCGAACAGATGTGCATGAAAGAACAATTTCCAAAAGGCCTGATTATGAATTTGTATGCACATCTGAGCACGACTACATCTGAATGGGGGGAACTCACTTATATTGCCCAATGGGAGGCGGACTTAAACGAGGAGTTAGAAGGCATTGAATGGCAGGAAATCTGGGAAGCCACGGCGACCTCGTCGATATGTGTCTCCATGCAGGAACAGGCTTATAAAACCATGTTCAGATGGTACGCCACACCAGTAAAGCTCTGCAGAATGAATAAAATGTCCACAGATCTATGTTGGAGAGGCTGTGGCCAGAAAGGGACTTATTATCACATGTTGTGGGATTGTCCAGAGGCGCAAAAATACTGGAAACAGATTGCGGACCTGCTGCGGGACATTTTTGACAGAGAGGTCCGCCTGGACCCCTGGGTATTCCTCCTGGCCAGGTCTATGGGTAACTGACCTAGAACTGAACAGAAATTAATACTCAAGGTAAACTTAGCTGCTAGGAGGGCTTTAGCACAGGTTTGGCTGCAGAGAGGGATCCCCTCACTGGACCTGGTGATACAAAAAATTAAACACACTTTCTTAATGGACAAATTAACAGCACAGGTCCAGGATAACTTATCTAAATTCGAAAAGGTCTGGGGCCCATGGGTAGATAGTGGAGTTGGCGACTAGGGGATGGATATTTTTGTAGCCGATCTACCCTAACTTTTGACTCACCCAGTCTACACTCCCGCAGGGGGGCAATCGGAACTCGCGGACTGCCCACACGAGTTAGCCCTATACACAACCGCTGCGCTGTTGCTAAAAATTATGGAATCCCTTTGTGATTAGATCGCATAGATCTACAATAGTCATGGCAAGTGACTCCCTGTACCACTCCCTCCTGTGCTTCACTTCCCCTCCCCTTCTAACCCTTCTCCCTCCCTCTCTCTCTCTCCTCTTTTCTTCTCGGAGGTTTTGTCTATCCCTATCATTCCTAACATCACTTTCTTCTATGATCTGACCGACACTTGCATCTCGACCGCACCGATTATGTGGGCATTATTTTTCATATGTCGAGCCACAGGCGGTAATAACAGGAAACTGGTGGCACTGTACTGGAGGCACCATAAGCTGTGCTAGCTCTCTCAAGCGCTACGAGGTCACCAAACATGGGCGCTGAATGTTAGGGTCCTGCACACAATGGTTGGTCAGATTCTCACTGTTTTATTTTTTACCTTTATCTAAAAACCTGGCGGGGCACCACAGGAGTACGAGACATTGCAGTTGACACACAACAGTCTTACACACTTAAAGTTTGATTTTGTATAAAAATGCTCTTCTCTATATAGATCTTTGTGTCTAAAGGGTGATAAAACATCAATCAATTGCCTCCCAAAACAAGGACAGAAGGTGCCTGTAGCAAGTGTGTTAAAAATGATAAGCTTAGAGTCATGTCTACAAATGCTCTCAGTTTAGGGAATAAGATCCATGAACTTGTGGCACAATGGCAACTGATAGTGTAGATTTAGTTGCTGTTGCTGAGACATGGTATAATGAGAAAAATGACTGGGACATAGCAATACCAGGGTACTCTTTATTTAGAAAAAACAGGGAAGGCGAGAAAGGGGGAGGGGTGGTCCTGTATGTGAAGGATAGCTAAAATATAATCTAATAACAGTTATTGAGGCAAACAAAGAGTCTGTTTGGGTTACGTTAGAATTTGGTAATCACACAGTAACTTGTGTAGGTGTGATTTATAGGCCACCAGGACAAATAGAAGAGTTAGATAAGCTATTAGTTGAGGAAATCGCTAAAATGACAATGAAGGGGGAAGTTATCATCATGGGTGACTTTAATCTTCCTGATGTGAATTGGAAAACAAAAATAGCTGCTTGTGCCAGGAGCACACATATTCTAAACTCCCTACTGGGATTGTCTCTAAAACAAGTCGTTGAGGAGCCAACTCATGAAGAGGCCATACTAGATTTAGTGTTAACAAATGGAGATTTGGTATCAGATATCACTGTAGGTGAAAGTTTAGGATCCAGTCAGTGTGGTTTAATATAGGAACAGTGACTGAGTCACATCACAAAAAAAACAAAAGTTTTAGACTTTAGAAAAACAGACTTTTCTAAATTTAGAATATGTGTAAAGGAGTCATTACCAGACTGGAGCAATTTAAATGGAGTCCAAGAGAAATGGGATTATTCAAAAGTTGCACTACTGAAGGCAACAGAAAATTGCATTAGGCTTGTCAGTAAAAGCAAAAATTCAAGAAACCACTGTGGTACTCCGCAGATGTGGCCAAAATAGTAAAAAACTAAAAGTTAGCATTTAGTAATTGTAAAAAAAAAACAGAGTGAGGAAGACAGAATGATCTATAAGATTAGGCAGAAAGAGGCTAAGCAAGTTAAAAGAGCTTACAAATCACACACAGAAGAGAAAATAGCAGTCAGTAAAAAAGGGGGACAAACACGGATTTCTTTTACTTGTCAATACAGACTCTGAAATACATCCACAAATCTTACAGATGGAAATATACTGTAGACCTATCACCGGGATGGTAACTGAAAACAGGAAAACTTGGAATGTAAGATACTGTATAGGTTCTATTTCCAACTTTTATTGTATTTTATTTATTTTTTTTCAATAAAGAGTTGCAGCTTTTGACTCTGGAAACATTGGTTTTGATGGCATGTAAAGAAAGTGTTTGAAGAAACATTAAACCGTTTATTCATGCTCAATCTGTCATCGAGTACATTGCAAAAAATACAAGAATTTAAAAAAAGAAAAAGAAAAGCATAAAATCGGTATTTCGTAGCAATCACAAAAAAGGCTTTAAGCTAAAATATTTGACTTCCCTGACCTTAAAGTAGTGCTATTCATGTATACAGGTGTACAGTGTATGTCTGAATGAGTCATTCGATTTGTTCTATTTGCAAAGTGTACATCTGTGCTCACCTTTAAATACCTTAGGGGGGGGGGGGGGGGGGGAAGAATTAAAGGGAACTGTAACTTTCCAGAATTTTTAATGTTCTGTTTCTGTTAACCTTTAGTCAAAAAAAGCTAAATTTACAAATTGACACTGTTGTCTTAATCTCTATTCTGGAACCGAGAATCTTCATCTTGCCTCTTTGTCTCAATCGTTGTAAAAGTTCCCTTTTGCTGTCATTAAACACAATGAAGGAAGAGAAACTGAAAAAAAAAGGGGGGACAAAACTTTTTTTAGATGCATAAATGATAAAAGAAAAGTAAAACAAGGATTAGATAGATTAAAAACAAAAGAAGGAAGGTATGTAGAAGAGTAAAAAGGTCTAGCTGACTGCCTCAATTAATATTTTTGTTTAGTATTTACAGTTGAAAATGTAGGAAAGGGGCCTCAGTTAGGAAAAAGGACAATTTAGTAATTTGTTACATGTGAGTTTACAGAGGAATTTCTATTCAACTGTCAAAAGTAAAGACAAATAAGTCAATGGGACCTGATGGAATACACCCAAAGTTATTAAAAGAGCTTAGTGGTGTACTAGAAAAACCATTAACAGATTTATTTAACCAATCATTGTTAACAGGAGTAGTCCCAGAAGATAGGAAGTTAGTGAATGTTGTGCCCATTCACAAGAAAGGTATAAGGGAGGCGTTGGGCAACTATAGGCCAGTAAGCCTTACTTCAGTAGTGGGGAAAGTGATGGAAACCATGTTAAAGGATAGGATTGTTGAACATCTAAAAACACATGGATTTCAAGATCAGAGACAGCATGGGTTTACTTCAGGGAGATCATGCCAAACTAATCTTATTGATTTTTTTGATTGGGTAACTAAAATAATAGATCAGGATGGTGCCGTAGAGATTGCTTACCTAGATTTCAGTAATGCTTTTGACACTGATGCACATAGAAGGCTTATCAATAAACTGCAATCTTTACGTTTGGATTCCAATGTTGTTGAATGGGTAAGGCAATGGCTGAGTGACAGGCAACAGAGGGTTGTAGTCAATGGAGCATATTCAAAGCATGGTTTTGTCACCAGTGGGGTACCTCAGGGATCTGTACTTGGACCTATTCTCTTTAATATTTTTATTAGTGATATTGCAGAAGGTCTTGATGGTAAGGTATGTATTTTGGCTGATGATACTAAGATATGTAGCAGGGTTGATGTTCCAGGAGGGATGAGAAAAATGGCAAATGATTTAGGTAAACTAGAAAAATGGTCAGAGTTGTGGCATCTGACATTTAATGTGTATAAGTGCAAGCTAATGCATATAGAACATAAAACCACACGGGCAGAGTACATAATATTTGATAGAGTCCTAACCTCAACATCTGAGGAAAGGGATTTAGGGGTAATTATTTCAGATGACTTAAAGGTAGGTAGACAATGTAATAGAGCAGCAGGAAATGCTAGCAGAATGCTTGATTGTATAGAGAGATTTATTAGCAGTAGAAAGAGGGAAGTGCTCATGCCATTGTACAGAACACTGGTAAGACCTCACTTGGAGTATTGTACGCAGTACTGGAGACTGTATCTCCAGAAGGATATTGCTACTTTGGATAGAGTTCAGAGAAGGCCTACTAAACTGGTTTATGGATTGCAGGATAAAACTTACAAACAAAGTTTAAAGGATAACATGTGTAGCTTGGAGGAAAGACGAGACAGGGGGGTGTGATAGAAACATTTAAATACATAAAGGGAATCAACACAGTAAAGGAGGATACTGTATTTAAAAGAAGAAAAACTACCACATCAATAGGACATAGTCTTAAATTAGAGGGACAAAGCTTTAAAAATAATATCACTAAGTATTACTTTACTGAGAGGGTAGTGGATGCATGGAATAGCCTTCCAGCTGAAGTAGTAGAGGTTAACACAGTAAAGGAGTTTAAGCATGCGTGGGATAGGCATAAGGCTATCCTAACTATAAGATAAGGCCAGGGACTAATGAAAGTATTTAGAAAACTGGGCAGACTAGATGGGCCGAATGGTTCTTATCTGCCGTCACATTCTATGCTTCTATGTTTTATGTTTCTATTTCTCTCCTAATTTCAATGAAATATCAGTAATGTTACTTTAATATGCTCAATATATTAATATTTTTTCCAAGCAAAGATAGCTCCAGCCTTGATTACCGATATATGTATTATGTTTCAAGAGGGTGTAAGAAAAACAGTAATTTCCAAAACGGAAGCTGAATATATTTTCAGGAAACATCCCAGAGTGACAACATTTTATTGCATACTGAAGATATATAAAAACAGGAAGCATTTAAAATGTAGACCAATTGTCTAAGGGTGTGAAATTATAATGCCATACACAAACATATATATATATAGATAAGATCTTTAGACATCATGTTGAAGACTTACTGTCTCATTGTCAGGATTACTGTTTGATCCAGCACGTAGAACTGTACAGCACAGATGACAAATAAGTAACGTATTACCGGTCCTTAGAATGGCCGGATTTAACGTACAAAGAATAGTCAAAAATACTAGCCGAGGTCAGGGAACACAGAAAGGGACACAGCGATGAGGAAAGCCAGGAGTCAGGATACCAGAATATAGAGAAGTCAATAAACAAAGCCAAAGTCAAAAACCAGGTAGAAAACTATAAACAGGAACGCGCTCTCGGACAACCACAAGAGAAACCACGACAGGGCACTGAGCAGGATGAGATTTGGGCCTAAATACCCCTCCTCTAGATCTGATAGGCTGTAACTGGCCTTTGACCCCAAAGTCAGTTACCAGGTTTCATTTGCATAATTGCTGCTCAGCATTAACCCTTCTGTGGATTAGGTTGCTGCTCGGCACAACTTTTCCTGTGTGGACAGTAAATGTCATTAACTACATTTTTATAAGTGGATGAATACGTGGCATTACCCCCCACCTGAAGAACGCCCACCGGGCGGGCAGGACCAGGCTTGAGAGTAAATTTGGCGTGAAAAGCGCGGATCTTACGGCCCGCATGCAGGTCAGGAGCCGAAACGAAAAGAACGATCAGCAGGACCGTAACCTTTCCAAACAACCAAGTACTGTAAAGTGCCCAGAGAAAACCTAGAATCCACGATAGAAGAAACTTCATACTCCTCCTGACCACCCACCACCACCGGAGGGGGAGGAACACAAGGAACAGTATATCTATTGCAGACAAGAGGTTTGAGTAAGGACACATGAAAAGTGTTGGGAACCCCTAAAGATGCAGGAAGACCCAGAGAGTAAGACACTGGATTGATCCTATGAAGCACTCTATAGGGACCAAGGAATCTGTAGGCAAACTTCATGCTAGGGACCTTAAGCTTGATGTTGCGAGATGACAACCAAACCCGGCCCCCCCACTTGGTACACCGGGTTGGCACTCCTATGCTTATCAGCAAAATGTTTGAAGTGTTCAGCAGCAGCCCCTAGAGTAGTTTGAACCTTAACCCAGGTATCCTGAATGGAGGCCAGACGCTCATCCAGAGCAGGAATGGCAGTATCAGAAAATACCGCAGGGAGAACCGTAGGATGCCTACCATTGTTGACAAAAAATGGACTGTGCCCAGAGGAGTCATGAACAGCATTGTTTCTACCGAACTCGGCCCACGGGAGTAGTTCGGGCCAATTGTCCTGTGTGCTATTAATAAAACTTCTAATGACTGGTTAGCCCTCTCAGCTGTACCATTGGTCTGTGGATGGTAGGAGGAGGAGAAGGAGAGATCAATCCCCAATTGTTTACTGAACGCCCTCCAGAACCTGGACACAAACTGAGAGCCCCTGTCAGACACAATATTGTGAGGGATGCCATGCAAACGGACAATTTTACGTATGAAAATTAGGACCAATTCTTGCGAAGATGGCAACTTCTTGAGAGGAATCTTAGAAAATCGGTCTACAACCATGAGAATAGTAGTGAACCCAGCAGAGCTAGGAAGCTCAACAATAAAGTCCATGGATAAGTGGGACCATGGAATCTCAGGAACAGGAAGAGGCTGCAACAGGCCACAAGGAAGTGCATGAGTCACCTTAGAAACTGCACACACAGAACATGTCTGCACATACTCCTTTCCATCTTTCCTGAGTGAATCTCACCAAAATGATCTACTGATCGCGGCAGTGGACTTTTTGATGCCCGGGTGTCCAGCAGTTATATTGTCATGGAACACGTTCATGATATTAACCCTTTCACATAGGGGAACAAACAATTTATCACACGGTTTACCACTGGGCGCCTGAGGCTGGGCCTCCAGTATGGTGCCAAGCAGTGGAGAAGACAGTGAGAGAACAGTAGTAGCAATAATACACTCTGGTGGAATAATAGGAGATGTCACCTGTTCCGGAGCTGACTCATTATCAAATTGCCTGGACAAGGCATCAGCCTTGGTATTTTTAGAACCAGGTCTATAAGTAATGAGGAAGTTAAAACGTGAAAGGAACAGTGACCATCTAGCCTGTCTGGAAGACAAACGTTTGGCATCCCCTATATATGCCAGATTTTTGTGGTCGGTTATGATCCTTGGATCCCTCCAAAAGATGTCGCCACTCCTTGAGGGCAAGAATAATGTCCAACAGTTCTCTATTGCCAATATCGTAGTTGCGCTCAGCAGGAGACATCTTTCTGGAGAAGTAGCCACAAGGATGCAATGGTGTTCCCTGGCTTTCTCTCTGAGAGAGAACAGCCCCTACCCCTGTCTCGGATGCATCAACCTCCAAAATAAAAGGTTTACTGGTGTTGGGATGTTTTAGTATGTCTGCAGAGGCAAATCTTTGTTTTAGAGTCTCAAAAGCATTCACAGCCTCTTTGGACCATACCGTGCTACTAACCCCTTTGCGAGTCATATTAGTGATGGGGGCTATTACAGAAGAAAATCCCTTGATGAATCTTCTGTAATAGTTGGCAAAACCAATAAACCTTTGTATGGCTTTTAAACCAGAGGGTAATGGCCAGTGTAGTACAGCCTCTAGTTTTTTAGGATCCATTTGAAATCCCGATGCAGAGATGTTGTAACTCAAAAAGTGGACTTCAGGCTGGTCAAATATGCACTTTTCTAATTTACAATAAAGTTTATTTTTCAACAACGTCTGCAGAACCTGTTTCACATGGGAGTGGTGAGTTTGAAGATCAGGGGAATACACCAAAATATCGTCCAAAAAAGACAAATGAGTAAATGAATTCCCTGAGTACATCATTTATAAAGTCTTGGAATACGGCCGGGGCGTTGCATACGGCCGGGGCGTTGCATTACACAAATGGCATTACCAGATATTCATAGTGTCCACTACCGGTATTAAATGCCGTCTTCCACTCATGATTCTCTTTTATTCTAACCAAATTGTAAGCACTCCTAAGGTCAAGCTTAGTAAACACTTTAGCTCCCTGAAGTCTATCGAGCAATTCGGAAATGAGTGGGATAGGGTATGCATTTTTTACAGTGATTTTATTAAGTGCCTGTAGTCTATGCAAGGGCGTAACTCACCACCCTTCTTCTCAACAAAAAAGAATCCTGCACCAGCTGGTGAGGATGACTTTCTTATGTGCCCTTTGCTCAAGGATTCTTTGATGCATTCCTCCATTATTTTGCTCTCCTGGGGAGATAAGGCATAAACTGCCCCCTTAGGTGGCATAGCGCCTGGAAACAGGTTAATGGCACAGTCATATGCTCTGTGGGGAGGCAATATATCGGATTGAGCCTTGTTAAACACCTCCTGAAGTTCTCGGTATTGTATGGGAACTCCAGGAGTTTGGGGAGTGGTAGTGGGGAGGTCAATAGTAGTGATGTCGCGAACATAAAATTTTCGGTTCGCGAACGGCGAACGCGAACTTCCGCAAACGTTCGCAAACCGACGAACCGGGCGAACCGCCATAGACTTCAATGGGCAGGCGAATTTTAAAACCCACAGGAACTCTTTCTGGCCACAATAGTGATGGAAAAGTTGTTTCAAGGGGACTAACACCTGGACTGTGGCATGCCGGAGGGGGATCCATGGCAAAACTCCCATGGAAAATTACACAGTTGATGGAGAGTCTGTTTTTAATCCACAAAGGGCATAAATCACCTAACATTCCTAAATCACAATGGATATGGATTGACACCTGACATATGACATATTGACACCTTGACATATGGATTGACACCTGTCCTCAGAGACCCTGATACACACTGACACAGAGCAGAATAGGGACTGTTCCCCCTACATAGGGTCACTTGGCAGATATGGATTGACACCTGTCCTCAGGGACCCTGATGCACACTGACACAGAGCAGAATAGGGACTGTTCCCCCTACATAGGGTCACATGGCAGATATGGATTGACACCTGTCCTCAGGGACACTAATACACACTGACACAGAGCAGAATAGGGACTGTTCCCCCTACATAGGGTCACTTGGCAGATGTGGATTGACACCTGTCCTCAGGGACCCTGATACACACTGACACAGAGCAGAATAGGGACTGTTCCTCCTACATAGGGTCACTTGGCAGATATGGATTGACACCTGTCCTCAGGGACACTGATACACACTGACACAGAGCAGAATAGGGACTGTTCCCCCTACATAGGGTCACTTGGCAGATATGGATTGACACCTGTCCTCAGGGACCCTGATACACACTGACACAGAGCAGAATAGGGACTGTTGCCCCTACATAGGGTCACTTGGCAGATATGGATTGACACCTGTCCTCAGGGACCCTGATACACATTGACACAGAGCAGAATAGGGACTGTTCCTCCTACATAGGGTCACTTGGCAGATATGGATTGACACCTGTCCTCAGGGACCCTGATACACACTGACAAAGAGCAGAATACGGACTGTTCCCCCTACAATCCAGATATGGATTGACAACTGTCCTCAGGGACCCTGATACACACTGACACAGAGCAGAATAGGGACTGTTCCCCCTACATAGGGTCGCTTGGCAGATATGGATTGACACCTAACCTAAGGATCCCTGATACACATTGACACAGAGCAGAATAGGGACTGTTCCCCCTACATATGGTCACTTGGCAGATATGGATTGACACCTATCCTAATGATCCCTGATACACACTGACACAGAGCAGAATAGGGACTGTTCCCCCTACATAGGGTCACATGGCAGATATGGATTGACACCTGTCCTCAGGGACCCTGATACACACTGACACAGAGCAGAATAGGGACTGTTCCCCCTACATAGGGTCACTTGGCAGATATGGATTGACACCTGTCCTCAGAGACCCTGACACACACTGACACAGAGCAGAATAGGGACTGTTCCCCCTACATAGGGTCACTTGGCAGATATGGATTGACACCTGTCCTCAGGGACCCTGATACACACTGACACAGAGCAGAATAGGGACTGTTCCCCCTACATAGGGTCACTTGCCAGATATGGATTGACACCTAACCTAAGGATCCCTGATACACACTGACACAGAGCAGAATAGGGACTGTTCCCCCTACATAGGGTCACTTGGCAGATATGGATTGACACCTGTCCTCAGGGACCCTGATACACACTGGCACAGAGCAGAATAGGGACTGTTCCCCCTACATTGGCTCACTTGGCAGATATGGATTGACACCTGTCCTCAGGGACCCTGATACACACTGGCACAGAGCAGAATAGGGACTGTTCCCCCTACATAGGGTAACTTGGCAGATATGGATTGACACCTCTCCTCAGGGACCCTGATAAACACTGACACAGAGCAGAATAGGGACTGTCCCCCCTACATAGGGTCACTTGGCAGATATGGATTGACACCTGTCCTCAGGGACCCTGATACACACTGACACAGAGCAGAATAGGAACTGTTCCTCCTACATAGGGTCACTTGGCAGATATGGATTGATACCTGTCCTCAGGGACCCTGATACACACTGACACAGAGCAGAATAGGGACTGTTCCCCCAACATAGGGTCACTTGGCATATATGGATTGACACCTGTCCTCAGGGACCCTGATACACACTGACACAGAGCAGAATAGGGACTGTTCCTCCAACATAGGGTCACCATTTTTAGCCCAAGGCAGCTCATCTCATCAGGCCTTTTTTAGTCGAATGTATCGCCCACTGTCAGTCCCTTCGGGATCCATCCCTCATTCATCTTAATAAAGGTGAGGTAATCTAGACTTTTTTGACCTAGGCGAGTTCTCTTCTCAGTGACAATACCTCCTGCTGCACTGAAGGTCCTTTCTGACAGGACACTTGAAGCGGGGCAGGCCAAAAGTTCTATCGCAAATTGGGATAGCTCAGGCCACAGGTCAAGCCTGCACACAAAGTAGTCAAGGGGTTCATCGCTCCTCAGAGTGTCGATATCTGCAGTTAAGGCGAGGTAGTCGGCTACCTGTTGGTCGAGTCGTTCTCTGAGGGTGGATCCCGAAGGGCTGTGGAGATGCGTAGGACTTAAAAAGCTCTGCATGTCCTCCATCAACAACACGTCTTTAAAGTGTCCTGTCCTTGCCGGCGTGGTCGTGGGAGGAGGAGGATTACTTTCACCTCTTCCCCTGTTTGATTCCCGTTGTGCTGTGACATCACCCTTATAAGCTGTGTAAAGCATACTTTTTAATTTATTTTGCAAATGCTGCATCCTTTCCGACTTGTTGTAATTTGGTAACATTTCAGCCACTTTCTGCTTATACCGGGGGTCTAGTAGCATGGACACCCAGTACAGGTCATTCTCCTTCAGCCTTTTTATACGAGGGTCCCTCAACAGGCACGACAGCATGAAAGACCCCATTTGCACAAGGTTGGATGCCGCGCTACTCATTTCCCGTTCCTCCTCCTCAGTGATCTCAATGAAGGTATGTTCTTCCCCCCAGCCACGTACAACACCACGGGTACCAGATAGGTGACAACGAGCACCCTGGGAGGCTGTTGTGGTTGGTCTTCCTCCTCCTCCTCAAAGCCACATTCCTTCTCTGAGTCCTCTTCCTCACAATCCTCTTCCAGCGTTGCCGCAGGTCCAGCAAGCCATTCTGTTAAGGCAGTTTCTGGTGGTGATGGTGACCACAACTCTTCCTCTTCCTCTTCACGCTCATCTACGGCCTGATCCAGCACTCTTCGCAGGGCACGCTCCAGGAAGAAAACAAATGGTATGATGTCGCTGATGGTGCCTTCGGTGCAACTGACTAGGTTTGTCACCTCCTCAAATGGACGCATGAGCCTACAGGCATTGCGCATGAGCGTCCAGTAACGTAGCAAAAAAATTCCCAGCTCCCCAGAGGCTGTCCTAGCACCCCGGTCATACAAATATTCATTAACAGCTTTTTCTTGTTGTAGCAGGCGGTCAGACATTAGGAGTGTTGAATTCCAACGTGTCGGGCTGTCGCAAATCAAGCGCCTCACTGGCATGTTGTTTCGCCGCTGGATATCTGCAAAGTGCGCCATGGCCGTGTAGGAACGCCTGAAATGGATTCACACCTTCCTGGCCTGCTTCAGGACGTCCTGTAAGCCTGTGTACTTATGCACAAAGCATTGTACGATCAGATTACACACATGTGCCATGCACGGCACATGTGTCAACTTGCCCAACTTCAATGCCGCCAACAAATTTGTTCCATTGTCACAAACCACTTTGTTGATATCCAGTTGCTGCGTAGTCAGCCACTTTTCCACCTGTGCGTTCAGGGCGGACAGGAGTGCTTGTCCGGTGTGACTCTCTGCTTTCAAGCAAGTCAAACCCAAGACGGCGTGACACTGCTGTATCCGGCATGTGTAATAGTACCTGGGGAGCTGGGGGGGTGCCGTTGATATGGAGCAAGATGCAGCAGCAGAAGAGGACTCAGCCGAGGAGGTTATGGAAGAGGATGGAGTAGGAGGAGTAGAGGAGGTGGCAGCAGGCCTGCCTGCAAGTCGTGGCGGTGTCACCAACTCCTCTGCAGAGCCACGCATTCCATGCTTGGCAGCCGTCAGCAGGTTTACCCAATGCGCAATGTAGGTGATATACCTGCCCTGACCATGCTTTGAAGACCAGGTATCAGTGGTCAGATGGACCCTTCCCCCAACACTGTGTGCCAGACATGCCATTATTTCCTTTTGCACAATCGAGTACAGGTTGGGGATTGCCTTATGTGAAATGAAATTTTGTCCGGGTATCTTCCACTGCGGTGTCCCAATATCCACAAATTGGCTGTACTCATGTGTTGATCCCATAGGCGTTTGTGATGTGCGACGCAAAGCAGTTGTACCTAGGTGGGTGTTGGACTTCCAACGACTCAGTTTCTTTTGGCACAGGTTGCAAATGGCATCGCTGTTGTCAGAGGCAGACACACAAAAAAAATGCCACACTGCTGAGCTCTACAATGACAGCATTCTGGTGGTGGACACAGTTATCCCTGTTATCTACATCCCTGTTATCTACATCCTCTGGCAATAATGGTTGTGCATCACTCATTTCTTCAAACGGATGTGTAAATAACTCCTCTGACAGATAAAGTGAAGCGGCTGTGGTGCTAGTGTTGGTGGTGGCGACAAGCGGGTGAGTGGTATTTTGAGAGTTGCCCGAAGCTAAGCTGGAGGAGGATGGTGCGTCAAGGTTCCGAGCGGAAGATGTAGAAGATTGGGTGTCCTGTGTTAGCCAGTCAACAATGTCCTCAGAACTTTTCAAGATCAGGGTACGTGGCCTCTGAAAATTGGGCATTATTCTAGGGCAAAAGGGAATCACAGCACCACGACCACGACGGCCCCTGCGGCCACGACCACGACCCTCTGCCTGTCATTTTTTTTTGGATTAGAGGTACTATGCGTGCAAGCTACTGTGAGACCAGATATGAGTGGCAATGTGCACTGGCAGAGGTTGGCAGAGTACACGCTGTAGGCCTGACACACCCGCTTGAAGACAAGTAACAGCTATTCAATCTATAACAGTGAAAAAAGTTTTTTGGTTTTAAATGCACGCTATTGTGACACCAGATATGAGGTGCAATCTGCACTTGCAGAGGTTGGCAGAGTACACACTGTAGGCCTGACACACCCGCTTGAAGACAAGTAACTGCTATTCAATCTATAACAGTGAAAAACGTTTTTTGGTTTTAAATGCACGCTATTGTGACACCAGATTTGAGTGGAAATGTGCACTTGCAGAGGTTGGCAGAGTACATGCTGTAGGCCTGACACCCGCTTGCAGACAAGTAACTGCTATTCAATCTATAACAGTGAAAAAAGTTTTTGGGTTTTAAATGCACGCTATTGTGACACCAGATATGAGTGGCAATGTGCACTTACAGAGGTTGGCAGAGTACACGCTTTAGGCCTGACACACCCGCTTGAAGACAACTAACTGCTATTCAATCTATAACAGTGAAAAAAGTTTTTTGGTTTTAAATGCACGCTATTGTGACACCAGATATGAGTGGCAATGTGCACTTGCAGAGGTTGGCAGAGTACACGCTGTAGGCCTGACACACCCGCTTGAAGACAAGTAACTGCTATTCAATCTATAACAGTGAAAAAAGTTTTTTGGTTTTAAATGCACGCTACTGTGACACCAGATATTAGTGGCAATGTGCACTTGCAGAGGTTGGCAGAGTACACGCTGTAGGCCTGACACCCGCTTGCAGACAAGTAACTGCTATTCAATCTATAACAGTGAAAAAAGTTTTTGGGTTTTAAATGCACGCTATTGTGACACCAGATATTAGTGGCAATGTGCACTTGCAGAGGTTGGCAGAGTACACGCTGTAGGCCTGACACACCCGCTTGAAGACAACTAACTGCTATTCAATCTATAACAGTGAAAACTGTTTTGGGGTTTTAAATGCACGCTATTGTGACACCAGATATGAGTGGCAATTTGCACTTGCAGAGGTTGGCAGAGTACACGCTGTAGGCCTGACACCCGCTTGCAGACAAGTAACTGCTATTCAATCTATAACAGTGAAAAAAAGTTTTTGGGTATTAAATGCACGCTATTGTGACACCAGATATGAGTGGCAATGTGCACTTGCAGAGGTTGGCAGAGTACACGCTGTAGGCCTGACACCCGCTTGCAGACAAGTAACTGCTATTCAATCTATAACAGTGAAAAAAGTTTTTGGGTTTTAAATGCACGCTATTGTGACACCAGATATGAGTGGCAATGTGCACTTGCAGAGGTTGGCAGAGTACACGCTGTTGGCCTGACACCCGCTTGAAGACAACTAACTGCTATTCAATCTATAACAGTGAAAAAAGTTTTTGGGTTTTAAATGCACGCTATTGTGACACCAGAAATGAGTGGAAATGTGCACTTGCAGAGGTTGGCAAAGTACACGCTGTAGGCCTGACACCCGCTTGCAGACAAGTAACTGCTATTCAATCTATAACAGTGAAAAAGTTTTTTGGTTTTAAATGCACGCTATTGTGACACCAGATTTGAGTGGAAATGTGCACTTGCAGAGGTTGGCAGAGTACATGCTGTAGGCCTGACACCCGCTTGCAGACAAGTAACTGCTATTCAATCTATAACAGTGAAAAAAGTTTTTGGGTTTTAAATGCACGCTATTGTGACACCAGATATGAGTGGAAATGTGCACTTGCAGAGGTTGGCAGAGTACACGCTGTAGGCCTGACACCCGCTTGCAGAAAAGTAACTGCTATTCAATCTATAACAGTGAAAAAAGTTTTGGGGTTTTAAATGCACGCTATTGTGACACCAGATATGAGTGGCAATGTGCACTTGCAGAGGTTGGCAGAGTACACGCTGTAGGCCTGACACACCCGCTTGAAGACAACTAACTGCTATTCAATCTATAACAGTGAAAAAAGGTTTTTGGTTTTAAATGCACGCTATTGTGACACCAGATATGAGTGGCAATGTGCACTTGCAGAGGTTGGCAGAGTACACGCTGTAGGCCTGACACACCCGCTTGAAGACAACTAACTGCTATTCAATCTATAACAGTGAAAAAAGTTTTGGGGTTTTAAATGCACGCTATTGTGACACCAGTTATGAGTGGCAATTTGCACTTGCAGAGGTTGGCAGAGTACACGCTGTAGGCCTGACACCCGCTTGCAGACAAGTAACTGCTATTCAATCTATAACAGTGAAAAAAAGTTTTTGGGTATTAAATGCACGCTATTGTGACACCAGATATGAGTGGCAATGTGCACTTGCAGAGGTTGGCAGAGTACACGCTGTAGGCCTGACACCCGCTTGCAGACAAGTAACTGCTATTCAATCTATAACAGTGAAAAAAGTTTTTGGGTTTTAAATGCACGCTATTGTGACACCAGATATGAGTGGCAATGTGCACTTGCAGAGGTTGGCAGAGTACACGCTGTAGGCCTGACACACCCGCTTGAAGACAACTAACTGCTATTCAATCTATAACAGTGAAAACAGTTTTGGGGTTTTAAATGCACGCTATTGTGACACCAGATATGAGTGGCAATTTGCACTTGCAGAGGTTGGCAGAGTACACGCTGTAGGCCTGACACCCGCTTGCAGACAAGTAACTGCTATTCAATCTATAACAGTGAAAAAAAGTTTTTGGGTATTAAATGCACGCTATTGTGACACCAGATATGAGTGGCAATGTGCACTTGCAGAGGTTGGCAGAGTACACGCTGTAGGCCTGACACCCGCTTGCAGACAAGTAACTGCTATTCAATCTATAAAAGTGAAAAAAGTTTTTGGGTTTTAAATGCACGCTATTGTGACACCAGATATGAGTGGCAATGTGCACTTGCAGAGGTTGGCAGAGTACACGCTGTTGGCCTGACACCCGCTTGAAGACAACTAACTGCTATTCAATCTATAACAGTGAAAAAAGTTTTGGGGTTTTAAATGCACGCTATTGTGACACCAGAAATGAGTGGAAATGTGCACTTGCAGAGGTTGGCAAAGTACACGCTGTAGGCCTGACACCCGCTTGCAGACAAGTAACTGCTATTCAATCTATAACAGTGAAAAAGTTATTTGGTTTTAAATGCACGCTATTGTGACACCAGATTTGAGTGGAAATGTGCACTTGCAGAGGTTGGCAGAGTACATGCTGTAGGCCTGACACCCGCTTGCAGACAAGTAACTGCTATTCAATCTATAACAGTGAAAAAAGTTTTTGGGTTTTAAATGCACGCTTTTGTGACACCAGATATGAGTGGAAATGTGCACTTGCAGAGGTTGGCAGAGTACACGCTGTAGGCCTGACACCCGCTTGCAGAAAAGTAACTGCTATTCAATCTATAACAGTGAAAAAAGTTTTGGGGTTTTAAATGCACGCTATTGTGACACCAGATATGAGTGGCAATGTGCACTTGCAGAGGTTGGCAGAGTACACGCTGTAGGCCTGACACACCCGCTTGAAGACAACTAACTGCTATTCAATCTATAACAGTGAAAAAAGGTTTTTGGTTTTAAATGCACGCTATTGTGACACCAGATATGAGTGGCAATGTGCACTTGCAGAGGTTGGCAGAGTACACGCTGTAGGCCTGACACACCCGCTTGAAGACAAGTAACTGCTATTCAATCTATAACAGTGAAAAAAGTTTTTTGGTTTTAAATGCACGCTACTGTGACACCAGATATTAGTGGCAATGTGCACTTGCAGAGATGGCAGAGTACACGCTGTAGGCCTGACACCCGCTTGCAGACAAGTAACTGCTATTCAATCTATAACAGTGAAAAAAGTTTTTGGGTTTTAAATGCACGCTATTGTGACACCAGATATGAGTGGCAATTTGCACTTGCAGAGGTTGGCAGAGTACACGCTGTAGGCCTGACACCCGCTTGCAGACAAGTAACTGCTATTCAATCTATAACAGTGAAAAAAAGTTTTTGGGTATTAAATGCACGCTATTGTGACACCAGATATGAGTGGCAATGTGCACTTGCAGAGGTTGGCAGAGTACACGCTGTAGGCCTGACACCCGCTTGCAGACAAGTAACTGCTATTCAATCTATAACAGTGAAAAAAGTTTTTGGGTTTTAAATGCACGCTATTGTGACACCAGATATGAGTGGCAATGTGCACTTGCAGAGGTTGGCAGAGTACACGCTGTAGGCCTGACACACCCGCTTGAAGACAACTAACTGCTATTCAATCTATAACAGTGAAAACAGTTTTGGGGTTTTAAATGCACGCTATTGTGACACCAGATATGAGTGGCAATTTGCACTTGCAGAGGTTGGCAGAGTACACGCTGTAGGCCTGACACCCGCTTGCAGACAAGTAACTGCTATTCAATCTATAACAGTGAAAAAAAGTTTTTGGGTATTAAATGCACGCTATTGTGACACCAGATATGAGTGGCAATGTGCACTTGCAGAGGTTGGCAGAGTACACGCTGTAGGCCTGACACCCGCTTGCAGACAAGTAACTGCTATTCAATCTATAACAGTGAAAAAAGTTTTTGGGTTTTAAATGCACGCTATTGTGACACCAGATATGAGTGGCAATGTGCACTTGCAGAGGTTGGCAGAGTACACGCTGTTGGCCTGACACCCGCTTGAAGACAACTAACTGCTATTCAATCTATAACAGTGAAAAAAGTTTTTGGGTTTTAAATGCACGCTATTGTGACACCAGAAATGAGTGGAAATGTGCACTTGCAGAGGTTGGCAAAGTACACGCTGTAGGCCTGACACCCGCTTGCAGACAAGTAACTGCTATTCAATCTATAACAGTGAAAAAGTTTTTTGGTTTTAAATGCACGCTATTGTGACACCAGATTTGAGTGGAAATGTGCACTTGCAGAGGTTGGCAGAGTACATGCTGTAGGCCTGACACCCGCTTGCAGACAAGTAACTGCTATTCAATCTATAACAGTGAAAAAAGTTTTTTGGTTTTAAATGCACGCTTTTGTGACACCAGATATGAGTGGAAATGTGCACTTGCAGAGGTTGGCAGAGTACACGCTGTAGGCCTGACACCCGCTTGCAGAAAAGTAACTGCTATTCAATCTATAACAGTGAAAAAAGTTTTTGGGTTTTAAATGCACGCTATTGTGACACCAGATATGAGTGGCAATGTGCACTTGCAGAGGTTGGCAGAGTACACGCTGTAGGCCTGACACACCCGCTTGAAGACAACTAACTGCTATTCAATCTATAACAGTGAAAAAAGGTTTTTGGTTTTAAATGCACGCTATTGTGACACCAGATATGAGTGGCAATGTGCACTTGCAGAGGTTGGCAGAGTACACGCTGTAGGCCTGACACACCCGCTTGAAGACAAGTAACTGCTATTCAATCTATAACAGTGAAAAAAGTTTTTTGGTTTTAAATGCACGCTACTGTGACACCAGATATTAGTGGCAATGTGCACTTGCAGAGGTTGGCAGAGTACACGCTGTAGGCCTGACACCCGCTTGCAGACAAGTAACTGCTATTCAATCTATAACAGTGAAAAAAGTTTTTGGGTTTTAAATGCACGCTATTGTGACACCAGATATTAGTGGCAATGTGCACTTGCAGAGGTTGGCAGAGTACACGCTGTAGGCCTGACACACCCGCTTGAAGACAACTAACTGCTATTCAATCTATAACAGTGAAAACAGTTTTGGGGTTTTAAATGCACGCTATTGTGACACCAGATATGAGTGGCAATTTGCACTTGCAGAGGTTGGCAGAGTACACGCTGTAGGCCTGACACCCGCTTGCAGACAAGTAACTGCTATTCAATCTATAACAGTGAAAAAAAGTTTTTGGGTATTAAATGCACGCTATTGTGACACCAGATATGAGTGGCAATGTGCACTTGCAGAGGTTGGCAGAGTACACGCTGTAGGCCTGACACCCGCTTGCAGACAAGTAACTGCTATTCAATCTATAACAGTGAAAAAAGTTTTTGGGTTTTAAATGCACGCTATTGTGACACCAGATATGAGTGGCAATGTGCACTTGCAGAGGTTGGCAGAGTACACGCTGTTGGCCTGACACCCGCTTGAAGACAACTAACTGCTATTCAATCTATAACAGTGAAAAAAGTTTTTGGGTTTTAAATGCACGCTATTGTGACACCAGAAATGAGTGGAAATGTGCACTTGCAGAGGTTGGCAAAGTACACGCTGTAGGCCTGACACCCGCTTGCAGACAAGTAACTGCTATTCAATCTATAACAGTGAAAAAGTTTTTTGGTTTTCAATGCACGCTATTGTGACACCAGATTTGAGTGGAAATGTGCACTTGCAGAGGTTGGCAGAGTACATGCTGTAGGCCTGACACCCGCTTGCAGACAAGTAACTGCTATTCAATCTATAACAGTGAAAAAAGTTTTTTGGTTTTAAATGCACGCTATTGTGACACCAGATATGAGTGGAAATGTGCACTTGCAGAGGTTGGCAGAGTACACGCTGTAGGCCTGACACCCGCTTGCAGAAAAGTAACTGCTATTCAATCTATAACAGTGAAAAAAGTTTTTGGGTTTTAAATGCACGCTATTGTGACACCAGATATGAGTGGCAATGTGCACTTGCAGAGGTTGGCAGAGTACACGCTGTAGGCCTGACACACCCGCTTGAAGACAACTAACTGCTATTCAATCTATAACAGTGAAAAAAGGTTTTTGGTTTTAAATGCACGCTATTGTGACACCAGATATGAGTGGCAATGTGCACTTGCAGAGGTTGGCAGAGTACACGCTGTAGGCCTGACACACCCGCTTGAAGACAAGTAACTGCTATTCAATCTATAACAGTGAAAAAAGTTTTTTGGTTTTAAATGCACGCTACTGTGACACCAGATATTAGTGGCAATGTGCACTTGCAGAGGTTGGCAGAGTACACGCTGTAGGCCTGACACCCGCTTGCAGACAAGTAACTGCTATTCAATCTATAACAGTGAAAAAAGTTTTTGGGTTTTAAATGCACGCTATTGTGACACCAGATATTAGTGGCAATGTGCACTTGCAGAGGTTGGCAGAGTACACGCTGTAGGCCTGACACACCCGCTTGAAGACAACTAACTGCTATTCAATCTATAACAGTGAAAACAGTTTTGGGGTTTTAAATGCACGCTATTGTGACACCAGATATGAGTGGCAATTTGCACTTGCAGAGGTTGGCAGAGTACACGCTGTAGGCCTGACACCCGCTTGCAGACAAGTAACTGCTATTCAATCTATAACAGTGAAAAAAAGTTTTTGGGTATTAAATGCACGCTATTGTGACACCAGATATGAGTGGCAATGTGCACTTGCAGAGGTTGGCAGAGTACACGCTGTAGGCCTGACACCCGCTTGCAGACAAGTAACTGCTATTCAATCTATAACAGTGAAAAAAGTTTTTGGGTTTTAAATGCACGCTATTGTGACACCAGATATGAGTGGCAATGTGCACTTGCAGAGGTTGGCAGAGTACACGCTGTAGGCCTGACACACCCGCTTGAAGACAACTAACTGCTATTCAATCTATAACAGTGAAAACAGTTTTGGGGTTTTAAATGCACGCTATTGTGACACCAGATATGAGTGGCAATTTGCACTTGCAGAGGTTGGCAGAGTACACGCTGTAGGCCTGACACCCGCTTGCAGACAAGTAACTGCTATTCAATCTATAACAGTGAAAAAAAGTTTTTGGGTATTAAATGCACGCTATTGTGACACCAGATATGAGTGGCAATGTGCACTTGCAGAGGTTGGCAGAGTACACGCTGTAGGCCTGACACCCGCTTGCAGACAAGTAACTGCTATTCAATCTATAACAGTGAAAAAAGTTTTTGGGTTTTAAATGCACGCTATTGTGACACCAGATATGAGTGGCAATGTGCACTTGCAGAGGTTGGCAGAGTACACGCTGTTGGCCTGACACCCGCTTGAAGACAACTAACTGCTATTCAATCTATAACAGTGAAAAAAGTTTTTGGGTTTTAAATGCACGCTATTGTGACACCAGAAATGAGTGGAAATGTGCACTTGCAGAGGTTGGCAAAGTACACGCTGTAGGCCTGACACCCGCTTGCAGACAAGTAACTGCTATTCAATCTATAACAGTGAAAAAGTTTTTTGGTTTTAAATGCACGCTATTGTGACACCAGATTTGAGTGGAAATGTGCACTTGCAGAGGTTGGCAGAGTACACGCTGTAGGCCTGACACCCGCTTGCAGAAAAGTAACTGCTATTCAATCTATAACAGTGAAAAAAGTTTTTGGGTTTTAAATGCACGCTATTGTGTCACCAGATATGAGTGGCAATGTGCACTTGCAGAGGTTGGCAGAGTACACGCTGTAGGCCTGACACACCCGCTTGAAGACAACTAACTGCTATTCAATCTATAACAGTGAAAAAAGGTTTTTGGTTTTAAATGCACGCTATTGTGACACCAGATATGAGTGGCAATGTGCACTTGCAGAGGTTGGCAGAGTACACGCTGTAGGCCTGACACACCCGCTTGAAGACAAGTAACTGCTATTCAATCTATAACAGTGAAAAAAGTTTTTTGGTTTTAAATGCACGCTACTGTGACACCAGATATTAGTGGCAATGTGCACTTGCAGAGATGGCAGAGTACACGCTGTAGGCCTGACACCCGCTTGCAGACAAGTAACTGCTATTCAATCTATAACAGTGAAAAAAGTTTTTGGGTTTTAAATGCACGCTATTGTGACACCAGATATGAGTGGCAATTTGCACTTGCAGAGGTTGGCAGAGTACACGCTGTAGGCCTGACACCCGCTTGCAGACAAGTAACTGCTATTCAATCTATAACAGTGAAAAAAAGTTTTTGGGTATTAAATGCACGCTATTGTGACACCAGATATGAGTGGCAATGTGCACTTGCAGAGGTTGGCAGAGTACACGCTGTAGGCCTGACACCCGCTTGCAGACAAGTAACTGCTATTCAATCTATAACAGTGAAAAAAGTTTTTGGGTTTTAAATGCACGCTATTGTGACACCAGATATGAGTGGCAATGTGCACTTGCAGAGGTTGGCAGAGTACACGCTGTAGGCCTGACACACCCGCTTGAAGACAACTAACTGCTATTCAATCTATAACAGTGAAAACAGTTTTGGGGTTTTAAATGCACGCTATTGTGACACCAGATATGAGTGGCAATTTGCACTTGCAGAGGTTGGCAGAGTACACGCTGTAGGCCTGACACCCGCTTGCAGACAAGTAACTGCTATTCAATCTATAACAGTGAAAAAAAGTTTTTGGGTATTAAATGCACGCTATTGTGACACCAGATATGAGTGGCAATGTGCACTTGCAGAGGTTGGCAGAGTACACGCTGTAGGCCTGACACCCGCTTGCAGACAAGTAACTGCTATTCAATCTATAACAGTGAAAAAAGTTTTTGGGTTTTAAATGCACGCTATTGTGACACCAGATATGAGTGGCAATGTGCACTTGCAGAGGTTGGCAGAGTACACGCTGTTGGCCTGACACCCGCTTGAAGACAACTAACTGCTATTCAATCTATAACAGTGAAAAAAGTTTTTGGGTTTTAAATGCACGCTATTGTGACACCAGAAATGAGTGGAAATGTGCACTTGCAGAGGTTGGCAAAGTACACGCTGTAGGCCTGACACCCGCTTGCAGACAAGTAACTGCTATTCAATCTATAACAGTGAAAAAGTTTTTTGGTTTTAAATGCACGCTATTGTGACACCAGATTTGAGTGGAAATGTGCACTTGCAGAGGTTGGCAGAGTACATGCTGTAGGCCTGACACCCGCTTGCAGACAAGTAACTGCTATTCAATCTATAACAGTGAAAAAAGTTTTTTGGTTTTAAATGCACGCTTTTGTGACACCAGATATGAGTGGAAATGTGCACTTGCAGAGGTTGGCAGAGTACACGCTGTAGGCCTGACACCCGCTTGCAGAAAAGTAACTGCTATTCAATCTATAACAGTGAAAAAAGTTTTTGGGTTTTAAATGCACGCTATTGTGACACCAGATATGAGTGGCAATGTGCACTTGCAGAGGTTGGCAGAGTACACGCTGTAGGCCTGACACACCCGCTTGAAGACAACTAACTGCTATTCAATCTATAACAGTGAAAAAAGGTTTTTGGTTTTAAATGCACGCTATTGTGACACCAGATATGAGTGGCAATGTGCACTTGCAGAGGTTGGCAGAGTACACGCTGTAGGCCTGACACACCCGCTTGAAGACAAGTAACTGCTATTCAATCTATAACAGTGAAAAAAGTTTTTTGGTTTTAAATGCACGCTACTGTGACACCAGATATTAGTGGCAATGTGCACTTGCAGAGGTTGGCAGAGTACACGCTGTAGGCCTGACACCCGCTTGCAGACAAGTAACTGCTATTCAATCTATAACAGTGAAAAAAGTTTTTGGGTTTTAAATGCACGCTATTGTGACACCAGATATTAGTGGCAATGTGCACTTGCAGAGGTTGGCAGAGTACACGCTGTAGGCCTGACACACCCGCTTGAAGACAACTAACTGCTATTCAATCTATAACAGTGAAAACAGTTTTGGGGTTTTAAATGCACGCTATTGTGACACCAGATATGAGTGGCAATTTGCACTTGCAGAGGTTGGCAGAGTACACGCTGTAGGCCTGACACCCGCTTGCAGACAAGTAACTGCTATTCAATCTATAACAGTGAAAAAAAGTTTTTGGGTATTAAATGCACGCTATTGTGACACCAGATATGAGTGGCAATGTGCACTTGCAGAGGTTGGCAGAGTACACGCTGTAGGCCTGACACCCGCTTGCAGACAAGTAACTGCTATTCAATCTATAACAGTGAAAAAAGTTTTTGGGTTTTAAATGCACGCTATTGTGACACCAGATATGAGTGGCAATGTGCACTTGCAGAGGTTGGCAGAGTACACGCTGTTGGCCTGACACCCGCTTGAAGACAACTAACTGCTATTCAATCTATAACAGTGAAAAAAGTTTTTGGGTTTTAAATGCACGCTATTGTGACACCAGAAATGAGTGGAAATGTGCACTTGCAGAGGTTGGCAAAGTACACGCTGTAGGCCTGACACCCGCTTGCAGACAAGTAACTGCTATTCAATCTATAACAGTGAAAAAGTTTTTTGGTTTTCAATGCACGCTATTGTGACACCAGATTTGAGTGGAAATGTGCACTTGCAGAGGTTGGCAGAGTACATGCTGTAGGCCTGACACCCGCTTGCAGACAAGTAACTGCTATTCAATCTATAACAGTGAAAAAAGTTTTTTGGTTTTAAATGCACGCTATTGTGACACCAGATATGAGTGGAAATGTGCACTTGCAGAGGTTGGCAGAGTACACGCTGTAGGCCTGACACCCGCTTGCAGAAAAGTAACTGCTATTCAATCTATAACAGTGAAAAAAGTTTTTGGGTTTTAAATGCACGCTATTGTGACACCAGATATGAGTGGCAATGTGCACTTGCAGAGGTTGGCAGAGTACACGCTGTAGGCCTGACACACCCGCTTGAAGACAACTAACTGCTATTCAATCTATAACAGTGAAAAAAGGTTTTTGGTTTTAAATGCACGCTATTGTGACACCAGATATGAGTGGCAATGTGCACTTGCAGAGGTTGGCAGAGTACACGCTGTAGGCCTGACACACCCGCTTGAAGACAAGTAACTGCTATTCAATCTATAACAGTGAAAAAAGTTTTTTGGTTTTAAATGCACGCTACTGTGACACCAGATATTAGTGGCAATGTGCACTTGCAGAGGTTGGCAGAGTACACGCTGTAGGCCTGACACCCGCTTGCAGACAAGTAACTGCTATTCAATCTATAACAGTGAAAAAAGTTTTTGGGTTTTAAATGCACGCTATTGTGACACCAGATATTAGTGGCAATGTGCACTTGCAGAGGTTGGCAGAGTACACGCTGTAGGCCTGACACACCCGCTTGAAGACAACTAACTGCTATTCAATCTATAACAGTGAAAACAGTTTTGGGGTTTTAAATGCACGCTATTGTGACACCAGATATGAGTGGCAATTTGCACTTGCAGAGGTTGGCAGAGTACACGCTGTAGGCCTGACACCCGCTTGCAGACAAGTAACTGCTATTCAATCTATAACAGTGAAAAAAAGTTTTTGGGTATTAAATGCACGCTATTGTGACACCAGATATGAGTGGCAATGTGCACTTGCAGAGGTTGGCAGAGTACACGCTGTAGGCCTGACACCCGCTTGCAGACAAGTAACTGCTATTCAATCTATAACAGTGAAAAAAGTTTTTGGGTTTTAAATGCACGCTATTGTGACACCAGATATGAGTGGCAATGTGCACTTGCAGAGGTTGGCAGAGTACACGCTGTAGGCCTGACACACCCGCTTGAAGACAACTAACTGCTATTCAATCTATAACAGTGAAAACAGTTTTGGGGTTTTAAATGCACGCTATTGTGACACCAGATATGAGTGGCAATTTGCACTTGCAGAGGTTGGCAGAGTACACGCTGTAGGCCTGACACCCGCTTGCAGACAAGTAACTGCTATTCAATCTATAACAGTGAAAAAAAGTTTTTGGGTATTAAATGCACGCTATTGTGACACCAGATATGAGTGGCAATGTGCACTTGCAGAGGTTGGCAGAGTACACGCTGTAGGCCTGACACCCGCTTGCAGACAAGTAACTGCTATTCAATCTATAACAGTGAAAAAAGTTTTTGGGTTTTAAATGCACGCTATTGTGACACCAGATATGAGTGGCAATGTGCACTTGCAGAGGTTGGCAGAGTACACGCTGTTGGCCTGACACCCGCTTGAAGACAACTAACTGCTATTCAATCTATAACAGTGAAAAAAGTTTTTGGGTTTTAAATGCACGCTATTGTGACACCAGAAATGAGTGGAAATGTGCACTTGCAGAGGTTGGCAAAGTACACGCTGTAGGCCTGACACCCGCTTGCAGACAAGTAACTGCTATTCAATCTATAACAGTGAAAAAGTTTTTTGGTTTTAAATGCACGCTATTGTGACACCAGATTTGAGTGGAAATGTGCACTTGCAGAGGTTGGCAGAGTACACGCTGTAGGCCTGACACCCGCTTGCAGAAAAGTAACTGCTATTCAATCTATAACAGTGAAAAAAGTTTTTGGGTTTTAAATGCACGCTATTGTGTCACCAGATATGAGTGGCAATGTGCACTTGCAGAGGTTGGCAGAGTACACGCTGTAGGCCTGACACACCCGCTTGAAGACAACTAACTGCTATTCAATCTATAACAGTGAAAAAAGGTTTTTGGTTTTAAATGCACGCTATTGTGACACCAGATATGAGTGGCAATGTGCACTTGCAGAGGTTGGCAGAGTACACGCTGTAGGCCTGACACCCGCTTGCAGACAAGTAACTGCTATTCAATCTATAACAGTGAAAAAAAGTTTTTGGGTATTAAATGCACGCTATTGTGACACCAGATATGAGTGGCAATGTGCACTTGCAGAGGTTGGCAGAGTACACGCTGTAGGCCTGACACCCGCTTGCAGACAAGTAACTGCTATTCAATCTATAACAGTGAAAAAAGTTTTTTGGTTTTAAATGCACGCTATTGTGACACCAGATATGAGTGGAAATGTGCACTTGCAGAGGTTGGCAGAGTACACGCTGTAGGCCTGACACCCGCTTGCAGAAAAGTAACTGCTATTCAATCTATAACAGTGAAAAAAGTTTTTGGGTTTTAAATGCACGCTATTGTGACACCAGATATGAGTGGCAATGTGCACTTGCAGAGGTTGGCAGAGTACACGCTGTAGGCCTGACACACCCGCTTGAAGACAACTAACTGCTATTCAATCTATAACAGTGAAAAAATGTTTTTGGTTTTAAATGCACGCTATTGTGACACCAGATATGAGTGGCAATGTGCACTTGCAGAGGTTGGCAGAGTACACGCTGTAGGCCTGACACCCGCTTGCAGACAAGTAACTGCTATTCAATCTATAACAGTGAAAAAAAGTTTTGGGGTATTAAATGCACGCTATTGTGACACCAGATATGAGTGGCAATGTGCACTTGCAGAGGTTGGCAGAGTACACGCTGTAGGCCTGACACCCGCTTGCAGACAAGTAACTGCTATTCAATCTATAACAGTGAAAAAAGTTTTTGGGTTTTAAATGCACGCTATTGTGACACCAGATATGAGTGGCAATGTGCACTTGCAGAGGTTGGCAGAGTACACGCTGTTGGCCTGACACCCGCTTGAAGACAACTAACTGCTATTCAATCTATAACAGTGAAAAAAGTTTTTGGGTTTTAAATGCACGCTATTGTGACACCAGAAATGAGTGGAAATGTGCACTTGCAGAGGTTGGCAAAGTACACGCTGTAGGCCTGACACCCGCTTGCAGACAAGTAACTGCTATTCAATCTATAACAGTGAAAAAGTTTTTTGGTTTTAAATGCACGCTATTGTGACACCAGATTTGAGTGGAAATGTGCACTTGCAGAGGTTGGCAGAGTACATGCTGTAGGCCTGACACCCGCTTGCAGACAAGTAACTGCTATTCAATCTATAACAGTGAAAAAAGTTTTTTGGTTTTAAATGCACGCTATTGTGACACCAGATATGAGTGGAAATGTGCACTTGCAGAGGTTGGCAGAGTACACGCTGTAGGCCTGACACCCGCTTGCAGAAAAAGAAACTGCTATTCAATCTATAACAGTGAAAAAAGTTTTTGGGTTTTAAATGCACGCTATTGTGACACCAGATATGAGTGGCAATGTGCACTTGCAGAGGTTGGCAGAGTACACGCTGTAGGCCTGACACACCCGCTTGAAGACAACTAACTGCTATTCAATCTATAACAGTGAAAAAAGGTTTTTGGTTTTAAATGCACGCTATTGTGACACCAGATATGAGTGGCAATGTGCACTTGCAGAGGTTGGCAGAGTACACGCTGTAGGCCTGACACACCCGCTTGAAGACAACTAACTGCTATTCAATCTATAACAGTGAAAAAAGGTTTTTGGTTTTAAATGCACGCTATTGTGACACCAGATATGAGTGGCAATGTGCACTTGCAGAGGTTGGCAGAGTACACGCTGTAGGCCTGACACACCCGCTTGAAGACAAGTAACTGCTATTCAATCTATAACAGTGAAAAAAGTTTTTTGGTTTTAAATGCACGCTACTGTGACACCAGATATTAGTGGCAATGTGCACTTGCAGAGGTTGGCAGAGTACACGCTGTAGGCCTGACACCCGCTTGCAGACAAGTAACTGCTATTCAATCTATAACAGTGAAAAAAGTTTTTGGGTTTTAAATGCACGCTTTTGTGACACCAGATATTAGTGGCAATGTGCACTTGCAGAGGTTGGCAGAGTACACGCTGTAGGCCTGACACACCCGCTTGAAGACAACTAACTGCTATTCAATCTATAACAGTGAAAACAGTTTTGGGGTTTTAAATGCACGCTATTGTGACACCAGATATGAGTGGCAATTTGCACTTGCAGAGGTTGGCAGAGTACACGCTGTAGGCCTGACACACCCGCTTGAAGACAAGTAACTGCTATTCAATCTATAACAGTGAAAAAAGTTTTTTGGTTTTAAATGCACGCTATTGTGACACCAGATATGAGTGGAAATGTGCACTTGCAGAGGTTGGCAGAGTACACGCTGTAGGCCTGACACCCGCTTGCAGAAAAGTAACTGCTATTCAATCTATAACAGTGAAAAAAGTTTTTGGGTTTTAAATGCACGCTATTGTGACACCAGATATGAGTGGCAATGTGCACTTGCAGAGGTTGGCAGAGTACACGCTGTAGGCCTGACACACCCGCTTGAAGACAACTAACTGCTATTCAATCTATAACAGTGAAAAAAGGTTTTTGGTTTTAAATGCACGCTATTGTGACACCAGATATGAGTGGCAATGTGCACTTGCAGAGGTTGGCAGAGTACACGCTGTAGGCCTGACACCCGCTTGCAGACAAGTAACTGCTATTCAATCTATAACAGTGAAAAAAAGTTTTGGGGTATTAAATGCACGCTATTGTGACACCAGATATGAGTGGCAATGTGCACTTGCAGAGGTTGGCAGAGTACACGCTGTAGGCCTGACACCCGCTTGCAGACAAGTAACTGCTATTCAATCTATAACAGTGAAAAAAGTTTTTGGGTTTTAAATGCACGCTATTGTGACACCAGATATGAGTGGCAATGTGCACTTGCAGAGGTTGGCAGAGTACACGCTGTTGGCCTGACACCCGCTTGAAGACAACTAACTGCTATTCAATCTATAACAGTGAAAAAAGTTTTTGGGTTTTAAATGCACGCTATTGTGACACCAGAAATGAGTGGAAATGTGCACTTGCAGAGGTTGGCAAAGTACACGCTGTAGGCCTGACACCCGCTTGCAGACAAGTAACTGCTATTCAATCTATAACAGTGAAAAAGTTTTTTGGTTTTAAATGCACGCTATTGTGACACCAGATTTGAGTGGAAATGTGCACTTGCAGAGGTTGGCAGAGTACATGCTGTAGGCCTGACACCCGCTTGCAGACAAGTAACTGCTATTCAATCTATAACAGTGAAAAAAGTTTTTGGGTTTTAAATGCACGCTATTGTGACACCAGATATGAGTGGAAATGTGCACTTGCAGAGGTTGGCAGAGTACACGCTGTAGGCCTGACACCCGCTTGCAGAAAAAGAAACTGCTATTCAATCTATAACAGTGAAAAAAGTTTTTGGGTTTTAAATGCACGCTATTGTGACACCAGATATGAGTGGCAATGTGCACTTGCAGAGGTTGGCAGAGTACACGCTGTAGGCCTGACACACCCGCTTGAAGACAACTAACTGCTATTCAATCTATAACAGTGAAAAAAGGTTTTTGGTTTTAAATGCACGCTATTGTGACACCAGATATGAGTGGCAATGTGCACTTGCAGAGGTTGGCAGAGTACACGCTGTAGGCCTGACACACCCGCTTGAAGACAACTAACTGCTATTCAATCTATAACAGTGAAAAAAGGTTTTTGGTTTTAAATGCACGCTATTGTGACACCAGATATGAGTGGCAATGTGCACTTGCAGAGGTTGGCAGAGTACACGCTGTAGGCCTGACACACCCGCTTGAAGACAAGTAACTGCTATTCAATCTATAACAGTGAAAAAAGTTTTTTGGTTTTAAATGCACGCTACTGTGACACCAGATATTAGTGGCAATGTGCACTTGCAGAGGTTGGCAGAGTACACGCTGTAGGCCTGACACCCGCTTGCAGACAAGTAACTGCTATTCAATCTATAACAGTGAAAAAAGTTTTTGGGTTTTAAATGCACGCTTTTGTGACACCAGATATGAGTGGCAATGTGCACTTGCAGAGGTTGGCAGAGTACACGCTGTAGGCCTGACACCCGCTTGCAGACAAGTAACTGCTATTCAATCTATAACAGTGAAAAAAGTTTTTGGGTTTTAAATGCACGCTATTGTGACACCAGATATGAGTGGCAATGTGCACTTGCAGAGGTTGGCAGAGTACACGCTGTTGGCCTGACACCCGCTTGAAGACAACTAACTGCTATTCAATCTATAACAGTGAAAAAAGTTTTTGGGTTTTAAATGCACGCTATTGTGACACCAGAAATGAGTGGAAATGTGCACTTGCAGAGGTTGGCAAAGTACACGCTGTAGGCCTGACACCCGCTTGCAGACAAGTAACTGCTATTCAATCTATAACAGTGAAAAAGTTTTTTGGTTTTAAATGCACGCTATTGTGACACCAGATTTGAGTGGAAATGTGCACTTGCAGAGGTTGGCAGAGTACATGCTGTAGGCCTGACACCCGCTTGCAGACAAGTAACTGCTATTCAATCTATAACAGTGAAAAAAGTTTTTGGGTTTTAAATGCACGCTATTGTGACACCAGATATGAGTGGAAATGTGCACTTGCAGAGGTTGGCAGAGTACACGCTGTAGGCCTGACACCCGCTTGCAGAAAAAGAAACTGCTATTCAATCTATAACAGTGAAAAAAGTTTTTGGGTTTTAAATGCACGCTATTGTGACACCAGATATGAGTGGCAATGTGCACTTGCAGAGGTTGGCAGAGTACACGCTGTAGGCCTGACACACCCGCTTGAAGACAACTAACTGCTATTCAATCTATAACAGTGAAAAAAGGTTTTTGGTTTTAAATGCACGCTATTGTGACACCAGATATGAGTGGCAATGTGCACTTGCAGAGGTTGGCAGAGTACACGCTGTAGGCCTGACACACCCGCTTGAAGACAACTAACTGCTATTCAATCTATAACAGTGAAAAAAGGTTTTTGGTTTTAAATGCACGCTATTGTGACACCAGATATGAGTGGCAATGTGCACTTGCAGAGGTTGGCAGAGTACACGCTGTAGGCCTGACACACCCGCTTGAAGACAAGTAACTGCTATTCAATCTATAACAGTGAAAAAAGTTTTTTGGTTTTAAATGCACGCTACTGTGACACCAGATATTAGTGGCAATGTGCACTTGCAGAGGTTGGCAGAGTACACGCTGTAGGCCTGACACCCGCTTGCAGACAAGTAACTGCTATTCAATCTATAACAGTGAAAAAAGTTTTTGGGTTTTAAATGCACGCTTTTGTGACACCAGATATTAGTGGCAATGTGCACTTGCAGAGGTTGGCAGAGTACACGCTGTAGGCCTGACACACCCGCTTGAAGACAACTAACTGCTATTCAATCTATAACAGTGAAAACAGTTTTGGGGTTTTAAATGCACGCTATTGTGACACCAGATATGAGTGGCAATTTGCACTTGCAGAGGTTGGCAGAGTACACGCTGTAGGCCTGACACCCGCTTGCAGACAAGTAACTGCTATTCAATCTATAACAGTGAAAAAAGTTTTTGGGTTTTAAATGCACGCTATTGTGACACCAGATATGAGTGGCAATGTGCACTTGCAGAGGTTGGCAGAGTACACGCTGTAGGCCTGACACACCCGCTTGAAGACAACTAACTGTTATTCAATCTATAACAGTGAAAACAGTTTTGGGGTTTTAAATGCACGCTATTGTGACACCAGATATGAGTGGCAATTTGCACTTGCAGAGGTTGGCAGAGTACACGCTGTAGGCCTGACACCCGCTTGCAGACAAGTAACTGCTATTCAATCTATAACAGTGAAAAAAAGTTTTTGGGTATTAAATGCACGCTATTGTGACACCAGATATGAGTGGCAATGTGCACTTGCAGAGGTTGGCAGAGTACACGCTGTAGGCCTGACACCCGCTTGCAGACAAGTAACTGCTATTCAATCTATAACAGTGAAAAAAGTTTTTGGGTTTTAAATGCACGCTATTGTGACACCAGATATGAGTGGCAATGTGCACTTGCAGAGGTTGGCAGAGTACACGCTGTTGGCCTGACACCCGCTTGAAGACAACTAACTGCTATTCAATCTATAACAGTGAAAAAAGTTTTTGGGTTTTAAATGCACGCTATTGTGACACCAGAAATGAGTGGAAATGTGCACTTGCAGAGGTTGGCAAAGTACACGCTGTAGGCCTGACACCCGCTTGCAGACAAGTAACTGCTATTCAATCTATAACAGTGAAAAAGTTTTTTGGTTTTAAATGCACGCTATTGTGACACCAGATTTGAGTGGAAATGTGCACTTGCAGAGGTTGGCAGAGTACATGCTGTAGGCCTGACACCCGCTTGCAGACAAGTAACTGCTATTCAATCTATAACAGTGAAAAAAGTTTTTTGGTTTTAAATGCACGCTATTGTGACACCAGATATGAGTGGAAATGTGCACTTGCAGAGGTTGGCAGAGTACACGCTGTAGGCCTGACACCCGCTTGCAGAAAAGTAACTGCTATTCAATCTATAACAGTGAAAAAAGTTTTTGGGTTTTAAATGCACGCTATTGTGACACCAGATATGAGTGGCAATGTGCACTTGCAGAGGTTGGCAGAGTACACGCTGTAGGCCTGACACACCCGCTTGAAGACAACTAACTGCTATTCAATCTATAACAGTGAAAAAAGGTTTTTGGTTTTAAATGCACGCTATTGTGACACCAGATATGAGTGGCAATGTGCACTTGCAGAGGTTGGCAGAGTACACGCTGTAGGCCTGACACACCCGCTTGAAGACAAGTAACTGCTATTCAATCTATAACAGTGAAAAAAGTTTTTTGGTTTTAAATGCACGCTACTGTGACACCAGATATTAGTGGCAATGTGCACTTGCAGAGGTTGGCAGAGTACACGCTGTAGGCCTGACACCCGCTTGCAGACAAGTAACTGCTATTCAATCTATAACAGTGAAAAAAGTTTTTGGGTTTTAAATGCACGCTATTGTGACACCAGCTATTAGTGGCAATGTGCACTTGCAGAGGTTGGCAGAGTACACGCTGTAGGCCTGACACACCCGCTTGAAGACAACTAACTGCTATTCAATCTATAACAGTGAAAACAGTTTTGGGGTTTTAAATGCACGCTATTGTGACACCAGATATGAGTGGCAATTTGCACTTGCAGAGGTTGGCAGAGTACACGCTGTAGGCCTGACACCCGCTTGCAGACAAGTAACTGCTATTCAATCTATAACAGTGAAAAAAAGTTTTTGGGAATTAAATTCACGCTATTGTGACACCAGATATGAGTGGCAATGTGCACTTGCAGAGGTTGGCAGAGTACACGCTGTAGGCCTGACACCCGCTTGCAGACAAGTAACTGCTATTCAATCTATAACAGTGAAAAAAGTTTTTGGGTTTTAAATGCACGCTATTGTGACACCAGATATGAGTGGCAATGTGCACTTGCAGAGGTTGGCAGAGTACACGCTGTTGGCCTGACACCCGCTTGAAGACAACTAACTGCTATTCAATCTATAACAGTGAAAAAAGTTTTTGGGTTTTAAATGCACGCTATTGTGACACCAGAAATGAGTGGAAATGTGCACTTGCAGAGGTTGGCAAAGTACACGCTGTAGGCCTGACACCCGCTTGCAGACAAGTAACTGCTATTCAATCTATAACAGTGAAAAAGTTTTTTGGTTTTAAATGCACGCTATTGTGACACCAGATTTGAGTGGAAATGTGCACTTGCAGAGGTTGGCAGAGTACATGCTGTAGGCCTGACACCCGCTTGCAGACAAGTAACTGCTATTCAATCTATAACAGTGAAAAAAGTTTTTGGGTTTTAAATGCACGCTATTGTGACACCAGATATGAGTGGAAATGTGCACTTGCAGAGGTTGGCAGAGTACACGCTGTAGGCCTGACACCCGCTTGCAGAAAAGTAACTGCTATTCAATCTATAACAGTGAAAAAAGTTTTTGGGTTTTAAATGCACGCTATTGTGACACCAGATATGAGTGGCAATGTGCACTTGCAGAGGTTGGCAGAGTACACGCTGTAGGCCTGACACACCCGCTTGAAGACAACTAACTGCTATTCAATCTATAACAGTGAAAAAAGGTTTTGGTTTTAAATGCACGCTATTGTGACACCAGATATGAGTGGCAATGTGCACTTGCAGAGGTTGGCAGAGTACACGCTGTAGGCCTGACACACCCGCTTGAAGACAAGTAACTGCTATTCAATCTATAACAGTGAAAAAAGTTTTTGGGTTTTAAATGCACGCTATTGTGACACCAGATATGAGTGGCAATGTGCACTTGCAGAGGTTGGCAGAGTACACGCTGTAGGCCTGACACCCGCTTGCAGACAAGTAACTGCTATTCAATCTATAACAGTGAAAAAAAGTTTTTGGGTATTAAATGCACGCTATTGTGACACCAGATATGAGTGGCAATGTGCACTTGCAGAGGTTGGCAGAGTACACGCTGTAGGCCTGACACCCGCTTGCAGACAAGTAACTGCTATTCAATCTATAACAGTGAAAAAAGTTTTTTGGTTTTAAATGCACGCTATTGTGACACCAGATATGAGTGGAAATGTGCACTTGCAGAGGTTGGCAGAGTACACGCTGTAGGCCTGACACCCGCTTGCAGAAAAGTAACTGCTATTCAATCTATAACAGTGAAAAAAGTTTTTGGGTTTTAAATGCACGCTATTGTGACACCAGATATGAGTGGCAATGTGCACTTGCAGAGGTTGGCAGAGTACACGCTGTAGGCCTGACACACCCGCTTGAAGACAACTAACTGCTATTCAATCTATAACAGTGAAAAAAGGTTTTTGGTTTTAAATGCACGCTATTGTGACACCAGATATGAGTGGCAATGTGCACTTGCAGAGGTTGGCAGAGTACACGCTGTAGGCCTGACACCCGCTTGCAGACAAGTAACTGCTATTCAATCTATAACAGTGAAAAAAAGTTTTGGGGTATTAAATGCACGCTATTGTGACACCAGATATGAGTGGCAATGTGCACTTGCAGAGGTTGGCAGAGTACACGCTGTAGGCCTGACACCCGCTTGCAGACAAGTAACTGCTATTCAATCTATAACAGTGAAAAAAGTTTTTGGGTTTTAAATGCACGCTATTGTGACACCAGATATGAGTGGCAATGTGCACTTGCAGAGGTTGGCAGAGTACACGCTGTTGGCCTGACACCCGCTTGAAGACAACTAACTGCTATTCAATCTATAACAGTGAAAAAAGTTTTTGGGTTTTAAATGCACGCTATTGTGACACCAGAAATGAGTGGAAATGTGCACTTGCAGAGGTTGGCAAAGTACACGCTGTAGGCCTGACACCCGCTTGCAGACAAGTAACTGCTATTCAATCTATAACAGTGAAAAAGTTTTTTGGTTTTAAATGCACGCTATTGTGACACCAGATTTGAGTGGAAATGTGCACTTGCAGAGGTTGGCAGAGTACATGCTGTAGGCCTGACACCCGCTTGCAGACAAGTAACTGCTATTCAATCTATAACAGTGAAAAAAGTTTTTTGGTTTTAAATGCACGCTATTGTGACACCAGATATGAGTGGAAATGTGCACTTGCAGAGGTTGGCAGAGTACACGCTGTAGGCCTGACACCCGCTTGCAGAAAAAGAAACTGCTATTCAATCTATAACAGTGAAAAAAGTTTTTGGGTTTTAAATGCACGCTATTGTGACACCAGATATGAGTGGCAATGTGCACTTGCAGAGGTTGGCAGAGTACACGCTGTAGGCCTGACACACCCGCTTGAAGACAACTAACTGCTATTCAATCTATAACAGTGAAAAAAGGTTTTTGGTTTTAAATGCACGCTATTGTGACACCAGATATGAGTGGCAATGTGCACTTGCAGAGGTTGGCAGAGTACACGCTGTAGGCCTGACACACCCGCTTGAAGACAACTAACTGCTATTCAATCTATAACAGTGAAAAAAGGTTTTTGGTTTTAAATGCACGCTATTGTGACACCAGATATGAGTGGCAATGTGCACTTGCAGAGGTTGGCAGAGTACACGCTGTAGGCCTGACACACCCGCTTGAAGACAAGTAACTGCTATTCAATCTATAACAGTGAAAAAAGTTTTTTGGTTTTAAATGCACGCTACTGTGACACCAGATATTAGTGGCAATGTGCACTTGCAGAGGTTGGCAGAGTACACGCTGTAGGCCTGACACCCGCTTGCAGACAAGTAACTGCTATTCAATCTATAACAGTGAAAAAAGTTTTTGGGTTTTAAATGCACGCTTTTGTGACACCAGATATTAGTGGCAATGTGCACTTGCAGAGGTTGGCAGAGTACACGCTGTAGGCCTGACACACCCGCTTGAAGACAACTAACTGCTATTCAATCTATAACAGTGAAAACAGTTTTGGGGTTTTAAATGCACGCTATTGTGACACCAGATATGAGTGGCAATTTGCACTTGCAGAGGTTGGCAGAGTACACGCTGTAGGCCTGACACCCGCTTGCAGACAAGTAACTGCTATTCAATCTATAACAGTGAAAACAGTTTTGGGGTTTTAAATGCACGCTATTGTGACACCAGATATGAGTGGCAATTTGCACTTGCAGAGGTTGGCAGAGTACACGCTGTAGGCCTGACACCCGCTTGCAGACAAGTAACTGCTATTCAATCTATAACAGTGAAAAAAAGTTTTTGGGTATTAAATGCACGCTATTGTGACACCAGATATGAGTGGCAATGTGCACTTGCAGAGGTTGGCAGAGTACACGCTGTAGGCCTGACACCCGCTTGCAGACAAGTAACTGCTATTCAATCTATAACAGTGAAAAAAGTTTTTGGGTTTTAAATGCACGCTATTGTGACACCAGATATGAGTGGCAATGTGCACTTGCAGAGGTTGGCAGAGTACACGCTGTTGGCCTGACACCCGCTTGAAGACAACTAACTGCTATTCAATCTATAACAGTGAAAAAAGTTTTTGGGTTTTAAATGCACGCTATTGTGACACCAGAAATGAGTGGAAATGTGCACTTGCAGAGGTTGGCAAAGTACACGCTGTAGGCCTGACACCCGCTTGCAGACAAGTAACTGCTATTCAATCTATAACAGTGAAAAAGTTTTTTGGTTTTAAATGCACGCTATTGTGACACCAGATTTGAGTGGAAATGTGCACTTGCAGAGGTTGGCAGAGTACATGCTGTAGGCCTGACACCCGCTTGCAGACAAGTAACTGCTATTCAATCTATAACAGTGAAAAAAGTTTTTTGGTTTTAAATGCACGCTATTGTGACACCAGATATGAGTGGAAATGTGCACTTGCAGAGGTTGGCAGAGTACACGCTGTAGGCCTGACACCCGCTTGCAGAAAAGTAACTGCTATTCAATCTATAACAGTGAAAAAAGTTTTTGGGTTTTAAATGCACGCTATTGTGACACCAGATATGAGTGGCAATGTGCACTTGCAGAGGTTGGCAGAGTACACGCTGTAGGCCTGACACACCCGCTTGAAGACAACTAACTGCTATTCAATCTATAACAGTGAAAAAAGGTTTTTGGTTTTAAATGCACGCTATTGTGACACCAGATATGAGTGGCAATGTGCACTTGCAGAGGTTGGCAGAGTACACGCTGTAGGCCTGACACACCCGCTTGAAGACAAGTAACTGCTATTCAATCTATAACAGTGAAAAAAGTTTTTTGGTTTTAAATGCACGCTACTGTGACACCAGATATTAGTGGCAATGTGCACTTGCAGAGGTTGGCAGAGTACACGCTGTAGGCCTGACACCCGCTTGCAGACAAGTAACTGCTATTCAATCTATAACAGTGAAAAAAGTTTTTGGGTTTTAAATGCACGCTATTGTGACACCAGCTATTAGTGGCAATGTGCACTTGCAGAGGTTGGCAGAGTACACGCTGTAGGCCTGACACACCCGCTTGAAGACAACTAACTGCTATTCAATCTATAACAGTGAAAACAGTTTTGGGGTTTTAAATGCACGCTATTGTGACACCAGATATGAGTGGCAATTTGCACTTGCAGAGGTTGGCAGAGTACACGCTGTAGGCCTGACACCCGCTTGCAGACAAGTAACTGCTATTCAATCTATAACAGTGAAAAAAAGTTTTTGGGAATTAAATTCACGCTATTGTGACACCAGATATGAGTGGCAATGTGCACTTGCAGAGGTTGGCAGAGTACACGCTGTAGGCCTGACACCCGCTTGCAGACAAGTAACTGCTATTCAATCTATAACAGTGAAAAAAGTTTTTGGGTTTTAAATGCACGCTATTGTGACACCAGATATGAGTGGCAATGTGCACTTGCAGAGGTTGGCAGAGTACACGCTGTTGGCCTGACACCCGCTTGAAGACAACTAACTGCTATTCAATCTATAACAGTGAAAAAAGTTTTTGGGTTTTAAATGCACGCTATTGTGACACCAGAAATGAGTGGAAATGTGCACTTGCAGAGGTTGGCAAAGTACACGCTGTAGGCCTGACACCCGCTTGCAGACAAGTAACTGCTATTCAATCTATAACAGTGAAAAAGTTTTTTGGTTTTAAATGCACGCTATTGTGACACCAGATTTGAGTGGAAATGTGCACTTGCAGAGGTTGGCAGAGTACATGCTGTAGGCCTGACACCCGCTTGCAGACAAGTAACTGCTATTCAATCTATAACAGTGAAAAAAGTTTTTGGGTTTTAAATGCACGCTATTGTGACACCAGATATGAGTGGAAATGTGCACTTGCAGAGGTTGGCAGAGTACACGCTGTAGGCCTGACACCCGCTTGCAGAAAAGTAACTGCTATTCAATCTATAACAGTGAAAAAAGTTTTTGGGTTTTAAATGCACGCTATTGTGACACCAGATATGAGTGGCAATGTGCACTTGCAGAGGTTGGCAGAGTACACGCTGTAGGCCTGACACACCCGCTTGAAGACAACTAACTGCTATTCAATCTATAACAGTGAAAAAAGGTTTTGGTTTTAAATGCACGCTATTGTGACACCAGATATGAGTGGCAATGTGCACTTGCAGAGGTTGGCAGAGTACACGCTGTAGGCCTGACACACCCGCTTGAAGACAAGTAACTGCTATTCAATCTATAACAGTGAAAAAAGTTTTTGGGTTTTAAATGCACGCTATTGTGACACCAGATATGAGTGGCAATGTGCACTTGCAGAGGTTGGCAGAGTACACGCTGTAGGCCTGACACCCGCTTGAAGACAACTAACTGCTATTCAATCTATAACAGTGAAAAAAGTTTTTGGGTTTCAAATGCACGCTAGTGTGACACCAGATATAAGTGGCAATGTGCACTTGAAGAGGTTGGCAGAGAACACGCTGTAGGCCTGACACACCCGCTTGAAGACAAGTAACAGCTATTCAATCTATAACAGTGAAAAAAGTTTTTTGGTTTTAAATGCACGCTATTGTGACACCAGATATGAGGTGCAATCTGCACTTGCAGAGGTTGGCAGAGTACACACTGTAGGCCTGACACACCCGCTTGAAGACAAGTAACTGCTATTCAATCTATAACAGTGAAAAACGTTTTTTGGTTTTAAATGCACGCTATTGTGACACCAGATATTAGTGGAAATGTGCACTTGCAGAGGTTGGCAGAGTAAACGCTGTAGGCCTGACACCCGCTTGCAGACTAGTAACTGCTATTCAATCTATAACAGTGAAAAAAGTTTTTGGGTTTTAAATGCACGCTATTGTGACACCAGATATGAGTGGCAATGTGCACTTGCAGAGGTTGGCAGAGTACACGCTGTAGGCCTGACACACCCGCTTGAAGACAACTAACTGCTTTTCAATCTATAACAGTGAAAAAAGTTTTTTGGTTTTAAATGCATGCTATTGTGACACCAGATATGAGTGGCAATGTGCACTTGCAGAGGTTGGCAGAGTAAACGCTGTAGGCCTGACACCCGCTTGCAGACTAGTAACTGCTATTCAATCTATAACAGTGAAAAAAGTTTTTGGGTTTTAAATGCACGCTATTGTGACACCAGATATGAGTGGCAATGTGCACTTGCAGAGGTTGGCAGAGTACACGCTGTAGGCCTGACACACCCGCTTGAAGACAACTAACTGCTATTCAATCTATAACAGTGATATAAGTTTTTTGGTTTTAAATGCACGCTACTGTGACACCAGATATTAGTGGCAATGTGCACTTGCAGAGGTTGGCAGAGTACACGCTGTAGGCCTGACACCCGCTTGAAGACAACTAACTGCTATTCAATCTATAACAGTGAAAAAAGTTTTTTGGTTTTAAATGCACGCTATTGTGATACCAGTTATTAGTGGCAATGTGCACTTGCAGAGGTTGGCAGAGTACACGCTGTAGGCCTGACACACCCGCTTGAAGACAACTAACTGCTATTCAATCTATAACAGTGAAAAAAGTTTTTTGGTTTTAAATGCACGCTACTGTGACACCAGATATTAGTGGCAATGTGCACTTGCAGAGGTTGGCAGAGTACACGCTGTAGGCCTGACACCCGCTTGAAGACAACTAACTGCTATTCAATCTATAACAGTGAAAAAAGTTTTTTGGTTTTAAATGCACGCTATTGTGACACCAGATATTAGTGGCAATGTGCACTTGCAGAGGTTGGCAGAGTACACGCTGTAGGCCTGACACCCGCTTGCAGACAAGTAACTGCTATTCAATCTATAACAGTGAAAAAAGTTTTTGGGTATTAAATGCACGCTATTGTGACACCAGATATGAGTGGCAATGTGCACTTGCAGAGGTTGGCAGAGTACACGCTGTAGGCCTGACACCCGCTTGCAGACAAGTAACTGCTATTCAATCTATAACAGTGAAAAAAGTTTTTGGGTTTTAAATGCACGCTATTGTGACACCAGATATAAGTGGCAATGTGCACTTGCAGAGGTTGGCAGAGTACACGCTGTTGGCCTGACACCCGCTTGAAGACAACTAACTGCTATTCAATCTATAACAGTGAAAAAAGTTTTTGGGTTTTAAATGCACGCTATTGTGACACCAGAAATGAGTGGAAATGTGCACTTGCAGAGGTTGGCAAAGTACACGCTGTTGGCCTGACACCCGCTTGAAGACAACTAACTGCTATTCAATCTATAACAGTGAAAAAAGTTTTTGGGTTTTAAATGCACGCTATTGTGACACCAGAAATGAGTGGAAATGTGCACTTGCAGAGGTTGGCAGAGTACACGCTGTAGGCCTGACACCCGCTTGCAGAAAAGTAACTGCTATTCAATCTATAACAGTGAAAAAAGTTTTTGGGTTTTAAATGCATGCTATTGTGACACCAGATATGAGTGGCAATGTGCACTTGCAGAGGTTGGCAGAGTACACGCTGTAGGCCTGACACACCCGCTTGAAGACAACTAACTGCTATTCAATCTATAACAGTGAAAAAAGGTTTTGGTTTTAAATGCACGCTATTGTGACACCAGATATGAGTGGCAATGTGCACTTGCAGAGGTTGGCAGAGTACACGCTGTAGGCCTGACACACCCGCTTGAAGACAAGTAACTGCTATTCAATCTATAACAGTGAAAAAAGTTTTTGGGTTTTAAATGCACGCTATTGTGACACCAGATATGAGTGGCAATGTGCACTTGCAGAGGTTGGCAGAGTACACGCTGTAGGCCTGACACCCGCTTGAAGACAACTAACTGCTATTCAATCTATAACAGTGAAAAAAGTTTTTGGGTTTCAAATGCACGCTAGTGTGACACCAGATATAAGTGGCAATGTGCACTTGCAGAGGTTGGCAGAGAACACGCTGTAGGCCTGACACACCCGCTTGAAGACAAGTAACAGCTATTCAATCTATAACAGTGAAAAAAGTTTTTTGGTTTTAAATGCACGCTATTGTGACACCAGATATGAGGTGCAATCTGCACTTGCAGAGGTTGGCAGAGTACACACTGTAGGCCTGACACACCCGCTTGAAGACAAGTAACTGCTATTCAATCTATAACAGTGAAAAAAGTTTTTGGGTTTTAAATGCACGCTATTGTGACACCAGATATGAGTGGAAATGTGCACTTGCAGAGGTTGGCAGAGTACACGCTGTAGGCCTGACACCCGCTTGCAGAAAAGTAACTGCTATTCAATCTATAACAGTGAAAAAAGTTTTTGGGTTTTAAATGCACGCTATTGTGACACCAGATATGAGTGGCAATGTGCACTTGCAGAGGTTGGCAGAGTACACGCTGTAGGCCTGACACACCCGCTTGAAGACAACTAACTGCTATTCAATCTATAACAGTGAAAAAAGGTTTTGGTTTTAAATGCACGCTATTGTGACACCAGATATGAGTGGCAATGTGCACTTGCAGAGGTTGGCAGAGTACACGCTGTAGGCCTGACACACCCGCTTGAAGACAAGTAACTGCTATTCAATCTATAACAGTGAAAAAAGTTTTTGGGTTTTAAATGCACGCTATTGTGACACCAGATATGAGTGGCAATGTGCACTTGCAGAGGTTGGCAGAGTACACGCTGTAGGCCTGACACCCGCTTGAAGACAACTAACTGCTATTCAATCTATAACAGTGAAAAAAGTTTTTGGGTTTCAAATGCACGCTAGTGTGACACCAGATATAAGTGGCAATGTGCACTTGAAGAGGTTGGCAGAGAACACGCTGTAGGCCTGACACACCCGCTTGAAGACAAGTAACAGCTATTCAATCTATAACAGTGAAAAAAGTTTTTTGGTTTTAAATGCACGCTATTGTGACACCAGATATGAGGTGCAATCTGCACTTGCAGAGGTTGGCAGAGTACACACTGTAGGCCTGACACACCCGCTTGAAGACAAGTAACTGCTATTCAATCTATAACAGTGAAAAACGTTTTTTGGTTTTAAATGCACGCTATTGTGACACCAGATATTAGTGGAAATGTGCACTTGCAGAGGTTGGCAGAGTACACGCTGTAGGCCTGACACACCCGCTTGAAGACAAGTAACTGCTATTCAATCTATAACAGTGAAAAAAGTTTTTGGGTTTTAAATGCACGCTATTGTGACACCAGATATGAGTGGCAATGTGCACTTGCAGAGGTTGGCAGAGTACACGCTGTAGGCCTGACACCCGCTTGAAGACAACTAACTGCTATTCAATCTATAACAGTGAAAAAAGTTTTTGGGTTTCAAATGCACGCTAGTGTGACACCAGATATAAGTGGCAATGTGCACTTGAAGAGGTTGGCAGAGAACACGCTGTAGGCCTGACACACCCGCTTGAAGACAAGTAACAGCTATTCAATCTATAACAGTGAAAAAAGTTTTTTGGTTTTAAATGCACGCTATTGTGACACCAGATATGAGGTGCAATCTGCACTTGCAGAGGTTGGCAGAGTACACACTGTAGGCCTGACACACCCGCTTGAAGACAAGTAACTGCTATTCAATCTATAACAGTGAAAAACGTTTTTTGGTTTTAAATGCACGCTATTGTGACACCAGATATTAGTGGAAATGTGCACTTGCAGAGGTTGGCAGAGTAAACGCTGTAGGCCTGACACCCGCTTGCAGACTAGTAACTGCTATTCAATCTATAACAGTGAAAAAAGTTTTTGGGTTTTAAATGCACGCTATTGTGACACCAGATATGAGTGGCAATGTGCACTTGCAGAGGTTGGCAGAGTACACGCTGTAGGCCTGACACACCCGCTTGAAGACAACTAACTGCTTTTCAATCTATAACAGTGAAAAAAGTTTTTTGGTTTTAAATGCATGCTATTGTGACACCAGATATGAGTGGCAATGTGCACTTGCAGAGGTTGGCAGAGTAAACGCTGTAGGCCTGACACCCGCTTGCAGACTAGTAACTGCTATTCAATCTATAACAGTGAAAAAAGTTTTTGGGTTTTAAATGCACGCTATTGTGACACCAGATATGAGTGGCAATGTGCACTTGCAGAGGTTGGCAGAGTACACGCTGTAGGCCTGACACACCCGCTTGAAGACAACTAACTGCTATTCAATCTATAACAGTGAAAAAAGTTTTTTGGTTTTAAATGCACGCTACTGTGACACCAGATATTAGTGGCAATGTGCACTTGCAGAGGTTGGCAGAGTACACGCTGTAGGCCTGACACCCGCTTGAAGACAACTAACTGCTATTCAATCTATAACAGTGAAAAAAGTTTTTTGGTTTTAAATGCACGCTATTGTGATACCAGTTATTAGTGGCAATGTGCACTTGCAGAGGTTGGCAGAGTACACGCTGTAGGCCTGACACACCCGCTTGAAGACAACTAACTGCTATTCAATCTATAACAGTGAAAAAAGTTTTTTGGTTTTAAATGCACGCTACTGTGACACCAGATATTAGTGGCAATGTGCACTTGCAGAGGTTGGCAGAGTACACGCTGTAGGCCTGACACCCGCTTGAAGACAACTAACTGCTATTCAATCTATAACAGTGAAAAAAGTTTTTTGGTTTTAAATGCACGCTATTGTGACACCAGATATTAGTGGCAATGTGCACTTGCAGAGGTTGGCAGAGTACACGCTGTAGGCCTGACACCCGCTTGCAGACAAGTAACTGCTATTCAATCTATAACAGTGAAAAAAGTTTTTGGGTATTAAATGCACGCTATTGTGACACCAGATATGAGTGGCAATGTGCACTTGCAGAGGTTGGCAGAGTACACGCTGTAGGCCTGACACCCGCTTGCAGACAAGTAACTGCTATTCAATCTATAACAGTGAAAAAAGTTTTTGGGTTTTAAATGCACGCTATTGTGACACCAGATATAAGTGGCAATGTGCACTTGCAGAGGTTGGCAGAGTACACGCTGTTGGCCTGACACCCGCTTGAAGACAACTAACTGCTATTCAATCTATAACAGTGAAAAAAGTTTTTGGGTTTTAAATGCACGCTATTGTGACACCAGAAATGAGTGGAAATGTGCACTTGCAGAGGTTGGCAAAGTACACGCTGTTGGCCTGACACCCGCTTGAAGACAACTAACTGCTATTCAATCTATAACAGTGAAAAAAGTTTTTGGGTTTTAAATGCACGCTATTGTGACACCAGAAATGAGTGGAAATGTGCACTTGCAGAGGTTGGCAGAGTACACGCTGTAGGCCTGACACCCGCTTGCAGAAAAGTAACTGCTATTCAATCTATAACAGTGAAAAAAGTTTTTGGGTTTTAAATGCATGCTATTGTGACACCAGATATGAGTGGCAATGTGCACTTGCAGAGGTTGGCAGAGTACACGCTGTAGGCCTGACACACCCGCTTGAAGACAACTAACTGCTATTCAATCTATAACAGTGAAAAAAGGTTTTGGTTTTAAATGCACGCTATTGTGACACCAGATATGAGTGGCAATGTGCACTTGCAGAGGTTGGCAGAGTACACGCTGTAGGCCTGACACACCCGCTTGAAGACAAGTAACTGCTATTCAATCTATAACAGTGAAAAAAGTTTTTGGGTTTTAAATGCACGCTATTGTGACACCAGATATGAGTGGCAATGTGCACTTGCAGAGGTTGGCAGAGTACACGCTGTAGGCCTGACACCCGCTTGAAGACAACTAACTGCTATTCAATCTATAACAGTGAAAAAAGTTTTTGGGTTTCAAATGCACGCTAGTGTGACACCAGATATAAGTGGCAATGTGCACTTGCAGAGGTTGGCAGAGAACACGCTGTAGGCCTGACACACCCGCTTGAAGACAAGTAACAGCTATTCAATCTATAACAGTGAAAAAAGTTTTTTGGTTTTAAATGCACGCTATTGTGACACCAGATATGAGGTGCAATCTGCACTTGCAGAGGTTGGCAGAGTACACACTGTAGGCCTGACACACCCGCTTGAAGACAAGTAACTGCTATTCAATCTATAACAGTGAAAAAAGTTTTTGGGTTTTAAATGCACGCTATTGTGACACCAGATATGAGTGGAAATGTGCACTTGCAGAGGTTGGCAGAGTACACGCTGTAGGCCTGACACCCGCTTGCAGAAAAGTAACTGCTATTCAATCTATAACAGTGAAAAAAGTTTTTGGGTTTTAAATGCACGCTATTGTGACACCAGATATGAGTGGCAATGTGCACTTGCAGAGGTTGGCAGAGTACACGCTGTAGGCCTGACACACCCGCTTGAAGACAACTAACTGCTATTCAATCTATAACAGTGAAAAAAGGTTTTGGTTTTAAATGCACGCTATTGTGACACCAGATATGAGTGGCAATGTGCACTTGCAGAGGTTGGCAGAGTACACGCTGTAGGCCTGACACACCCGCTTGAAGACAAGTAACTGCTATTCAATCTATAACAGTGAAAAAAGTTTTTGGGTTTTAAATGCACGCTATTGTGACACCAGATATGAGTGGCAATGTGCACTTGCAGAGGTTGGCAGAGTACACGCTGTAGGCCTGACACCCGCTTGAAGACAACTAACTGCTATTCAATCTATAACAGTGAAAAAAGTTTTTGGGTTTCAAATGCACGCTAGTGTGACACCAGATATAAGTGGCAATGTGCACTTGAAGAGGTTGGCAGAGAACACGCTGTAGGCCTGACACACCCGCTTGAAGACAAGTAACAGCTATTCAATCTATAACAGTGAAAAAAGTTTTTTGGTTTTAAATGCACGCTATTGTGACACCAGATATGAGGTGCAATCTGCACTTGCAGAGGTTGGCAGAGTACACACTGTAGGCCTGACACACCCGCTTGAAGACAAGTAACTGCTATTCAATCTATAACAGTGAAAAACGTTTTTTGGTTTTAAATGCACGCTATTGTGACACCAGATATTAGTGGAAATGTGCACTTGCAGAGGTTGGCAGAGTAAACGCTGTAGGCCTGACACCCGCTTGCAGACTAGTAACTGCTATTCAATCTATAACAGTGAAAAAAGTTTTTGGGTTTTAAATGCACGCTATTGTGACACCAGATATGAGTGGCAATGTGCACTTGCAGAGGTTGGCAGAGTACACGCTGTAGGCCTGACACACCCGCTTGAAGACAACTAACTGCTTTTCAATCTATAACAGTGAAAAAAGTTTTTTGGTTTTAAATGCATGCTATTGTGACACCAGATATGAGTGGCAATGTGCACTTGCAGAGGTTGGCAGAGTAAACGCTGTAGGCCTGACACCCGCTTGCAGACTAGTAACTGCTATTCAATCTATAACAGTGAAAAAAGTTTTTGGGTTTTAAATGCACGCTATTGTGACACCAGATATGAGTGGCAATGTGCACTTGCAGAGGTTGGCAGAGTACACGCTGTAGGCCTGACACACCCGCTTGAAGACAACTAACTGCTATTCAATCTATAACAGTGAAAAAAGTTTTTTGGTTTTAAATGCACGCTACTGTGACACCAGATATTAGTGGCAATGTGCACTTGCAGAGGTTGGCAGAGTACACGCTGTAGGCCTGACACCCGCTTGAAGACAACTAACTGCTATTCAATCTATAACAGTGAAAAAAGTTTTTTGGTTTTAAATGCACGCTATTGTGATACCAGTTATTAGTGGCAATGTGCACTTGCAGAGGTTGGCAGAGTACACGCTGTAGGCCTGACACACCCGCTTGAAGACAACTAACTGCTATTCAATCTATAACAGTGAAAAAAGTTTTTTGGTTTTAAATGCACGCTACTGTGACACCAGATATTAGTGGCAATGTGCACTTGCAGAGGTTGGCAGAGTACACGCTGTAGGCCTGACACCCGCTTGAAGACAACTAACTGCTATTCAATCTATAACAGTGAAAAAAGTTTTTTGGTTTTAAATGCACGCTATTGTGACACCAGATATTAGTGGCAATGTGCACTTGCAGAGGTTGGCAGAGTACACGCTGTAGGCCTGACACCCGCTTGCAGACAAGTAACTGCTATTCAATCTATAACAGTGAAAAAAAGTTTTTGGGTATTAAATGCACGCTATTGTGACACCAGATATGAGTGGCAATGTGCACTTGCAGAGGTTGGCAGAGTACACGCTGTAGGCCTGACACCCGCTTGCAGACAAGTAACTGCTATTCAATCTATAACAGTGAAAAAAGTTTTTGGGTTTTAAATGCACGCTATTGTGACACCAGATATAAGTGGCAATGTGCACTTGCAGAGGTTGGCAGAGTACACGCTGTTGGCCTGACACCCGCTTGAAGACAACTAACTGCTATTCAATCTATAACAGTGAAAAAAGTTTTTGGGTTTTAAATGCACGCTATTGTGACACCAGAAATGAGTGGAAATGTGCACTTGCAGAGGTTGGCAAAGTACACGCTGTTGGCCTGACACCCGCTTGAAGACAACTAACTGCTATTCAATCTATAACAGTGAAAAAAGTTTTTGGGTTTTAAATGCACGCTATTGTGACACCAGAAATGAGTGGAAATGTGCACTTGCAGAGGTTGGCAGAGTACACGCTGTAGGCCTGACACCCGCTTGCAGAAAAGTAACTGCTATTCAATCTATAACAGTGAAAAAAGTTTTTGGGTTTTAAATGCATGCTATTGTGACACCAGATATGAGTGGCAATGTGCACTTGCAGAGGTTGGCAGAGTACACGCTGTAGGCCTGACACACCCGCTTGAAGACAACTAACTGCTATTCAATCTATAACAGTGAAAAAAGGTTTTGGTTTTAAATGCACGCTATTGTGACACCAGATATGAGTGGCAATGTGCACTTGCAGAGGTTGGCAGAGTACACGCTGTAGGCCTGACACACCCGCTTGAAGACAAGTAACTGCTATTCAATCTATAACAGTGAAAAAAGTTTTTGGGTTTTAAATGCACGCTATTGTGACACCAGATATGAGTGGCAATGTGCACTTGCAGAGGTTGGCAGAGTACACGCTGTAGGCCTGACACCCGCTTGAAGACAACTAACTGCTATTCAATCTATAACAGTGAAAAAAGTTTTTGGGTTTCAAATGCACGCTAGTGTGACACCAGATATAAGTGGCAATGTGCACTTGCAGAGGTTGGCAGAGAACACGCTGTAGGCCTGACACACCCGCTTGAAGACAAGTAACAGCTATTCAATCTATAACAGTGAAAAAAGTTTTTTGGTTTTAAATGCACGCTATTGTGACACCAGATATGAGGTGCAATCTGCACTTGCAGAGGTTGGCAGAGTACACACTGTAGGCCTGACACACCCGCTTGAAGACAAGTAACTGCTATTCAATCTATAACAGTGAAAAACGTTTTTTGGTTTTAAATGCACGCTATTGTGACACCAGATATTAGTGGAAATGTGCACTTGCAGAGGTTGGCAGAGTAAACACTGTAGGCCTGACACCCGCTTGCAGACTAGTAACTGCTATTCAATCTATAACAGTGAAAAAAGTTTTTGGGTTTTAAATGCACGCTATTGTGACACCAGATATGAGTGGCAATGTGCACTTGCAGAGGTTGGCAGAGTACACGCTGTAGGCCTGACACACCCGCTTGAAGACAACTAACTGCTTTTCAATCTATAACAGTGAAAAAAGTTTTTTGGTTTTAAATGCATGCTATTGTGACACCAGATATGAGTGGCAATGTGCACTTGCAGAGGTTGGCAGAGTAAACGCTGTAGGCCTGACACCCGCTTGCAGACTAGTAACTGCTATTCAATCTATAACAGTGAAAAAAGTTTTTGGGTTTTAAATGCACGCTATTGTGACACCAGATATGAGTGGCAATGTGCACTTGCAGAGGTTGGCAGAGTACACGCTGTAGGCCTGACACACCCGCTTGAAGACAACTAACTGCTATTCAATCTATAACAGTGAAAAAAGTTTTTTGGTTTTAAATGCACGCTACTGTGACACCAGATATTAGTGGCAATGTGCACTTGCAGAGGTTGGCAGAGTACACGCTGTAGGCCTGACACCCGCTTGAAGACAACTAACTGCTATTCAATCTATAACAGTGAAAAAAGTTTTTTGGTTTTAAATGCACGCTATTGTGACACCAGATATTAGTGGCAATGTGCACTTGCAGAGGTTGGCAGAGTACACGCTGTAGGCCTGACACACCCGCTTGAAGACAACTAACTGCTATTCAATCTATAACAGTGAAAAAAGTTTTTTGGTTTTAAATGCACGCTACTGTGACACAAGATATTAGTGGCAATGTGCACTTGCAGAGGTTGGCAGAGTACACGCTGTAGGCCTGACACCCGCTTGAAGACAACTAACTGCTATTCAATCTATAACAGTGAAAAAAGTTTTTTGGTTTTAAATGCACGCTATTGTGACACCAGATATTAGTGGCAATGTGCACTTGCAGAGGTTGGCAGAGTACACGCTGTAGGCCTGACACACCCGCTTGAAGACAACTAACTGCTTTTCAATCTATAACAGTGAAAAAAGTTTTTTGGTTTTAAATGCATGCTATTGTGACACCAGATATGAGTGGCAATGTGCACTTGCAGAGGTTGGCAGAGTAAACGCTGTAGGCCTGACACCCGCTTGCAGACTAGTAACTGCTATTCAATCTATAACAGTGAAAAAAGTTTTTGGGTTTTAAATGCACGCTATTGTGACACCAGATATGAGTGGCAATGTGCACTTGCAGAGGTTGGCAGAGTACACGCTGTAGGCCTGACACACCCGCTTGAAGACAACTAACTGCTATTCAATCTATAACAGTGAAAAAAGTTTTTTGGTTTTAAATGCACGCTACTGTGACACCAGATATTAGTGGCAATGTGCACTTGCAGAGGTTGGCAGAGTACACGCTGTAGGCCTGACACACCTGCTTGAAGACAACTAACTGCTTTTCAATCTATAACAGTGAAAAAAGTTTTTTGGTTTTAAATGCATGCTATTGTGACACCAGATATGAGTGGCAATGTGCACTTGCAGAGGTTGGCAGAGTAAACGCTGTAGGCCTGACACCCGCTTGCAGACTAGTAACTGCTATTCAATCTATAACAGTGAAAAAAGTTTTTGGGTTTTAAATGCACGCTATTGTGACACCAGATATGAGTGGCAATGTGCACTTGCAGAGGTTGGCAGAGTACACGCTGTAGGCCTGACACACCCGCTTGAAGACAACTAACTGCTATTCAATCTATAACAGTGAAAAAAGTTTTTTGGTTTTAAATGCACGCTACTGTGACACCAGATATTAGTGGCAATGTGCACTTGCAGAGGTTGGCAGAGTACACGCTGTAGGCCTGACACCCGCTTGAAGACAACTAACTGCTATTCAATCTATAACAGTGAAAAAAGTTTTTTGGTTTTAAATGCACGCTATTGTGACACCAGATATTAGTGGCAATGTGCACTTGCAGAGGTTGGCAGAGTACACGGTGTAGGCCTGACACACCCGCTTGAAGACAACTAACTGCTATTCAATCTATAACAGTGAAAAAAGTTTTTTTGGTTTTAAATGCACGCTACTGTGACACCAGATATTAGTGGCAATGTGCACTTGCAGAGGTTGGCAGAGTACACGCTGTAGGCCTGACACCCGCTTGAAGACAACTAACTGCTATTCAATCTATAACAGTGAAAAAAGTTTTTTGGTTTTAAATGCACGCTATTGTGACACCAGATATTAGTGGCAATGTGCACTTGCAGAGGTTGGCAGAGTACACGCTGTAGGCCTGACAACCGCTTGCAGACAAGTAACTGCTATTCAATCTATAACAGTGAAAAAAGTTTTTGGGTTTTAAATGCACGCTATTGTGACACCAGATATTAGTGGCAATGTGCACTTGCAGAGGTTGGCAGAGTACACGCTGTAGGCCTGACACACCCGCTTGAAGACAACTAACTGCTATTCAATCTATAACAGTGAAAACAGTTTTGGGGTTTTAAATGCACGCTATTGTGACACCAGATATGAGTGGCAATTTGCACTTGCAGAGGTTGGCAGAGTACACGCTGTAGGCCTGACACCCGCTTGCAGACAAGTAACTGCTATTCAATCTATAACAGTGAAAAAAAGTTTTTGGGTATTAAATGCACGCTATTGTGACACCAGATATGAGTGGCAATGTGCACTTGCAGAGGTTGGCAGAGTACACGCTGTAGGCCTGACACCCGCTTGCAGACAAGTAACTGCTATTCAATCTATAACAGTGAAAAAAGTTTTTGGGTTTTAAATGCACGCTATTGTGACACCAGATATGAGTGGCAATGTGCACTTGCAGAGGTTGGCAGAGTACACGCTGTTGGCCTGACACCCGCTTGAAGACAACTAACTGCTATTCAATCTATAACAGTGAAAAAAGTTTTTTGGTTTTAAATGCACGCTATTGTGACACCAGAAATGAGTGGAAATGTGCACTTGCAGAGGTTGGCAAAGTACACGCTGTAGGCCTGACACCCGCTTGCAGACAAGTAACTGCTATTCAATCTATAACAGTGAAAAAGTTTTTTGGTTTTAAATGCACGCTATTGTGACACCAGATTTGAGTGGAAATGTGCACTTGCAGAGGTTGGCAGAGTACATTCTGTAGGCCTGACACCCGCTTGCAGACAAGTAACTGCTATTCAATCTATAACAGTGAAAAAAGTTTTTGGGTTTTAAATGCACGCTATTGTGACACCAGATATGAGTGGAAATGTGCACTTGCAGAGGTTGGCAGAGTACACGCTGTAGGCCTGACACCCGCTTGCAGAAAAGTAACTGCTATTCAATCTATAACAGTGAAAAAAGTTTTTGGGTTTTAAATGCACGCTATTGTGACACCAGATATGAGTGGCAATGTGCACTTGCAGAGGTTGGCAGAGTACACGCTGTAGGCCTGACACACCCGCTTGAAGACAACTAACTGCTATTCAATCTATAACAGTGAAAAAAGGGTTTTGGTTTTAAATGCACGCTATTGTGACACCAGATATGAGTGGCAATGTGCACTTGCAGAGGTTGGCAGAGTACACGCTGTAGGCCTGACACACCCGCTTGAAGACAAGTAACTGCTATTCAATCTATAACAGTGAAATAAGTTTTTTGGTTTTAAATGCACGCTACTGTGACACCAGATATTAGTGGCAATGTGCACTTGCAGAGGTTGGCAGAGTACACGCTGTAGGCCTGACACCTGCTTGCAGACAAGTAACTGCTATTCAATCTATAACAGTGAAAAAAGTTTTTGGGTTTTAAATGCACGCTATTGTGACACCAGATATTAGTGGCAATGTGCACTTGCAGAGGTTGGCAGAGTACACGCTGTAGGCCTGACACACCCGCTTGAAGACAACTAACTGCTATTCAATCTATAACAGTGAAAACAGTTTTGGGGTTTTAAATGCACGCTATTGTGACACCAGATATGAGTGGCAATTTGCACTTGCAGAGGTTGGCAGAGTACACGCTGTAGGCCTGACACCCGCTTGCAGACAAGTAACTGCTATTCAATCTATAACAGTGAAAAAAAGTTTTTGGGTATTAAATGCACGCTATTGTGACACCAGATATGAGTGGCAATGTGCACTTGCAGAGGTTGGCAGAGTACACGCTGTAGGCCTGACACCCGCTTGCAGACAAGTAACTGCTATTCAATCTTTAACAGTGAAAAAAGTTTTTGGGTTTTAAATGCACGCTATTGTGACACCAGATATGAGTGGCAATGTGCACTTGCAGAGGTTGGCAGAGTACACGCTGTAGGCCTGACACACCCGCTTGAAGACAACTAACTGCTATTCAATCTATAACAGTGAAAACAGTTTTGGGGTTTTAAATGCACGCTATTGTGACACCAGATATGAGTGGCAATTTGCACTTGCAGAGGTTGGCAGAGTACACGCTGTAGGCCTGACACCCGCTTGCAGACAAATAACTGCTATTCAATCTATAACAGTGAAAAAAAGTTTTTGGGTATTAAATGCACGCTATTGTGACACCAGATATGAGTGGCAATGTGCACTTGCAGAGGTTGGCAGAGTACACGCTGTAGGCCTGACACCCGCTTGCAGACAAGTAACTGCTATTCAATCTATAACAGTGAAAAAAGTTTTTGGGTTTTAAATGCACGCTATTGTGACACCAGATATGAGTGGCAATGTGCACTTGCAGAGGTTGGCAGAGTACACGCTGTTGGCCTGACACCCGCTTGAAGACAACTAACTGCTATTCAATCTATAACAGTGAAAAAAGTTTTTGGGTTTTAAATGCACGCTATTGTGACACCAGAAATGAGTGGAAATGTGCACTTGCAGATGTTGGCAAAGTACACGCTGTAGGCCTGACACCCGCTTGCAGACAAGTAACTGCTATTCAATCTATAACAGTGAAAAAAGTTTTTTGGTTTTAAATGCACGCTATTGTGACACCAGATATGAGTGGAAATGTGCACTTGCAGAGGTTGGCAGAGTACACGCTGTAGGCCTGACACCCGCTTGCAGAAAAGTAACTGCTATTCAATCTATAACAGTGAAAAAAGTTTTTGGGTTTTAAATGCACGCTATTGTGACACCAGATATGAGTGGCAATGTGCACTTGCAGAGGTTGGCAGAGTACACGCTGTAGGCCTGACACACCCGCTTGAAGACAACTAACTGCTATTCAATCTATAACAGTGAAAAAAGGTTTTTGGTTTTAAATGCACGCTATTGTGACACCAGATATGAGTGGCAATGTGCACTTGCAGAGGTTGGCAGAGTACACGCTGTAGGCCTGACACACCCGCTTGAAGACAACTAACTGCTATTCAATCTATAACAGTGAAAAAAGTTTTTTGGTTTTAAATGCACGCTACTGTGACACCAGATATTAGTGGCAATGTGCACTTGCAGAGGTTGGCAGAGTACACGCTGTAGGCCTGACACACCCGCTTGAAGACAACTAACTGCTTTTCAATCTATAACAGTGAAAAAAGTTTTTTGGTTTTAAATGCATGCTATTGTGACACCAGATATGAGTGGCAATGTGCACTTGCAGAGGTTGGCAGAGTAAACGCTGTAGGCCTGACACCCGCTTGCAGACTAGTAACTGCTATTCAATCTATAACAGTGAAAAAAGTTTTTGGGTTTTAAATGCACGCTATTGTGACACCAGATATGAGTGGCAATGTGCACTTGCAGAGGTTGGCAGAGTACACGCTGTAGGCCTGACACACCCGCTTGAAGACAACTAACTGCTATTCAATCTATAACAGTGAAAAAAGTTTTTTGGTTTTAAATGCACGCTACTGTGACACCAGATATTAGTGGCAATGTGCACTTGCAGAGGTTGGCAGAGTACACGCTGTAGGCCTGACACCCGCTTGAAGACAACTAACTGCTATTCAATCTATAACAGTGAAAAAAGTTTTTTGGTTTTAAATGCACGCTATTGTGACACCAGATATTAGTGGCAATGTGCACTTGCAGAGGTTGGCAGAGTACACGCTGTAGGCCTGACACACCCGCTTGAAGACAACTAACTGCTATTCAATCTATAACAGTGAAAAAAGTTTTTTTGGTTTTAAATGCACGCTACTGTGACACCAGATATTAGTGGCAATGTGCACTTGCAGAGGTTGGCAGAGTACACGCTGTAGGCCTGACACCCGCTTGAAGACAACTAACTGCTATTCAATCTATAACAGTGAAAAAAGTTTTTTGGTTTTAAATGCACGCTATTGTGACACCAGATATTAGTGGCAATGTGCACTTGCAGAGGTTGGCAGAGTACACGCTGTAGGCCTGACAACCGCTTGCAGACAAGTAACTGCTATTCAATCTATAACAGTGAAAAAAGTTTTTGGGTTTTAAATGCACGCTATTGTGACACCAGATATTAGTGGCAATGTGCACTTGCAGAGGTTGGCAGAGTACACGCTGTAGGCCTGACACACCCGCTTGAAGACAACTAACTGCTATTCAATCTATAACAGTGAAAACAGTTTTGGGGTTTTAAATGCACGCTATTGTGACACCAGATATGAGTGGCAATTTGCACTTGCAGAGGTTGGCAGAGTACACGCTGTAGGCCTGACACCCGCTTGCAGACAAGTAACTGCTATTCAATCTATAACAGTGAAAAAAAGTTTTTGGGTATTAAATGCACGCTATTGTGACACCAGATATGAGTGGCAATGTGCACTTGCAGAGGTTGGCAGAGTACACGCTGTAGGCCTGACACCCGCTTGCAGACAAGTAACTGCTATTCAATCTATAACAGTGAAAAAAGTTTTTGGGTTTTAAATGCACGCTATTGTGACACCAGATATGAGTGGCAATGTGCACTTGCAGAGGTTGGCAGAGTACACGCTGTTGGCCTGACACCCGCTTGAAGACAACTAACTGCTATTCAATCTATAACAGTGAAAAAAGTTTTTTGGTTTTAAATGCACGCTATTGTGACACCAGAAATGAGTGGAAATGTGCACTTGCAGAGGTTGGCAAAGTACACGCTGTAGGCCTGACACCCGCTTGCAGACAAGTAACTGCTATTCAATCTATAACAGTGAAAAAGTTTTTTGGTTTTAAATGCACGCTATTGTGACACCAGATTTGAGTGGAAATGTGCACTTGCAGAGGTTGGCAGAGTACATTCTGTAGGCCTGACACCCGCTTGCAGACAAGTAACTGCTATTCAATTTCTAACAGTGAAAAAAGTTTTTGGGTTTTAAATGCACGCTATTGTGACACCAGATATGAGTGGAAATGTGCACTTGCAGAGGTTGGCAGAGTACACGCTGTAGGCCTGACACCCGCTTGCAGAAAAGTAACTGCTATTCAATCTATAACAGTGAAAAAAGTTTTTGGGTTTTAAATGCACGCTATTGTGACACCAGATATGAGTGGCAATGTGCACTTGCAGAGGTTGGCAGAGTACACGCTGTAGGCCTGACACACCCGCTTGAAGACAACTAACTGCTATTCAATCTATAACAGTGAAAAAAGGGTTTTGGTTTTAAATGCACGCTATTGTGACACCAGATATGAGTGGCAATGTGCACTTGCAGAGGTTGGCAGAGTACACGCTGTAGGCCTGACACACCCGCTTGAAGACAAGTAACTGCTATTCAATCTATAACAGTGAAATAAGTTTTTTGGTTTTAAATGCACGCTACTGTGACACCAGATATTAGTGGCAATGTGCACTTGCAGAGGTTGGCAGAGTACACGCTGTAGGCCTGACAACCGCTTGCAGACAAGTAACTGCTATTCAATCTATAACAGTGAAAAAAGTTTTTGGGTTTTAAATGCACGCTATTGTGACACCAGATATTAGTGGCAATGTGCACTTGCAGAGGTTGGCAGAGTACACGCTGTAGGCCTGACACACCCGCTTGAAGACAACTAACTGCTATTCAATCTATAACAGTGAAAACAGTTTTGGGGTTTTAAATGCACGCTATTGTGACACCAGATATGAGTGGCAATTTGCACTTGCAGAGGTTGGCAGAGTACACGCTGTAGGCCTGACACCCGCTTGCAGACAAGTAACTGCTATTCAATCTATAACAGTGAAAAAAAGTTTTTGGGTATTAAATGCACGCTATTGTGACACCAGATATGAGTGGCAATGTGCACTTGCAGAGGTTGGCAGAGTACACGCTGTAGGCCTGACACCCGCTTGCAGACAAGTAACTGCTATTCAATCTTTAACAGTGAAAAAAGTTTTTGGGTTTTAAATGCACGCTATTGTGACACCAGATATGAGTGGCAATTTGCACTTGCAGAGGTTGGCAGAGTACACGCTGTAGGCCTGACACCCGCTTGCAGACAAATAACTGCTATTCAATCTATAACAGTGAAAAAAAGTTTTTGGGTATTAAATGCACGCTATTGTGACACCAGATATGAGTGGCAATGTGCACTTGCAGAGGTTGGCAGAGTACACGCTGTAGGCCTGACACCCGCTTGCAGACAAGTAACTGCTATTCAATCTATAACAGTGAAAAAAGTTTTTGGGTTTTAAATGCACGCTATTGTGACACCAGATATGAGTGGCAATGTGCACTTGCAGAGGTTGGCAGAGTACACGCTGTTGGCCTGACACCCGCTTGAAGACAACTAACTGCTATTCAATCTATAACAGTGAAAAAAGTTTTTGGGTTTTAAATGCACGCTATTGTGACACCAGAAATGAGTGGAAATGTGCACTTGCAGATGTTGGCAAAGTACACGCTGTAGGCCTGACACCCGCTTGCAGACAAGTAACTGCTATTCAATCTATAACAGTGAAAAAAGTTTTTTGGTTTTAAATGCACGCTATTGTGACACCAGATATGAGTGGAAATGTGCACTTGCAGAGGTTGGCAGAGTACACGCTGTAGGCCTGACACCCGCTTGCAGAAAAGTAACTGCTATTCAATCTATAACAGTGAAAAAAGTTTTTGGGTTTTAAATGCACGCTATTGTGACACCAGATATGAGTGGCAATGTGCACTTGCAGAGGTTGGCAGAGTACACGCTGTAGGCCTGACACACCCGCTTGAAGACAACTAACTGCTATTCAATCTATAACAGTGAAAAAAGGTTTTTGGTTTTAAATGCACGCTATTGTGACACCAGATATGAGTGGCAATGTGCACTTGCAGAGGTTGGCAGAGTACACGCTGTAGGCCTGACACACCCGCTTGAAGACAAGTAACTGCTATTCAATCTATAACAGTGAAAAAAGTTTTTTGGTTTTAAATGCACACTACTGTGACACCAGATATTAGTGGCAATGTGCACTTGCAGAGGTTGGCAGAGTACACGCTGTAGGCCTGACACCCGCTTGCAGACAAGTAACTGCTATTCAATCTATAACAGTGAAAAAAGTTTTTGGGTTTTAAATGCACGCTATTGTGACACCAGCTATTAGTGGCAATGTGCACTTGCAGAGGTTGGCAGAGTACACGCTGTAGGCCTGACACACCCGCTTGAAGACAACTAACTGCTATTCAATCTATAACAGTGAAAACAGTTTTGGGGTTTTAAATGCACGCTATTGTGACACCAGATATGAGTGGCAATTTGCACTTGCAGAGGTTGGCAGAGTACACGCTGTAGGCCTGACACCCGCTTGCAGACAAGTAACTGCTATTCAATCTATAACAGTGAAAAAAAGTTTTTGGGTATTAAATGCACGCTATTGTGACACCAGATATGAGTGGCAATGTGCACTTGCAGAGGTTGGCAGAGTACACGCTGTAGGCCTGACACCCGCTTGCAGACAAGTAACTGCTATTCAATCTATAACAGTGAAAAAAGTTTTTGGGTTTTAAATGCACGCTATTGTGACACCAGATATGAGTGGCAATGTGCACTTGCAGAGGTTGGCAGAGTACACGCTGTTGGCCTGACACCCGCTTGAAGACAACTAACTGCTATTCAATCTATAACAGTGAAAAAAGTTTTTGGGTTTTAAATGCACGCTATTGTGACACCAGAAATGAGTGGAAATGTGCACTTGCAGAGGTTGGCAAAGTACACGCTGTAGGCCTGACACCCGCTTGCAGACAAGTAACTGCTATTCAATCTATAACAGTGAAAACGTTTTTTGGTTTTAAATGCACGCTATTGTGACACCAGATTTGAGTGGAAATGTGCACTTGCAGAGGTTGGCAGAGTACATGCTGTAGGCCTGACACCCGCTTGCAGACAAGTAACTGCTTTTCAATCTATAACAGTGAAAAAAGTTTTTTGGTTTTAAATGCACGCTATTGTGACACCAGATATGAGTGGAAATGTGCACTTGCAGAGGTTGGCAGAGTACACGCTGTAGGCCTGACACCCGCTTGCAGAAAAGTAACTGCTATTCAATCTATAACAGTGAAAAAAGTTTTTGGGTTTTAAATGCACGCTATTGTGACACCAGATATGAGTGGCAATGTGCACTTGCAGAGGTTGGCAGAGTACACGCTGTAGGCCTGACACACCCGCTTGAAGACAACTAACTGCTATTCAATCTATAACAGTGAAAAAAGGTTTTGGTTTTAAATGCACTCTATTGTGACACCAGATATGAGTGGCAATGTGCACTTGCAGAGGTTGGCAGAGTACACGCTGTAGGCCTGACACACCCGCTTGAAGACAAGTAACTGCTATTCAATCTATAACAGTGAAAAAAGTTTTTGGGTTTTAAATGCACGCTATTGTGACACCAGATATGAGTGGCAATGTGCACTTGCAGAGGTTGGCAGAGTACACGCTGTAGGCCTGACACCCGCTTGAAGACAACTAACTGCTATTCAATCTATAACAGTGAAAAAAGTTTTTGGGTTTCAAATGCACGCTAGTGTGACACCAGATATAAGTGGCAATGTGCACTTGCAGAGGTTGGCAGAGAACACGCTGTAGGCCTGACACACCCGCTTGAAGACAAGTAACAGCTATTCAATCTATAACAGTGAAAAAAGTTTTTTGGTTTTAAATGCACGCTATTGTGACACCAGATATGAGGTGCAATCTGCACTTGCAGAGGTTGGCAGAGTACACACTGTAGGCCTGACACACCCGCTTGAAGACAAGTAACTGCTATTCAATCTATAACAGTGAAAAAAAGTTTTTGGGTATTAAATGCACGCTATTGTGACACCAGATATGAGTGGCAATGTGCACTTGCAGAGGTTGGCAGAGTACACGCTGTAGGCCTGACACCCGCTTGCAGACAAGTAACTGCTATTCAATCTTTAACAGTGAAAAAAGTTTTTGGGTTTTAAATGCACGCTATTGTGACACCAGATATGAGTGGCAATGTGCACTTGCAGAGGTTGGCAGAGTACACGCTGTAGGCCTGACACACCCGCTTGAAGACAACTAACTGCTATTCAATCTATAACAGTGAAAACAGTTTTGGGGTTTTAAATGCACGCTATTGTGACACCAGATATGAGTGGCAATTTGCACTTGCAGAGGTTGGCAGAGTACACGCTGTAGGCCTGACACCCGCTTGCAGACAAATAACTGCTATTCAATCTATAACAGTGAAAAAAAGTTTTTGGGTATTAAATGCACGCTATTGTGACACCAGATATGAGTGGCAATGTGCACTTGCAGAGGTTGGCAGAGTACACGCTGTAGGCCTGACACCCGCTTGCAGACAAGTAACTGCTATTCAATCTATAACAGTGAAAAAAGTTTTTGGGTTTTAAATGCACGCTATTGTGACACCAGATATGAGTGGCAATGTGCACTTGCAGAGGTTGGCAGAGTACACGCTGTTGGCCTGACACCCGCTTGAAGACAACTAACTGCTATTCAATCTATAACAGTGAAAAAAGTTTTTGGGTTTTAAATGCACGCTATTGTGACACCAGAAATGAGTGGAAATGTGCACTTGCAGATGTTGGCAAAGTACACGCTGTAGGCCTGACACCCGCTTGCAGACAAGTAACTGCTATTCAATCTATAACAGTGAAAAAAGTTTTTTGGTTTTAAATGCACGCTATTGTGACACCAGATATGAGTGGAAATGTGCACTTGCAGAGGTTGGCAGAGTACACGCTGTAGGCCTGACACCCGCTTGCAGAAAAGTAACTGCTATTCAATCTATAACAGTGAAAAAAGTTTTTGGGTTTTAAATGCACGCTATTGTGACACCAGATATGAGTGGCAATGTGCACTTGCAGAGGTTGGCAGAGTACACGCTGTAGGCCTGACACACCCGCTTGAAGACAACTAACTGCTATTCAATCTATAACAGTGAAAAAAGGTTTTTGGTTTTAAATGCACGCTATTGTGACACCAGATATGAGTGGCAATGTGCACTTGCAGAGGTTGGCAGAGTACACGCTGTAGGCCTGACACACCCGCTTGAAGACAAGTAACTGCTATTCAATCTATAACAGTGAAAAAAGTGTTTTGGTTTTAAATGCACACTACTGTGACACCAGATATTAGTGGCAATGTGCACTTGCAGAGGTTGGCAGAGTACACGCTGTAGGCCTGACACCCGCTTGCAGACAAGTAACTGCTATTCAATCTATAACAGTGAAAAAAGTTTTTGGGTTTTAAATGCACGCTATTGTGACACCAGCTATTAGTGGCAATGTGCACTTGCAGAGGTTGGCAGAGTACACGCTGTAGGCCTGACACACCCGCTTGAAGACAACTAACTGCTATTCAATCTATAACAGTGAAAACAGTTTTGGGGTTTTAAATGCACGCTATTGTGACACCAGATATGAGTGGCAATTTGCACTTGCAGAGGTTGGCAGAGTACACGCTGTAGGCCTGACACCCGCTTGCAGACAAGTAACTGCTATTCAATCTATAACAGTGAAAAAAAGTTTTTGGGTATTAAATGCACGCTATTGTGACACCAGATATGAGTGGCAATGTGCACTTGCAGAGGTTGGCAGAGTACACGCTGTAGGCCTGACACCCGCTTGCAGACAAGTAACTGCTATTCAATCTATAACAGTGAAAAAAGTTTTTGGGTTTTAAATGCACGCTATTGTGACACCAGATATGAGTGGCAATGTGCACTTGCAGAGGTTGGCAGAGTACACGCTGTTGGCCTGACACCCGCTTGAAGACAACTAACTGCTATTCAATCTATAACAGTGAAAAAAGTTTTTGGGTTTTAAATGCACGCTATTGTGACACCAGAAATGAGTGGAAATGTGCACTTGCAGAGGTTGGCAAAGTACACGCTGTAGGCCTGACACCCGCTTGCAGACAAGTAACTGCTATTCAATCTATAACAGTGAAAACGTTTTTTGGTTTTAAATGCACGCTATTGTGACACCAGATTTGAGTGGAAATGTGCACTTGCAGAGGTTGGCAGAGTACATGCTGTAGGCCTGACACCCGCTTGCAGACAAGTAACTGCTTTTCAATCTATAACAGTGAAAAAAGTTTTTTGGTTTTAAATGCACGCTATTGTGACACCAGATATGAGTGGAAATGTGCACTTGCAGAGGTTGGCAGAGTACACGCTGTAGGCCTGACACCCGCTTGCAGAAAAGTAACTGCTATTCAATCTATAACAGTGAAAAAAGTTTTTGGGTTTTAAATGCACGCTATTGTGACACCAGATATGAGTGGCAATGTGCACTTGCAGAGGTTGGCAGAGTACACGCTGTAGGCCTGACACACCCGCTTGAAGACAACTAACTGCTATTCAATCTATAACAGTGAAAAAAGGTTTTGGTTTTAAATGCACTCTATTGTGACACCAGATATGAGTGGCAATGTGCACTTGCAGAGGTTGGCAGAGTACACGCTGTAGGCCTGACACACCCGCTTGAAGACAAGTAACTGCTATTCAATCTATAACAGTGAAAAAAGTTTTTGGGTTTTAAATGCACGCTATTGTGACACCAGATATGAGTGGCAATGTGCACTTGCAGAGGTTGGCAGAGTACACGCTGTAGGCCTGACACCCGCTTGAAGACAACTAACTGCTATTCAATCTATAACAGTGAAAAAAGTTTTTGGGTTTCAAATGCACGCTAGTGTGACACCAGATATAAGTGGCAATGTGCACTTGCAGAGGTTGGCAGAGAACACGCTGTAGGCCTGACACACCCGCTTGAAGACAAGTAACAGCTATTCAATCTATAACAGTGAAAAAAGTTTTTTGGTTTTAAATGCACGCTATTGTGACACCAGATATGAGGTGCAATCTGCACTTGCAGAGGTTGGCAGAGTACACACTGTAGGCCTGACACACCCGCTTGAAGACAAGTAACTGCTATTCAATCTATAACAGTGAAAAACGTTTTTTGGTTTTAAATGCACGCTATTGTGACACCAGATATTAGTGGAAATGTGCACTTGCAGAGGTTCGCAGAGTAAACGCTGTAGGCCTGACACCCGCTTGCAGACTAGTAACTGCTATTCAATCTATAACAGTGAAAAAAGTTTTTGGGTTTTAAATGCACGCTATTGTGACACCAGATATGAGTGGCAATGTGCACTTGCAGAGGTTGGCAGAGTACACGCTGTAGGCCTGACACACCCGCTTGAAGACAACTAACTGCTTTTCAATCTATAACAGTGAAAAAAGTTTTTGGGTTTTAAATGCATGCTATTGTGACACCAGATATGAGTGGCAATGTGCACTTGCAGAGGTTGGCAGAGTAAACGCTGTAGGCCTGACACCCGCTTGAAGACTAGTAACTGCTATTCAATCTATAACAGTGAAAAAAGTTTTTGGGTTTTAAATGCACGCTATTGTGACACCAGATATGAGTGGCAATGTGCACTTGCAGAGGTTGGCAGAGTACACGCTGTAGGCCTGACACACCCGCTTGAAGACAACTAACTGCTATTCAATCTATAACAGTGAAAAAAGTTTTTTGGTTTTAAATGCACGCTACTGTGTCACCAGATATTAGTGGCAATGTGCACTTGCAGAGGTTGGCAGAGTACACGCTGTAGGCCTGACACCCGCTTGAAGACAACTAACTGCTATTCAATCTATAACAGTGAAAAAAGTTTTTTGGTTTTAAATGCATGCTATTGTGACACCAGATATTAGTGGCAATGTGCACTTGCAGAGGTTGGCAGAGTACACGCTGTAGGCCTGACACCCGCTTGCAGACAAGTAACTGCTATTCAATCTATAACAGTGAAAAAAGTTTTTGGGTTTTAAATGCACGCTATTGTGACACCAGATATTAGTGGCAATGTGCACTTGCAGAGGTTGGCAGAGTACACGCTGTAGGCCTGACACACCCGCTTGAAGACAACTAACTGCTATTCAATCTATAACAGTGAAAACAGTTTTGGGGTTTTAAATGCACGCTATTGTGACACCAGATATGAGTGGCAATTTGCACTTGCAGAGGTTGGCAGAGTACACGCTGTAGGCCTGACACCCGCTTGCAGACAAGTAACTGCTATTCAATCTATAACAGTGAAAAAAAGTTTTTGGGTATTAAATGCACGCTATTGTGACACCAGATATGAGTGGCAATGTGCACTTGCAGAGGTTGGCAGAGTACACGCTGTAGGCCTGACACCCGCTTGCAGACAAGTAACTGCTATTCAATCTATAACAGTGAAAAAAGTTTTTGGGTTTTAAATGCACGCTATTGTGACACCAGATATGAGTGGCAATGTGCACTTGCAGTTGTTGGCAGAGTACACGCTGTAGGCCTGACACCCGCTTGAAGACAACTAACTGCTATTCAATCTATAACAGTGAAAAAAGTTTTTGGGTTTTAAATGCACGCTATTGTGACACCAGAAATGAGTGGAAATGTGCACTTGCAGAGGTTGGCAAAGTACACGCTGTAGGCCTGAAACCCGCTTGCAGACAAGTAACTGCTATTCAATCTATAACAGTGAAAAACGTTTTTTGGTTTTAAATGCACGCTATTGTGACACCAGATTTGAGTGGAAATGTGCACTTGCAGAGGTTGGCAGAGTACATGCTGTAGGCCTGACACCCGCTTGCAGACAAGTAACTGCTATTCAATCTATAACAGTGAAAAAAGTTTTTGGGTTTTAAATGCACGCTATTGTGACACCAGATATGAGTGGAAATGTGCACTTGCAGAGGTTGGCAGAGTACACGCTGTAGGCCTGACACCCGCTTGCAGAAAAGTAACTGCTATTCAATCTATAACAGTGAAAAAAGGTTTTTGGTTTTAAATGCACGCTATTGTGACACCAGATATGAGTGGCAATGTGCACTTGCAGAGGTTGGCAGAGTACACGCTGTAGGCCTGACACACCCGCTTGAAGACAAGTAACTGCTATTCAATCTATAACAGTGAAAAAAGTTTTTGGGTTTTAAATGCACGCTATTGTGACACCAGATATGAGTGGCAATGTGCACTTGCAGAGGTTGGCAGAGTACACGCTGTAGGCCTGACACCCGCTTTAAGACAACTAACTGCTATTCAATCTATAACAGTGAAAAAAGTTTTTGGGTTTCAAATGCACGCTAGTGTGACACCAGATATAAGTGGCAATGTGCACTTGCAGAGGTTGGCAGAGAACACGCTGTAGGCCTGACACACCCGCTTGAAGACAAGTAACAGCTATTCAATCTATAACAGTGAAAAAAGTTTTTTGGTTTTAAATGCACGCTATTGTGACACCAGATATGAGGTGCAATCTGCACTTGCAGAGGTTGGCAGAGTACACACTGTAGGCCTGACACACCCGCTTGAAGACAAGTAACTGCTATTCAATCTATAACATTGAAAAACGTTTTTTGGTTTTAAATGCACGCTATTGTGACACCAGATATTAGTGGAAATGTGCACTCTCAGAGGTTGGCAGAGTAAACGCTGTAGGCCTGACACCCGCTTGCAGACTAGTAACTGCTATTCAATCTATAACAGTGAAAAAAGTTTTTGGGTTTTAAATGCACGCTATTGTGACACCAGATATGAGTGGCAATGTGCACTTGCAGAGGTTGGCAGAGTACACGCTGTAGGCCTGACACACCCGCTTGAAGACAACTAACTGCTATTCAATCTATAACAGTGAAAAAAGGTTTTTGGTTTTAAATGCACGCTATTGTGACACCAGATATGAGTGGCAATGTGCACTTGCAGAGGTTGGCAGAGAACACGCTGTAGGCCTGACACACCCGCTTGAAGACAAGTAACAGCTATTCAATCTATAACAGTGAAAAAAGTTTTTTGGTTTTAAATGCACGCTATTGTGACACCAGATATGAGGTGCAATCTGCACTTGCAGAGGTTGGCAGAGTACACACTGTAGGCCTGACACACCCGCTTGAAGACAAGTAACTGCTATTCAATCTATAACATTGAAAAACGTTTTTTGGTTTTAAATGCACGCTATTGTGACACCAGATATTAGTGGAAATGTGCACTCTCAGAGGTTGGCAGAGTAAACGCTGTAGGCCTGACACCCGCTTGCAGACTAGTAACTGCTATTCAATCTATAACAGTGAAAAAAGTTTTTGGGTTTTAAATGCACGCTATTGTGACACCAGATATGAGTGGCAATGTGCACTTGCAGAGGTTGGCAGAGTACACGCTGTAGGCCTGACACACCCGCTTGAAGACAACTAACTGCTATTCAATCTATAACAGTGAAAAAAGGTTTTTGGTTTTAAATGCACGCTATTGTGACACCAGATATGAGTGGCAATGTGCACTTGCAGAGGTTGGCAGAGTACACGCTGTAGGCCTGACACACCCGCTTGAAGACAACTAACTGCTATTCAATCTATAACAGTGAAAAAAGGTTTTTGGTTTTAAATGCACGCTATTGTGACACCAGATATGAGTGGCAATGTGCACTTGCAGAGGTTGGCAGAGTACACGCTGTAGGCCTGACACACCCGCTTGAAGACAAGTAACTGCTATTCAATCTATAACAGTGAAAAAAGTTTTTGGGTTTTAAATGCACGCTATTGTGACACCAGATATGAGTGGCAATGTGCACTTGCAGAGGTTGGCAGAGTACACGCTGTAGGCCTGACACCCGCTTGCAGACAAGTAACTGCTATTCAATCTATAACAGTGAAAAAAGTTTTTGGGTTTTAAATGCACGCTATTGTGACACCAGATATTAGTGGCAATGTGCACTTGCAGAGGTTGGCAGAGTACACGCTGTAGGCCTGACACACCCGCTTGAAGACAACTAACTGCTATTCAATCTATAACAGTGAAAACAGTTTTGGGGTTTTAAATGCACGCTATTGTGACACCAGATATGAGTGGCAATGTGCACTTGCAGTTGTTGGCAGAGTACACGCTGTAGGCCTGACACCCGCTTGAAGACAACTAACTGCTATTCAATCTATAACAGTGAAAAAAGTTTTTGGGTTTTAAATGCACGCTATTGTGACACCAGAAATGAGTGGAAATGTGCACTTGCAGAGGTTGGCAAAGTACACGCTGTAGGCCTGAAACCCGCTTGCAGACAAGTAACTGCTATTCAATCTATAACAGTGAAAAACGTTTTTTGGTTTTAAATGCACGCTATTGTGACACCAGATTTGAGTGGAAATGTGCACTTGCAGAGGTTGGCAGAGTACATGCTGTAGGCCTGACACCCGCTTGCAGACAAGTAACTGCTATTCAATCTATAACAGTGAAAAAAGTTTTTGGGTTTAAAATGCACGCTATTGTGACACCAGATATGAGTGGAAATGTGCACTTGCAGAGGTTGGCAGAGTACACGCTGTAGGCCTGACACCCGCTTGCAGAAAAGTAACTGCTATTCAATCTATAACAGTGAAAAAAGGTTTTTGGTTTTAAATGCACGCTATTGTGACACCAGATATGAGTGGCAATGTGCACTTGCAGAGGTTGGCAGAGTACACGCTGTAGGCCTGACACACCCGCTTGCAGACAAGTAACTGCTATTCAATCTATAACAGTGAAAAACGTTTTTTGGTTTTAAATGCACGCTATTGTGACACCAGATATTAGTGGAAATGTGCACTTGCAGAGGTTCGCAGAGTAAACGCTGTAGGCCTGACACCCGCTTGCAGACTAGTAACTGCTATTCAATCTATAACAGTGAAAAAAGTTTTTGGGTTTTAAATGCACGCTATTGTGACACCAGATATGAGTGGCAATGTGCACTTGCAGAGGTTGGCAGAGTACACGCTGTAGGCCTGACACACCCGCTTGAAGACAACTAACTGCTTTTCAATCTATAACAGTGAAAAAAGTTTTTGGGTTTTAAATGCATGCTATTGTGACACCAGATATGAGTGGCAATGTGCACTTGCAGAGGTTGGCAGAGTAAACGCTGTAGGCCTGACACCCGCTTGAAGACTAGTAACTGCTATTCAATCTATAACAGTGAAAAAAGTTTTTGGGTTTTAAATGCACGCTATTGTGACACCAGATATGAGTGGCAATGTGCACTTGCAGAGGTTGGCAGAGTACACGCTGTAGGCCTGACACACCCGCTTGAAGACAACTAACTGCTATTCAATCTATAACAGTGAAAAAAGTTTTTTGGTTTTAAATGCACGCTACTGTGTCACCAGATATTAGTGGCAATGTGCACTTGCAGAGGTTGGCAGAGTACACGCTGTAGGCCTGACACCCGCTTGAAGACAACTAACTGCTATTCAATCTATAACAGTGAAAAAAGTTTTTTGGTTTTAAATGCACGCTATTGTGACACCAGATATTAGTGGCAATGTGCACTTGCAGAGGTTGGCAGAGTACACGCTGTAGGCCTGACACCCGCTTGCAGACAAGTAACTGCTATTCAATCTATAACAGTGAAAAAAGTTTTTGGGTTTTAAATGCACGCTATTGTGACACCAGATATTAGTGGCAATGTGCACTTGCAGAGGTTGGCAGAGTACACGCTGTAGGCCTGACACACCCGCTTGAAGACAACTAACTGCTATTCAATCTATAACAGTGAAAACAGTTTTGGGGTTTTAAATGCACGCTATTGTGACACCAGATATGAGTGGCAATTTGCACTTGCAGAGGTTGGCAGAGTACACGCTGTAGGCCTGACACCCGCTTGCAGACAAGTAACTGCTATTCAATCTATAACAGTGAAAAAAAGTTTTTGGGTATTAAATGCACGCTATTGTGACACCAGATATGAGTGGCAATGTGCACTTGCAGAGGTTGGCAGAGTACACGCTGTAGGCCTGACACCCGCTTGCAGACAAGTAACTGCTATTCAATCTATAACAGTGAAAAAAGTTTTTGGGTTTTAAATGCACGCTATTGTGACACCAGATATGAGTGGCAATGTGCACTTGCAGTTGTTGGCAGAGTACACGCTGTAGGCCTGACACCCGCTTGAAGACAACTAACTGCTATTCAATCTATAACAGTGAAAAAAGTTTTTGGGTTTTAAATGCACGCTATTGTGACACCAGAAATGAGTGGAAATGTGCACTTGCAGAGGTTGGCAAAGTACACGCTGTAGGCCTGAAACCCGCTTGCAGACAAGTAACTGCTATTCAATCTATAACAGTGAAAAACGTTTTTTGGTTTTAAATGCACGCTATTGTGACACCAGATTTGAGTGGAAATGTGCACTTGCAGAGGTTGGCAGAGTACATGCTGTAGGCCTGACACCCGCTTGCAGACAAGTAACTGCTATTCAATCTATAACAGTGAAAAAAGTTTTTGGGTTTTAAATGCACGCTATTGTGACACCAGATATGAGTGGAAATGTGCACTTGCAGAGGTTGGCAGAGTACACGCTGTAGGCCTGACACCCGCTTGCAGAAAAGTAACTGCTATTCAATCTATAACAGTGAAAAAAGGTTTTTGGTTTTAAATGCACGCTATTGTGACACCAGATATGAGTGGCAATGTGCACTTGCAGAGGTTGGCAGAGTACACGCTGTAGGCCTGACACACCCGCTTGAAGACAAGTAACTGCTATTCAATCTATAACAGTGAAAAAAGTTTTTGGGTTTTAAATGCACGCTATTGTGACACCAGATATGAGTGGCAATGTGCACTTGCAGAGGTTGGCAGAGTACACGCTGTAGGCCTGACACCCGCTTTAAGACAACTAACTGCTATTCAATCTATAACAGTGAAAAAAGTTTTTGGGTTTCAAATGCACGCTAGTGTGACACCAGATATAAGTGGCAATGTGCACTTGCAGAGGTTGGCAGAGAACACGCTGTAGGCCTGACACACCCGCTTGAAGACAAGTAACAGCTATTCAATCTATAACAGTGAAAAAAGTTTTTTGGTTTTAAATGCACGCTATTGTGACACCAGATATGAGGTGCAATCTGCACTTGCAGAGGTTGGCAGAGTACACACTGTAGGCCTGACACACCCGCTTGAAGACAAGTAACTGCTATTCAATCTATAACATTGAAAAACGTTTTTTGGTTTTAAATGCACGCTATTGTGACACCAGATATTAGTGGAAATGTGCACTCTCAGAGGTTGGCAGAGTAAACGCTGTAGGCCTGACACCCGCTTGCAGACTAGTAACTGCTATTCAATCTATAACAGTGAAAAAAGTTTTTGGGTTTTAAATGCACGCTATTGTGACACCAGATATGAGTGGCAATGTGCACTTGCAGAGGTTGGCAGAGTACACGCTGTAGGCCTGACACACCCGCTTGAAGACAACTAACTGCTATTCAATCTATAACAGTGAAAAAAGGTTTTTGGTTTTAAATGCACGCTATTGTGACACCAGATATGAGTGGCAATGTGCACTTGCAGAGGTTGGCAGAGAACACGCTGTAGGCCTGACACACCCGCTTGAAGACAAGTAACAGCTATTCAATCTATAACAGTGAAAAAAGTTTTTTGGTTTTAAATGCACGCTATTGTGACACCAGATATGAGGTGCAATCTGCACTTGCAGAGGTTGGCAGAGTACACACTGTAGGCCTGACACACCCGCTTGAAGACAAGTAACTGCTATTCAATCTATAACATTGAAAAACGTTTTTTGGTTTTAAATGCACGCTATTGTGACACCAGATATTAGTGGAAATGTGCACTCTCAGAGGTTGGCAGAGTAAACGCTGTAGGCCTGACACCCGCTTGCAGACTAGTAACTGCTATTCAATCTATAACAGTGAAAAAAGTTTTTGGGTTTTAAATGCACACTATTGTGACACCAGATATGAGTGGCAATGTGCACTTGCAGAGGTTGGCAGAGTACACGCTGTAGGCCTGACACACCCGCTTGAAGACAACTAACTGCTATTCAATCTATAACAGTGAAAAAAGGTTTTTGGTTTTAAATGCACGCTATTGTGACACCAGATATGAGTGGCAATGTGCACTTGCAGAGGTTGGCAGAGTACACGCTGTAGGCCTGACACACCCGCTTGAAGACAACTAACTGCTATTCAATCTATAACAGTGAAAAAAGGTTTTTGGTTTTAAATGCACGCTATTGTGACACCAGATATGAGTGGCAATGTGCACTTGCAGAGGTTGGCAGAGTACACGCTGTAGGCCTGACACACCCGCTTGAAGACAAGTAACTGCTATTCAATCTATAACAGTGAAAAAAGTTTTTGGGTTTTAAATGCACGCTATTGTGACACCAGATATGAGTGGCAATGTGCACTTGCAGAGGTTGGCAGAGTACACGCTGTAGGCCTGACACCCGCTTGCAGACAAGTAACTGCTATTCAATCTATAACAGTGAAAAAAGTTTTTGGGTTTTAAATGCACGCTATTGTGACACCAGATATTAGTGGCAATGTGCACTTGCAGAGGTTGGCAGAGTACACGCTGTAGGCCTGACACACCCGCTTGAAGACAACTAACTGCTATTCAATCTATAACAGTGAAAACAGTTTTGGGGTTTTAAATGCACGCTATTGTGACACCAGATATGAGTGGCAATGTGCACTTGCAGTTGTTGGCAGAGTACACGCTGTAGGCCTGACACCCGCTTGAAGACAACTAACTGCTATTCAATCTATAACAGTGAAAAAAGTTTTTGGGTTTTAAATGCACGCTATTGTGACACCAGAAATGAGTGGAAATGTGCACTTGCAGAGGTTGGCAAAGTACACGCTGTAGGCCTGAAACCCGCTTGCAGACAAGTAACTGCTATTCAATCTATAACAGTGAAAAACGTTTTTTGGTTTTAAATGCACGCTATTGTGACACCAGATTTGAGTGGAAATGTGCACTTGCAGAGGTTGGCAGAGTACATGCTGTAGGCCTGACACCCGCTTGCAGACAAGTAACTGCTATTCAATCTATAACAGTGAAAAAAGTTTTTGGGTTTAAAATGCACGCTATTGTGACACCAGATATGAGTGGAAATGTGCACTTGCAGAGGTTGGCAGAGTACACGCTGTAGGCCTGACACCCGCTTGCAGAAAAGTAACTGCTATTCAATCTATAACAGTGAAAAAAGGTTTTTGGTTTTAAATGCACGCTATTGTGACACCAGATATGAGTGGCAATGTGCACTTGCAGAGGTTGGCAGAGTACACGCTGTAGGCCTGACACACCCGCTTGCAGACAAGTAACTGCTATTCAATCTATAACAGTGAAAAACGTTTTTTGGTTTTAAATGCACGCTATTGTGACACCAGATATTAGTGGAAATGTGCACTTGCAGAGGTTCGCAGAGTAAACGCTGTAGGCCTGACACCCGCTTGCAGACTAGTAACTGCTATTCAATCTATAACAGTGAAAAAAGTTTTTGGGTTTTAAATGCACGCTATTGTGACACCAGATATGAGTGGCAATGTGCACTTGCAGAGGTTGGCAGAGTACACGCTGTAGGCCTGACACACCCGCTTGAAGACAACTAACTGCTTTTCAATCTATAACAGTGAAAAAAGTTTTTGGGTTTTAAATGCATGCTATTGTGACACCAGATATGAGTGGCAATGTGCACTTGCAGAGGTTGGCAGAGTAAACGCTGTAGGCCTGACACCCGCTTGAAGACTAGTAACTGCTATTCAATCTATAACAGTGAAAAAAGTTTTTGGGTTTTAAATGCACGCTATTGTGACACCAGATATGAGTGGCAATGTGCACTTGCAGAGGTTGGCAGAGTACACGCTGTAGGCCTGACACACCCGCTTGAAGACAACTAACTGCTATTCAATCTATAACAGTGAAAAAAGTTTTTTGGTTTTAAATGCACGCTACTGTGTCACCAGATATTAGTGGCAATGTGCACTTGCAGAGGTTGGCAGAGTACACGCTGTAGGCCTGACACCCGCTTGAAGACAACTAACTGCTATTCAATCTATAACAGTGAAAAAAGTTTTTTGGTTTTAAATGCACGCTATTGTGACACCAGATATTAGTGGCAATGTGCACTTGCAGAGGTTGGCAGAGTACACGCTGTAGGCCTGACACCCGCTTGCAGACAAGTAACTGCTATTCAATCTATAACAGTGAAAAAAGTTTTTGGGTTTTAAATGCACGCTATTGTGACACCAGATATTAGTGGCAATGTGCACTTGCAGAGGTTGGCAGAGTACACGCTGTAGGCCTGACACACCCGCTTGAAGACAACTAACTGCTATTCAATCTATAACAGTGAAAACAGTTTTGGGGTTTTAAATGCACGCTATTGTGACACCAGATATGAGTGGCAATTTGCACTTGCAGAGGTTGGCAGAGTACACGCTGTAGGCCTGACACCCGCTTGCAGACAAGTAACTGCTATTCAATCTATAACAGTGAAAAAAAGTTTTTGGGTATTAAATGCACGCTATTGTGACACCAGATATGAGTGGCAATGTGCACTTGCAGAGGTTGGCAGAGTACACGCTGTAGGCCTGACACCCGCTTGCAGACAAGTAACTGCTATTCAATCTATAACAGTGAAAAAAGTTTTTGGGTTTTAAATGCACGCTATTGTGACACCAGATATGAGTGGCAATGTGCACTTGCAGTTGTTGGCAGAGTACACGCTGTAGGCCTGACACCCGCTTGAAGACAACTAACTGCTATTCAATCTATAACAGTGAAAAAAGTTTTTGGGTTTTAAATGCACGCTATTGTGACACCAGAAATGAGTGGAAATGTGCACTTGCAGAGGTTGGCAAAGTACACGCTGTAGGCCTGAAACCCGCTTGCAGACAAGTAACTGCTATTCAATCTATAACAGTGAAAAACGTTTTTTGGTTTTAAATGCACGCTATTGTGACACCAGATTTGAGTGGAAATGTGCACTTGCAGAGGTTGGCAGAGTACATGCTGTAGGCCTGACACCCGCTTGCAGACAAGTAACTGCTATTCAATCTATAACAGTGAAAAAAGTTTTTGGGTTTTAAATGCACGCTATTGTGACACCAGATATGAGTGGAAATGTGCACTTGCAGAGGTTGGCAGAGTACACGCTGTAGGCCTGACACCCGCTTGCAGAAAAGTAACTGCTATTCAATCTATAACAGTGAAAAAAGGTTTTTGGTTTTAAATGCACGCTATTGTGACACCAGATATGAGTGGCAATGTGCACTTGCAGAGGTTGGCAGAGTACAAGCTGTAGGCCTGACACACCCGCTTGAAGACAAGTAACTGCTATTCAATCTATAACAGTGAAAAAAGTTTTTGGGTTTTAAATGCACGCTATTGTGACACCAGATATGAGTGGCAATGTGCACTTGCAGAGGTTGGCAGAGTACACGCTGTAGGCCTGACACCCGCTTTAAGACAACTAACTGCTATTCAATCTATAACAGTGAAAAAAGTTTTTGGGTTTCAAATGCACGCTAGTGTGACACCAGATATAAGTGGCAATGTGCACTTGCAGAGGTTGGCAGAGAACACGCTGTAGGCCTGACACACCCGCTTGAAGACAAGTAACAGCTATTCAATCTATAACAGTGAAAAAAGTTTTTTGGTTTTAAATGCACGCTATTGTGACACCAGATATGAGGTGCAATCTGCACTTGCAGAGGTTGGCAGAGTACACACTGTAGGCCTGACACACCCGCTTGAAGACAAGTAACTGCTATTCAATCTATAACATTGAAAAACGTTTTTTGGTTTTAAATGCACGCTATTGTGACACCAGATATTAGTGGAAATGTGCACTCTCAGAGGTTGGCAGAGTAAACGCTGTAGGCCTGACACCCGCTTGCAGACTAGTAACTGCTATTCAATCTATAACAGTGAAAAAAGTTTTTGGGTTTTAAATGCACGCTATTGTGACACCAGATATGAGTGGCAATGTGCACTTGCAGAGGTTGGCAGAGTACACGCTGTAGGCCTGACACACCCGCTTGAAGACAACTAACTGCTATTCAATCTATAACAGTGAAAAAAGGTTTTTGGTTTTAAATGCACGCTATTGTGACACCAGATATGAGTGGCAATGTGCACTTGCAGAGGTTGGCAGAGTACACGCTGTAGGCCTGACACACCCGCTTGAAGACAACTAACTGCTATTCAATCTATAACAGTGAAAAAAGGTTTTTGGTTTTAAATGCACGCTATTGTGACACCAGATATGAGTGGCAATGTGCACTTGCAGAGGTTGGCAGAGTACACGCTGTAGGCCTGACACACCCGCTTGAAGACAAGTAACTGCTATTCAATCTATAACAGTGAAAAAAGTTTTTGGGTTTTAAATGCACGCTATTGTGACACCAGATATGAGTGGCAATGTGCACTTGCAGAGGTTGGCAGAGTACACGCTGTAGGCCTGACACCCGCTTGCAGACAAGTAACTGCTATTCAATCTATAACAGTGAAAAAAGTTTTTGGGTTTTAAATGCACGCTATTGTGACACCAGATATTAGTGGCAATGTGCACTTGCAGAGGTTGGCAGAGTACACGCTGTAGGCCTGACACACCCGCTTGAAGACAACTAACTGCTATTCAATCTATAACAGTGAAAACAGTTTTGGGGTTTTAAATGCACGCTATTGTGACACCAGATATGAGTGGCAATGTGCACTTGCAGTTGTTGGCAGAGTACACGCTGTAGGCCTGACACCCGCTTGAAGACAACTAACTGCTATTCAATCTATAACAGTGAAAAAAGTTTTTGGGTTTTAAATGCACGCTATTGTGACACCAGAAATGAGTGGAAATGTGCACTTGCAGAGGTTGGCAAAGTACACGCTGTAGGCCTGAAACCCGCTTGCAGACAAGTAACTGCTATTCAATCTATAACAGTGAAAAACGTTTTTTGGTTTTAAATGCACGCTATTGTGACACCAGATTTGAGTGGAAATGTGCACTTGCAGAGGTTGGCAGAGTACATGCTGTAGGCCTGACACCCGCTTGCAGACAAGTAACTGCTATTCAATCTATAACAGTGAAAAAAGTTTTTGGGTTTTAAATGCACGCTATTGTGACACCAGATATGAGTGGAAATGTGCACTTGCAGAGGTTGGCAGAGTACACGCTGTAGGCCTGACACCCGCTTGCAGAAAAGTAACTGCTATTCAATCTATAACAGTGAAAAAAGGTTTTTGGTTTTAAATGCACGCTATTGTGACACCAGATATGAGTGGCAATGTGCACTTGCAGAGGTTGGCAGAGTACACGCTGTAGGCCTGACACACCCGCTTGCAGACAACTAACTGCTATTCAATCTATAACAGTGAAAAACGTTTTTTGGTTTTAAATGCACGCTATTGTGACACCAGATATTAGTGGAAATGTGCACTTGCAGAGGTTCGCAGAGTAAACGCTGTAGGCCTGACACCCGCTTGCAGACTAGTAACTGCTATTCAATCTATAACAGTGAAAAAAGTTTTTGGGTTTTAAATGCACGCTATTGTGACACCAGATATGAGTGGCAATGTGCACTTGCAGAGGTTGGCAGAGTACACGCTGTAGGCCTGACACACCCGCTTGAAGACAACTAACTGCTTTTCAATCTATAACAGTGAAAAAAGTTTTTGGGTTTTAAATGCATGCTATTGTGACACCAGATATGAGTGGCAATGTGCACTTGCAGAGGTTGGCAGAGTAAACGCTGTAGGCCTGACACCCGCTTGAAGACTAGTAACTGCTATTCAATCTATAACAGTGAAAAAAGTTTTTGGGTTTTAAATGCACGCTATTGTGACACCAGATATGAGTGGCAATGTGCACTTGCAGAGGTTGGCAGAGTACACGCTGTAGGCCTGACACACCCGCTTGAAGACAACTAACTGCTATTCAATCTATAACAGTGAAAAAAGTTTTTTGGTTTTAAATGCACGCTACTGTGTCACCAGATATTAGTGGCAATGTGCACTTGCAGAGGTTGGCAGAGTACACGCTGTAGGCCTGACACCCGCTTGAAGACAACTAACTGCTATTCAATCTATAACAGTGAAAAAAGTTTTTTGGTTTTAAATGCACGCTATTGTGACACCAGATATTAGTGGCAATGTGCACTTGCAGAGGTTGGCAGAGTACACGCTGTAGGCCTGACACCCGCTTGCAGACAAGTAACTGCTATTCAATCTATAACAGTGAAAAAAGTTTTTGGGTTTTAAATGCACGCTATTGTGACACCAGATATTAGTGGCAATGTGCACTTGCAGAGGTTGGCAGAGTACACGCTGTAGGCCTGACACACCCGCTTGAAGACAACTAACTGCTATTCAATCTATAACAGTGAAAACAGTTTTGGGGTTTTAAATGCACGCTATTGTGACACCAGATATGAGTGGCAATTTGCACTTGCAGAGGTTGGCAGAGTACACGCTGTAGGCCTGACACCCGCTTGCAGACAAGTAACTGCTATTCAATCTATAACAGTGAAAAAAAGTTTTTGGGTATTAAATGCACGCTATTGTGACACCAGATATGAGTGGCAATGTGCACTTGCAGAGGTTGGCAGAGTACACGCTGTAGGCCTGACACCCGCTTGCAGACAAGTAACTGCTATTCAATCTATAACAGTGAAAAAAGTTTTTGGGTTTTAAATGCACGCTATTGTGACACCAGATATGAGTGGCAATGTGCACTTGCAGTTGTTGGCAGAGTACACGCTGTAGGCCTGACACCCGCTTGAAGACAACTAACTGCTATTCAATCTATAACAGTGAAAAAAGTTTTTGGGTTTTAAATGCACGCTATTGTGACACCAGAAATGAGTGGAAATGTGCACTTGCAGAGGTTGGCAAAGTACACGCTGTAGGCCTGAAACCCGCTTGCAGACAAGTAACTGCTATTCAATCTATAACAGTGAAAAACGTTTTTTGGTTTTAAATGCACGCTATTGTGACACCAGATTTGAGTGGAAATGTGCACTTGCAGAGGTTGGCAGAGTACATGCTGTAGGCCTGACACCCGCTTGCAGACAAGTAACTGCTATTCAATCTATAACAGTGAAAAAAGTTTTTGGGTTTTAAATGCACGCTATTGTGACACCAGATATGAGTGGAAATGTGCACTTGCAGAGGTTGGCAGAGTACACGCTGTAGGCCTGACACCCGCTTGCAGAAAAGTAACTGCTATTCAATCTATAACAGTGAAAAAAGGTTTTTGGTTTTAAATGCACGCTATTGTGACACCAGATATGAGTGGCAATGTGCACTTGCAGAGGTTGGCAGAGTACACGCTGTAGGCCTGACACACCCGCTTGAAGACAAGTAACTGCTATTCAATCTATAACAGTGAAAAAAGTTTTTGGGTTTTAAATGCACGCTATTGTGACACCAGATATGAGTGGCAATGTGCACTTGCAGAGGTTGGCAGAGTACACGCTGTAGGCCTGACACCCGCTTTAAGACAACTAACTGCTATTCAATCTATAACAGTGAAAAAAGTTTTTGGGTTTCAAATGCACGCTAGTGTGACACCAGATATAAGTGGCAATGTGCACTTGCAGAGGTTGGCAGAGAACACGCTGTAGGCCTGACACACCCGCTTGAAGACAAGTAACAGCTATTCAATCTATAACAGTGAAAAAAGTTTTTTGGTTTTAAATGCACGCTATTGTGACACCAGATATGAGGTGCAATCTGCACTTGCAGAGGTTGGCAGAGTACACACTGTAGGCCTGACACACCCGCTTGAAGACAAGTAACTGCTATTCAATCTATAACATTGAAAAACCTTTTTTGGTTTTAAATGCACGCTATTGTGACACCAGATATTAGTGGAAATGTGCACTCTCAGAGGTTGGCAGAGTAAACGCTGTAGGCCTGACACCCGCTTGCAGACTAGTAACTGCTATTCAATCTATAACAGTGAAAAAAGTTTTTGGGTTTTAAATGCACGCTATTGTGACACCAGAAATGAGTGGCAATGTGCACTTGCAGAGGTTGGCAGAGTACACGCTGTAGGCCTGACACACCCGCTTGAAGACAACTAACTGCTATTCAATCTATAACAGTGAAAAAAGGTTTTTGGTTTTAAATGCACGCTATTGTGACACCAGATATGAGTGGCAATGTGCACTTGCAGAGGTTGGCAGAGTACACGCTGTAGGCCTGACACACCCGCTTGAAGACAACTAACTGCTATTCAATCTATAACAGTGAAAAAAGGTTTTTGGTTTTAAATGCACGCTATTGTGACACCAGATATGAGTGGCAATGTGCACTTGCAGAGGTTGGCAGAGTACACGCTGTAGGCCTGACACACCCGCTTGAAGACAAGTAACTGCTATTCAATCTATAACAGTGAAAAAAGTTTTTGGGTTTTAAATGCACGCTATTGTGACACCAGATATGAGTGGCAATGTGCACTTGCAGAGGTTGGCAGAGTACACGCTGTAGGCCTGACACCCGCTTGCAGACAAGTAACTGCTATTCAATCTATAACAGTGAAAAAAGTTTTTGGGTTTTAAATGCACGCTATTGTGACACCAGATATTAGTGGCAATGTGCACTTGCAGAGGTTGGCAGAGTACACGCTGTAGGCCTGACACACCCGCTTGAAGACAACTAACTGCTATTCAATCTATAACAGTGAAAACAGTTTTGGGGTTTTAAATGCACGCTATTGTGACACCAGATATGAGTGGCAATGTGCACTTGCAGTTGTTGGCAGAGTACACGCTGTAGGCCTGACACCCGCTTGAAGACAACTAACTGCTATTCAATCTATAACAGTGAAAAAAGTTTTTGGGTTTTAAATGCACGCTATTGTGACACCAGAAATGAGTGGAAATGTGCACTTGCAGAGGTTGGCAAAGTACACGCTGTAGGCCTGAAACCCGCTTGCAGACAAGTAACTGCTATTCAATCTATAACAGTGAAAAACGTTTTTTGGTTTTAAATGCACGCTATTGTGACACCAGATTTGAGTGGAAATGTGCACTTGCAGAGGTTGGCAGAGTACATGCTGTAGGCCTGACACCCGCTTGCAGACAAGTAACTGCTATTCAATCTATAACAGTGAAAAAAGTTTTTGGGTTTTAAATGCACGCTATTGTGACACCAGATATGAGTGGAAATGTGCACTTGCAGAGGTTGGCAGAGTACACGCTGTAGGCCTGACACCCGCTTGCAGAAAAGTAACTGCTATTCAATCTATAACAGTGAAAAAAGGTTTTTGGTTTTAAATGCACGCTATTGTGACACCAGATATGAGTGGCAATGTGCACTTGCAGAGGTTGGCAGAGTACACGCTGTAGGCCTGACACACCCGCTTGAAGACAAGTAACTGCTATTCAATCTATAACAGTGAAAAAAGTTTTTGGGTTTTAAATGCACGCTATTGTGACACCAGATATGAGTGGCAATGTGCACTTGCAGAGGTTGGCAGAGTACACGCTGTAGGCCTGACACCCGCTTTAAGACAACTAACTGCTATTCAATCTATAACAGTGAAAAAAGTTTTTGGGTTTCAAATGCACGCTAGTGTGACACCAGATATAAGTGGCAATGTGCACTTGCAGAGGTTGGCAGAGAACACGCTGTAGGCCTGACACACCCGCTTGAAGACAAGTAACAGCTATTCAATCTATAACAGTGAAAAAAGTTTTTTGGTTTTAAATGCACGCTATTGTGACACCAGATATGAGGTGCAATCTGCACTTGCAGAGGTTGGCAGAGTACACACTGTAGGCCTGACACACCCGCTTGAAGACAAGTAACTGCTATTCAATCTATAACATTGAAAAACCTTTTTTGGTTTTAAATGCACGCTATTGTGACACCAGATATTAGTGGAAATGTGCACTCTCAGAGGTTGGCAGAGTAAACGCTGTAGGCCTGACACCCGCTTGCAGACTAGTAACTGCTATTCAATCTATAACAGTGAAAAAAGTTTTTGGGTTTTAAATGCACGCTATTGTGACACCAGAAATGAGTGGCAATGTGCACTTGCAGAGGTTGGCAGAGTACACGCTGTAGGCCTGACACACCCGCTTGAAGACAACTAACTGCTATTCAATCTATAACAGTGAAAAAAGGTTTTTGGTTTTAAATGCACGCTATTGTGACACCAGATATGAGTGGCAATGTGCACTTGCAGAGGTTGGCAGAGTACACGCTGTAGGCCTGACACACCCGCTTGAAGACAACTAACTGCTATTCAATCTATAACAGTGAAAAAAGGTTTTTGGTTTTAAATGCACGCTATTGTGACACCAGATATGAGTGGCAATGTGCACTTGCAGAGGTTGGCAGAGTACACGCTGTAGGCCTGACACACCCGCTTGAAGACAAGTAACTGCTATTCAATCTATAACAGTGAAAAAGTTTTTGGGTTTTAAATGCACGCTATTGTGACACCAGATATGAGTGGCAATGTGCACTTGCAGAGGTTGGCAGAGTACACGCTGTAGGCCTGACACCCGCTTGCAGACAAGTAACTGCTATTCAATCTATAACAGTGAAAAAAGTTTTTGGGTTTTAAATGCACGCTATTGTGACACCAGATATTAGTGGCAATGTGCACTTGCAGAGGTTGGCAGAGTACACGCTGTAGGCCTGACACACCCGCTTGAAGACAACTAACTGCTATTCAATCTATAACAGTGAAAACAGTTTTGGGGTTTTAAATGCACGCTATTGTGACACCAGATATGAGTGGCAATGTGCACTTGCAGTTGTTGGCAGAGTACACGCTGTAGGCCTGACACCCGCTTGAAGACAACTAACTGCTATTCAATCTATAACAGTGAAAAAAGTTTTTGGGTTTTAAATGCACGCTATTGTGACACCAGAAATGAGTGGAAATGTGCACTTGCAGAGGTTGGCAAAGTACACGCTGTAGGCCTGAAACCCGCTTGCAGACAAGTAACTGCTATTCAATCTATAACAGTGAAAAACGTTTTTTGGTTTTAAATGCACGCTATTGTGACACCAGATTTGAGTGGAAATGTGCACTTGCAGAGGTTGGCAGAGTACATGCTGTAGGCCTGACACCCGCTTGCAGACAAGTAACTGCTATTCAATCTATAACAGTGAAAAAAGTTTTTGGGTTTTAAATGCACGCTATTGTGACACCAGATATGAGTGGAAATGTGCACTTGCAGAGGTTGGCAGAGTACACGCTGTAGGCCTGACACCCGCTTGCAGAAAAGTAACTGCTATTCAATCTATAACAGTGAAAAAAGGTTTTTGGTTTTAAATGCACGCTATTGTGACACCAGATATGAGTGGCAATGTGCACTTGCAGAGGTTGGCAGAGTACACGCTGTAGGCCTGACACACCCGCTTGCAGACAAGTAACTGCTATTCAATCTATAACAGTGAAAAAAAGTTTTTGGGTATTAAATGCACGCTATTGTGACACCAGATATGAGTGGCAATGTGCACTTGCAGAGGTTGGCAGAGTACACGCTGTAGGCCTGACACCCGCTTGCAGACAAGTAACTGCTATTCAATCTATAACAGTGAAAAAAGTTTTTGGGTTTTAAATGCACGCTATTGTGACACCAGATATGAGTGGCAATGTGAACTTGCAGTTGTTGGCAGAGTACACGCTGTAGGCCTGACACCCGCTTGAAGACAACTAACTGCTATTCAATCTATAACAGTGAAAAAAGTTTTTGGGTTTTAAATGCACGCTATTGTGACACCAGAAATGAGTGGAAATGTGCACTTGCAGAGGTTGGCAAAGTACACGCTGTAGGCCTGAAACCCGCTTGCAGACAAGTAACTGCTATTCAATCTATAACAGTGAAAAACGTTTTTTGGTTTTAAATGCACGCTATTGTGACACCAGATTTGAGTGGAAATGTGCACTTGCAGAGGTTGGCAGAGTACATGCTGTAGGCCTGACACCCGCTTGCAGACAAGTAACTGCTATTCAATCTATAACAGTGAAAAAAGTTTTTGGGTTTTAAATGCACGCTATTGTGACACCAGATATGAGTGGAAATGTGCACTTGCAGAGGTTGGCAGAGTACACGCTGTAGGCCTGACACCCGCTTGCAGAAAAGTAACTGCTATTCAATCTATAACAGTGAAAAAAGGTTTTTGGTTTTAAATGCACGCTATTGTGACACCAGATATGAGTGGCAATGTGCACTTGCAGAGGTTGGCAGAGTACACGCTGTAGGCCTGACACACCCGCTTGAAGACAAGTAACTGCTATTCAATCTATAACAGTGAAAAAAGTTTTTGGGTTTTAAATGCACGCTATTGTGACACCAGATATGAGTGGCAATGTGCACTTGCAGAGGTTGGCAGAGTACACGCTGTAGGCCTGACACCCGCTTTAAGACAACTAACTGCTATTCAATCTATAACAGTGAAAAAAGTTTTTGGGTTTCAAATGCACGCTAGTGTGACACCAGATATAAGTGGCAATGTGCACTTGCAGAGGTTGGCAGAGAACACGCTGTAGGCCTGACACACCCGCTTGAAGACAAGTAACAGCTATTCAATCTATAACAGTGAAAAAAGTTTTTTGGTTTTAAATGCACGCTATTGTGACACCAGATATGAGGTGCAATCTGCACTTGCAGAGGTTGGCAGAGTACACACTGTAGGCCTGACACACCCGCTTGAAGACAAGTAACTGCTATTCAATCTATAACAGTGAAAAAGTTTTTTGGTTTTAAATGCACGCTATTGTGACACCAGATATTAGTGGAAATGTGCACTTGCAGAGGTTGGCAGAGTAAACGCTGTAGGCCTGACACCCGCTTGCAGACTAGTAACTGCTATTCAATCTATAACAGTGAAAAAAGTTTTTGGGTTTTAAATACACGCTATTGTGACACCAGATATGAGTGGCAATGTGCACTTGCAGAGGTTGGCAGAGTACACGCTGTAGGCCTGACACACCCGCTTGAAGACAACTAACTGCTATTCAATCTATAACAGTGAAAAAAGGTTTTTGGTTTTAAATGCACGCTATTGTGACACCAGATATGAGTGGCAATGTGCACTTGCAGAGGTTGGCAGAGTACACGCTGTAGGCCTGACACACCCGCTTGAAGACAACTAACTGCTATTCAATCTATAACAGTGAAAAAAGGTTTTTGGTTTTAAATGCACGCTATTGTGACACCAGATATGAGTGGCAATGTGCACTTGCAGAGGTTGGCAGAGTACACGCTGTAGGCCTGACACACCCGCTTGAAGACAAGTAACTGCTATTCAATCTATAACAGTGAAAAAAGTTTTTGGGTTTTAAATGCACGCAATTGTGACACCAGATATGAGTGGCAATGTGCACTTGCAGAGGTTGGCAGAGTACACGCTGTAGGCCTGACACCCGCTTGAAGACAACTAACTGCTATTCAATCTATAACAGTGAAAAAAGTTTTTGGGTTTCAAATGCACGCTATTGTGACACCAGATATGAGTGGCAATGTGCACTTGCAGAGGTTGGCAGAGTACACGCTGTAGGCCTGACACACCCGCTTGAAGACAAGTAACTGCTATTCAATCTATAACAGTGAAAAAAGTTTTTGGGTTTTAAATGCACGCTATTGTGACACCAGATATGAGTGGCAATGTGCACTTGCAGAGGTTGGCAGAGTACGCGCTGTAGGCCTGACACACCCGTTTGAAGACAACTAACTGCTATTCAATCTATAACAGTGAAAAAAGTTTTTGGGTTTTAAATGCATGCTATTGTGACACCAGATATGAGTGGCAATGTGCACTTGCAGAGGTTGGAAGAGTACACGCTGTAGGCCTGACACACCCGCTTGAAGACAAGTAACTGCTATTCAATCTATAACAGTGAAAAACAGTTTTTTGGTTTTAAATGCACGCTACTGTGACACCAGATATTAGTGGCAATGTGCACTTGCAGAGGTTGGCAGAGTACACGCTGTAGGCCTGACACCCGCTTGAAGACAACTAACTGCTATTCAATCTATAACAGTGAAAAAAGTTTTTGGGTTTTAAATGCACGCTATTGTGACACCAGATATTAGTGGCAATGTGCACTTGCAGAGGTTGGCAGAGTACACGCTGTAGGCCTGACACCCGCTTGAAGACAACTAACTGCTATTCAATCTATAACAGTGAAAAAAGTTTTTTGGTTTTAAATGCACGCTATTGTGACACCAGATATTAGTGGCAATGTGCACTTGCAGAGGTTGGCAGAGTACACGCTGTAGGCCTGACACCCGCTTGAAGACAACTAAGTGCTATTCAATCAATAACAGTGAAAAAGTTTTGGGGTTTTAAATGCACGCTATTGTGACATCAGATTTGAGTGGCAATGTGCACTTGCAGAGGTTGGCAGAGTACACGCTGTAGGCCTGACACCCACTTGAAGACAACTAACTGCTATTTAATCTATAACAGTGAAAAACGTTTTTTGTTTTTAAATGCACGCTATTGTGACACCAGATATGAGTGGCAAAGTGGACTGGCAGAGGTTGGCAGAGCACACGCTGAAGGCCTGACACCCGCTTTAAGGACACTGACTGCTATTAGCTTACAGTGAAAAACGTTTTTTCTTTGTAAAGGCACGCTATAGAGACACCAGATATGAGTGCAGAGCACACGCTGTCAGGGTATTTATATCAGGAGACATTTTGTGCTATGATAGAAATTAAAAGTGTATATTCTGAGTCACTCTGAACAGACCAGACTCCATTTTGTTATTTTCAATTTAACAAAAGACACAAGATTTCAATCCCTTCTGTAAAACTGACCGCTTTGCCAGAGCTAATGAATGTATAGTATAAACAAACCAAGTGATAAGAGACTGTCTAATTGCTAATGGAATAGAATAAATTCTAAACCCAGACATAGGTGACAGAGAAGATTAAATAATTTAATTTTACTTTCTATATCTAACAGATTCCCATTGTATTGAAGGGGTCATATTTAGTATTACGAACTGTCATATTAGAAATTACAGCAGAATTTGGAGACACATAGTCTGAAGAAAGCCCAAAGAAACTGTTTGATCTGACAGAAAACATGAGTTATAGAAACCATATAGATAAGCCTAAATGACGTCAAAATAGCCACCAGGAAAAGTTAACTCTTTCCTGGATAGGTATGTTTAGTGGGATGAGACTGCCATCTATAGACCAAATATAGACCAAATAAGTTGTATTTAGAAGGTAACCACACCCCTAGTGTTTCTATTGGTCTATACCTAGTGACGAACAGAGAATCTCTCCCTTTAAAAAGTTAAGACAAAGGGAAGAGAGGGGTAATCAAGAGATGCAGATGCAGATGCAGCAAGGTATGCAGAGAGAAAGCAGTCGGGGGTAATCAAGAAAGTCGGAAGCAAGCAGTAAGAAGCAAGCAGAGTCAGAGCGAGAAAGAAACATTCCTTGACACTTAGCTACCTGAGAATATCTGATGAGAATATCTATTTAACTGGTAAATATACTGGTTTCATTTAATTAATTTAAATTAATTAAAATTTTCTAATAGCATGATATATGACTGGATAAATCACGATCAGATTTCGATATTTAGAAATCTTAGTTAACTAAGAAGTATATATTTATAACCATTCCATTCTGCAGATGGAATTAGGATAAGTATGTATTAATGTGACATATCACATGTTAGCATATCGTGATATTTATCCAAGTGTATTGATTTGCTATAAAATAAGATTAAATATCTGTTTAGACAAATAAAAAATTCAGCTTATAAAACATAGTAGATTTCTCTTATTGGATGGTCCAGGAAATGACTAATGAACTGGTTTAAATGTTATTTTATTTAAAATTACATACGAATAGATCTTAAATGCCTAGAAGAGGTCTAGCCAGCATTGAAAGGGTTATTCTAACTGTCAGCTAAAGTTTTTACGACTTTACGCTGCATTCTGAGGAATTCTGTTCTCTGTGTGAAACTTTCTTTGTCTCTGTGAAAGACAGTCATAAATCTTGTCTTAGCCATTAGGAGATGTTTTTATATTACCATGTTGTATTACATACTCGTGTTATACAAAAAATTCATTGATTATTGTCACGCATGTTACTCATTATTATTATTTAAAAATGTCACAATAAATTGTATCTATTTTTATAACAAATTGTAATACATTTTATTTATATGAAATACATTTCACTTGCACGATAACGATCTTTGGGATCTGAGAATTAAAATAGTGGATAATTCTCAACTGTTTACCGTATATACTCGAGTATAAGCCGAGTTTTTCAGCACATTTTTTGTGCTGAAAACCCCCAACTCGGCTTATACTCGAGTAAATGTCTGTATTATGGCAATTTGCATTGTCATAATACAGACTGGGGCTGTGGGGGCTGCAGAGCACTTACTTACCTCTCCTGCAGCTCCTGTCAGCTCCCTTCTCCTCCGTTCAGAACCTCGGTCAGCTCCCAGTGTAAATCTCGTGAGAGCCGCGGGGTCATAGTGCGGCTCTCGCGAGACTTACACTGTGAGCTGACAGAGGAGCTGCAGGGACCGGCGCGGAGGAGGAGGGATCTGACAGGAGCTGCAGGAGAGGTAAGTAAACTCTCTGACAGCCCCCACAGCCCCCCTCCTACACAGTGCCCATCCACTGGACCACCAGGGAGTGAGAGGCCCCCCTCCCTGCCATGTACCATGTATCAAGCAGGGAGGTGGGACGAACACAAATTTAATAAAATAAAAAATAATAATTCAAAATAATTATAATAAAAAATAATCATAATAAAAAATTATTAGAATTAAAAAAAAAAAAAAATGCCCACCCCCCACCAAGGCTCAGCTACACACACACACACACACACACACACACACACACACTGCACACACACACACACACACACACTGCACTCATACACACACACTGCATTCATACACACACTGCACTCATACACACACTGCATTCATACACACACACTGCACTCATACACACACACTGCACTCATACACACACACTGCACTCATATACACACACTGCACTCATACACACACTGCACTCATACACACACTGCATTCATACACACACTGCACTCATACACACACTGCACTCATACGCACACGCTGCACTCATACGCACGCTGCACTCATATACACACACACACTGCATTCATACATACACACTGCATTCATACACACACTGCACTCATATACACACACTGCACTCATATACACACACTGCACTCATACACACACTGCACTCATACACACACTGCATTCATACACACACTGCACTCATACACACTGCACTCATACACACACACTGCATTCATACATACACACACATCACTCATGCACACACGCTGCACTCATACACACACGCTGCACTCATACACACACACTGCATTCATTATATACACACACTGTAAATAAATATTCAATTAATATAAAATTTTTAGGATCTAATTTTATTTCGAAATTTACCAGTAGCTACTGCATTTCCCACCCTAGTCTTATACTCGAGTCAATACGTTTTCCCAGTTTTTTGGGGTAAAATTAGGAGCTGCAGGGACCGGCGCGGAGGAGGAGGGAGCTGACAGGAGCTGCAGGAGAGGTAAGTAAACTCTCTGACAGCCCCCACAGCCCCCCTCCTACACAGTGCCCATCCACTGGACCACCAGGGAGTGAGAGGCCCCCCCTCCCTGCCATGTATCAAGCAGGGAGGGGGGACGAACACAAATTTAATAAAATAAAAAATAATAATACAAAATAATTATAATAAAAAATAATCATAATAAAAAATTATTAGAATAATAAAAAAAAATAAAAAATTGCCCACCCCCCACCAAGGCTCAGCTACACACACACACACACACACACACACACTACACACACACACTGCACTCATACACACACACTGCATTCATACACACACTGCACTCATACACACACTGCACTCATACACACACTGCACTCATACACACACTGCATTCATACACACACTGCATTCATACACACACTGCACTCATACACACACACACTGCACTCATACACACACACTGCATTCATACACACACTGCACTCATACACACACACTGCACTCATATACACACACTGCACTCATACACACACTGCACTCAAACACACACTGCACTCATACACACACTGCATTCATACACACACTGCACTCATACACACACTGCACTCATACGCACACGCTGCACTCATACGCACGCTGCACTCATATACACACACACACTGCATTCATACATACACACTGCATTCATACACACACTGCACTCATACACACACTGCACTCATATACACACATTGCACTCATACACACACTGCATTCATACACACACTGCACTCATACACACTGCACTCATACACACACTGCACTCATACACACACTGCACTCATACACACACACTGCATTCATACATACACACACATCACTCATACACACACGCTGCACTCATACACACACGCTGCACTCATACACACACACTGCATTCATTATATATTGAATTAATATAAAATTTTTAGGATCTAATTTTATTTAGAAATTTACCAGTAGCTACTGCATTTCCCACCCTAGTCTTATACTCGAGTCAATAAGTTTTCCCAGTTTTTTGGGGGTAAAATTAGGGGCCTCGGCTTATATTCGGGTCGGTTTATACTCGAGTATATACGGTACTATTATTATCCCATAAATATCCCCACAAATTGGAGGCACGCTGCTGAGATCGTTTAAGTTGAAATTATATTCCATATGCAATAATATTGGTGTAATTCATGCAATATTAATCTTGATATAGAAAAGAGTTTTGTATTGAGATTAAATTAGTGTATTAAAAAAATGGCCAGCGGCAGCGATAAATCTGTAACAGATAATACTGAAATAATTGAAGACCTAAGAAAAAATGCTCTAGTCCATATTCATAAACATATGAAAAATGATTTAAGCTATGAGGTTTGGTTGAGAAGCATAGAATGGGAAGCTAAACACATCATTCTAACTGATGAACACATAATAACATATCTTAAAGAAATTACTGGACAAAAGAACATAGAAAGGGAAATAGCGATGATAATACACTCTTGGCCTTTCTTTATAACAGCACTTCTTAAGGTGTTAGATGAAAACAAGGTATTGAATTCCAAATTGGACACATACAGTGAACAATTCGGCATTCAAGATGGGGAATACCAAGATTTACTTGCTGAGCAGAAAACCCGTCAGGCTGATCATGAAAAAGAAATGAAAGCTTTGACGGATAAATATGCACAGGAAATAAATCAGCTTAAAACGCAATTGGATGAGTATGAAAAAGAGAGTCAGAAATCAGACAGTGAGGTTAGTAGTCATCATTCTGTGCCAAAAAGTTGCACAAAAATGCAAGAAAAGACTATCTATAAATCCCCTCCTTGTTATGATTTTCCCACACCAGACCAGGTTTTCATAAAACAGTCTCTAAGAAAAGATGTGAGTAATTCTGAGAAAACACCTGTAGATTCTTGGCAATCTTGGGCAGAACAGTTTGAAAAGACTGTCCTGGTCAAACTTGACAGAGGGAATCAGACTCTGGTTGATAGGAATGAAAACAGACATGGTTCTGTACACTGGCAGGATTCTGATGCTGATCAGAATTGTGACAGTGAACGAGAAGCTCAGAGTGATGGGAGTGAAAGTGATTGCACTGTCCACTCTGAAGGCCATGTGACTAATATGCCATCTGCACTGTTGTACGGGTCTAATTCCTCTCCAGCAGCCAGATCGCATAGACGTTTACACAGGGAAAACAGAGGTCGCAAATTAACGACGCCTGTTTATGAATCGCCAAAGGTTATTAAATTCCTTAGAGAGACTGTCCCACAATTTTCTAGAGGTTCAGGAAACATATCTGAACATCTGGAAAATTATGATAGAGCAATGAATTCATTGGGCATGTATGATGACATTCATAAGAAATGGTTCATTAAATGGACCTTTGATTCAATGTGCCGTGTTTATCTAGAAAGTCTTCAAGCTATACAGTTAATGTCCTGGTCCAAAATGAAATATGAAGTAATCATGGAATATGGTAAGTATAAAACCATTGCTTCTGCTAAGAAGGCACTTTATAACTTAAAGTGCCGTCCAGATCAAAGCCCCAGAGAATTTTTTATAATTCTTAAAAATGCATACTCTGTGGCCCAAAGAAAACCCAGGTATGAAAGCACAGACTTCAAAGATCTGTATTTTCATGCCATGCCAGTAAACATACAAATGAATCTCGCAAGAGATTATGATTGTAAGTTACCATTAGAATGGCTAGTCAGTCAGTGCATGAAATTGTATACTATACACCATGCACATGACGAAAATCAGCCAAAGGTTAAGAAACCTGGTGATAAAATGGTGTCAGAGACTAAAATTCAGTTAGGTGTAGAAACCCAAGAGAAAAAGAGGACCTATTCCGAAGTTTTGAAAACACCAAAACCTCAGAAACAGGAAAACGCCAGAAGCAATTCTGCAAATTCCTCTAATAACTCTGAAAAATCCAATGCCAATGGGAATAAACGCCCCTGGGTTAATAAGAACCAAGGCAATTCCCAATGGAGAAGGAATCCTCAGGGAAATAGGAGATATGGAAACAGAAACAACCAATCTGCTTCCAATAACTCCCAACAGTCTCAGCCATCCCAACCAAATTCTAATGGGCAAAGACAAAACGGCAATGGGGGAAATAATTTGCGTCGTCAGGTTGGTCAATTGACTGACCAGATGGGCAAATTAATGGAGGAAATAACAAAGATTAACCAAGTCTTTGCTATCAATCCTTTTTTAGGGACAGCTCCAATTGCAGAGCCACCTGTGCAACTGCAGCAGCAACAGCAAGTGCAGCAGCAAATATAGCTACAGTGACTAAACAGGCTAGGTTGTCAATAGATATAATACCTAACCCTGTTTCCTTTCCAGCTACTAACAGTCAAATAAACGATAGTTGTGTTAGGAAACCTATTGCCTATACCGTCACTTCACTTCCGGGTGAAGGAGACGCAACGTGTTTTTTCATTTCAGCCAAAGGCTAAAATAGCCCCAGCAACCACTAGTTTCCAGGATCCAGCCCTGAAAGGGTTAACTGATGAGATGCCAACCACTAGTTCCCGCTTGACAGTTCAAGATGTTCCTACAAAGGATGGGCCTGTGGGTAAGACTGAGCATTCCTCAGTACAGGTAGAAACTACTGCTGTGACCGGTAATGTATGGAAAACAAGTAATATGTTGACACATTCTAAATTCTTATGTGAATTAGAAGAACATGAAGGAAGGTACTACATGTCTGTAGAAATACAGGCTTCGCTACCCCAGCCTTTCAAAGGGTTAATAGATACTGGTTCACAAGCCACAATCTTATCCAATACTTACTTCCAGCAGGTAATGGACTTAGCAACGGATAAGCCGAAGCTAAGAGATTTCCCCAATGCTCTGTTGAGTGTTGGAGGAAATGCACTTCATGTTATTGGCAATACCTGGTTAAAGTTTAAAATAGGTAACAAAACCTTTAGACACGCGGTGATAGTGGTAGATCTCCCCTATAACCGACTAATTCTGGGTATAGACATACTCAGAAGACTTAACACAATTATTGACTGTGTGAATGGAATTGTATGGTCACAAGCTAAGGTTCCTATAACCTATGAGAAATCACATGTACAATCTGATCGTAACTGCCATGTAATAGAGGAAAGACCTGACTCGATAGAGGTACATTTTAGGAATAGTCAGTCACCTGACGTGACTATCCTGCAGGTGAATGACGCAATCGCACCTGTAGATGAGCACTCCGTAAGAATTGCTCCAGAGAGGATCCAGAATGTCTCTCTGAAAGGTGATGTTTTAACCATTTCTCTCCACAGGGACTATGTTGAATCTGTAGATCTGGCAGGTCAAGCCAAATTCCTTGCCAGAATTGAAAGGGTTAATGACAACTTATTCTTTCCTATTCAGATAAATGACTTAGGAAGAAATAGGAATGCAAAGCTGGACTTAAAGAGTGAGAACAGCTATATTAGCAGAAGTCTGTTAAAGCAGATCGCTCATCCTAAAATGATCAGGTACGCTTCCCCACATAACAGGTGGATCCAAAACCTGGATGGCGAATCAGAGAGTCACAATGTGATAGCAAAATGTTTACTATCTATTTCCATCGGAAATAAGACAGTTAAACATTTATTCCTAGTGATTGACGAACCTTGCTATCAGGTTTACATTGGCAATGATGTCATACATCGCTTTGCCATACACCTTGACCTGATTAATTCCAACTTGTGGACAAGGTTAAAAGGTAATCCTTGTGGATACCTACACAAGGAAAACGCCCTGAAATCAGGACAAATACTACCATATGCGGTAAGTATCCAAGTACCTGATGACATAACCATTCCCCAAGGGACAAGTAACTTTATTTTACCCCTACAGGTCAAGGAGGGTCAGAGATTAGAAAACTCTGATGCCCTAATCTGTTTATCCAACAGGATACAACAATTAGGGATGGTGGTAACGCATACACCAATGGTAAGTATTGGTAAGAATCCCACCTATATAATGGTCAACAATGTTACACCCAATAGTGTTACTTTACCAAAAGGAACATTATTAGGTCTAGCATTGGATGCTGAGTACTATACATTTGTTTTCCAAAACCAAATTATAGGCCTCATCCCTGAAGAATACTTAACTGAGGACGAAATAGTCGATCAAAAATTCCATTCCTCCCCAGAAGGATTATTCACTATCCTATCTGTGTATCCCTTAAACGTCGAAGAAGGCTTGTGTAAAATCGAAGAAGCATCACTCACCTTCGATCATCCGCTCAATGAGCAGGAATCAGAAGAGTATCTCGACCAAAGAGAAAAGGTAAGTCAACACCGAACTGACCTAACTTCTAGGCTTGAAGAAGCTTATGAGATAGGCCAGCCTGAAATCTTTCCAGGATTTCAGGAAAGGCTAGAAGAGCAAATATCTTTAGCTGACGGTTGCTCCAACGATGCTGAGCGACAGCAGCTAAAGGAAATCCTTTTGGAATTCCAAGATATTTTTGCCAAAGATTCCTACGACTGTGGGTTAACTAACATCCACGTAGCCAGAATGCAAACTGATCCAAATTTACCACCTGTATTTATCAAACAATATAGACTCATATAGATCATATGATGGTCTACAAGACATCATTCAGAATTTAAAGGAAAGGGGCATTATACGTCCAGTGCACAGTTCGTATAATAATCCGATCTTGGGGATTCTGAAACCTAATGTACAATGGCGTTTATGCGTGGACTTACGACAGCTAAATAAACGCGTCTATATGTCTGCTTGACCAGTGCCATACATAGACCAATGTTTGGTACAAATGCAGGGATCCAAAATATTCACTGCCATTGACTGTGCGCAGGGATATTGGACTGTACCAGTCCATAATGAAGACCAATACAAATTGCCCTTCACATTTGGAAAGCAGCAGTATGCCTGGACCCGTATGCCCTTCGGTTACATAAACTCTGGTCATGAATTTGCTGTGTTCATGCATAAAGCTATGCCTGACGCACTCGAGAGAGGAACGTTATCATATGTCGACGATGTCTTGCTGAAAAGCACTTCCTTTGATAAGCATATCTTAGAGATTAGACATGTTCTCCCTCAGTTAAGAGAGGCAGGGATTAAACTGTCTTTACAAAAAGCGCAATGGTGTCGCACCCATGTCAACTTCCTCGGACATGAGGTAACCTCTGAAGGATTAAATCCCCAGAGGAAGAAGGTTGAAGCCGTACTAAAGGCTAAAACACCTTCAAATATCAGGGAATTAAGATCGTTCCTTGGTATGACTATCTACTCCCGTAGGTTTATAGATAACTATGCAGAAATAACGAAACCACTCTTACACCTGCTTAAAAAGGAAACTACCTGGAACTGGGGGGAGCCTCAGGACCTAGCGGTAAGTGAACTGAGGAGGAAGCTCACTCAGGCACCCTGTTTAGCATACCAAGAGGGGGGTAAACTCTTCAATCTGGAGACAGGATATACCAATTTATGCATAAGTGCTGTACAGTATCAGAAGCAGGACAGTTTGAACAAAGTTATTGCATATGCTAGCAAGACTTTGTCACCTGTTGAAGTTAAATTCAACACGTGTGAGAAGGCGTTATCGTCCACTGTCTGGGCACTACAAAATTTTCGTAGCTATATACAAGGTGAGAAAATAATTGAAGAAACAGCTCACCAACCTCTACAGTATCTGCAGAGTGAAAGAATTAGAGACGGTAATCTCTCTAACAGTCGGATTACTGCATGGACTCTATCCTTACAGGGATGGCCATTAGAAGTCCGTTATAAACATAAGAAGAGAAGCCCAGTTGCCCAAGGTTTAGCAGAATTACATGACTGTACTGCTCCATCTCTGGATGATAATGACACCGGAGATGACTTCCTAGAAGAGCAATTGCTATCCCCTTATAAAGTTTATGACAAGGAATACTGTCGACCACTACCGTCACTGGTGCTGAACGGAAGTTAGTTGCAGGTATCGGAATCGCCTGGATGGGTGATTATCCCAATGTATCTATAGCATATAGTATTGGTCCCAAAAGCAGTCAGATAGCCGAACTCTGTGCAGTATATAAGACTATTCAAATGGCAATAGAATATAGTATCACAGAATTTGTTATCATAACTGATTCCAACTATGTTCGCAACAGTTTCGTCGAATATCTGCCTAGCTGGAAACGTAACCAAATGCTGAAAAGCATTAACAAACCTGTTAAACATGGGAAATTGTTTTGTAAAATCGATGAGTTGGTTAAGAAAAATGGTTTAACCATATATTGGAAGAAAACCAAAGGAAATTCTAAAATAGAAGGTATTGACAAGAATGGTAATGACTTTGTTATGGGCAAATGCAAATATTACAAGTTTTAGAATGAAATGTTGTATTTCTTAAACTGTGTACTTTGTCTTTAAGAGATATTGCAAGTTGACAAGGTGTTAGAAATGGAACATATTGTTTTTCATAGATGTTTCTTTAAGCAATAACCTCAGTGCATAATATGTTTGCGCCATTTTGTCCCAGACGAATTACAATAACAATATTGCATAAACAAGCTTCAAGGCTATACTACGACTCTTTCAGTACACAATATACTGTGGTAACCCCAAGTTAATGGAACTTCCCCAAATCCGGGAATCTCCCACGACTGTGCACTTACGTCTTAGTATAAACAACAGATAAGCTATTCAGACTTTAAGATGCCATCTTGAACTAAGTCAGGAAAATTTCCATGACGTGTGCACTTGCTTTTAGTTATGGCCTTGTATCGAAAGGGAGGTCCTAAATTGATTTAAAGTAGACAAGTTACTTTTTCATATTTGAACTATGGTGACCGTAAAATGACGACACCTAAGGTATAAATAGGTGTCCTTTTAAATGTTAACACGGAGGAGAGACTTGGAGACAGACGCTGCTCCATCTTAAAATGACTGAGAGGCTGACATGATGACATGTTCAGAAGGGTATGTTAACCTATTAATGATATTTGCAAGCATTTAATTTCATCTTATAAACTCTGCTATAATGGATTTTATATGTCTATATTTATATTTTTATATAATAAATATCTAAAGACAAAACTATTGCTTCCAAGACAATCCTTATTTTATATTGTATTCTCAATTATTTATATATGTTAAATAGAGGATCTCTTACTAACTATATAAAATTATGGCTAAGATATCTGTATGGTTAGCCCTACTAAGTTCTATGCTTTAAGACATTATAGTGGTGAATAAGGGAACCGCCAGCGGTTACAATTGGCGACCACGAAGGGACTTGTACTTGGAAGCGTTGAATAAAAAATAATAAATACCTAGGTAACCTCTTATACGTAAGAGAAGACACAATACTTTGTCATGGCACAAGTCTTGAAATATCAAGAATCTATTGAGCTATTTGTAGCCCAGACTCAGAGAGAGATCTTCATCATTAGAGATGATATTAATGTGAACTTGTACAAGGCACTTTAAGTTCAGGTGACAGGTACATTGTAATTAGCATACAATGCTGATATTGTGGATCTTAATATCATAAGAGAGCAAATATACATATTTGGTAAACACCCTAAAATGCCTAATACACCAGCACAGCATGGCCCATTAGTTTCAGGACAGTGGATGGCAGACAGAGGGATATGTTCTCTTTGTAGCTGCTTAGTATGCATGCACAGAATAAAGATTAATGCAAAATGTTGTCAAAAGAAAAGTGATAAGACAGAGCGATGAAATTTGAAGTCTAATTCCAAGAATGCAAAGAAAATTGCATTATGGCTTAATGAAAACATTCATGACACAGAAGCGACAGACAGACAGTCCACATGACTGAGAGATAGGGAATGCTTTTGTGATCCAGTGGCCACAGACACATTGCATCAAAGTGCCCTAATCTTTAATTGTTTAAATATATTTTTCAGTGGCTGTTGGGTGTAGCTTAAGATGAATTGGATTTTTAAAAAATATAAGATTATTTATTAATTGCATCAAGGTTTCTTTTGTTAATTGATATGTTTCTGCCGAATTCAAATTCATATGCACCAAATGTCATTGTAAAGTTCATTGTTACCGAATATTGTACCAGGATGGTTTTTCACTCCAGTAGGAAATCTATATTCCTCTTCTTCTTCTCCTTCCTATTAACCACTTTTTCTGAGTTGTAGGTAACAATCTGTGTCTTGTACTGTGAGGTGCTTTGATAGTCAATCAGGTTTTCTCAGTACCATGTTCCATCTTTAGGAACAGCTGGGTGTTGACAGTTATCAGCCTTTATTTCTTTTTCCGGTCATCTTCTGTCTGGAAACATAATAGCAATGTCCAGAATTAGCATAGCACTTCTTTTCAGCATAAGAAGGCTGTTTGCAGTAGTCATTCAATGATAAACTATATGGCAAAGTATTTTTTTGCATCACCTTCATAGGTGCATCCAAAGTCTTTCACAAGCATCTGTCTCGTCTTTTTCTGATTTCAGCATGCTTTGCCATCATTGTTGAATAAATTATTAGGATGTGTAATAGTCCAATCACATCTTTCTCATGTATAATCGGTTTTCGGAATAATCTCAATAGGTTCCTGTGAAATACCAGTGTAGGTCACATTAGCAATCATTTCACTGTGAGCTATGTCTCTCCTTTTGAGATAGTTCTTGGAGGTAGTCCTCACGATCAAAGAACTTGTATAGTGTGCAGTCCAATTCAGCTCAGGTGCTTCCTGCTTGTTAACATAATTCCAATGCAGTTTTAAAACGACAGCTAGGGTTGATGTTATGATAATGCTGCAGATTGTAAGAAGGAGACACCATAACCAATTTTCTAGCATCCTTTTGCTTCCATCTTTGCATTTCTTTCTTACTGTATAAGATAATGCAGGTTCAGTCTTTTTTCTCTAGAGTCTTTCTTATAATGATGTTGATGATTCATTTTTCATACATTCCATGTTAACTGTGAATGTATCACGTCTGTCTGTTCATCCTTCTCCTTCACATTTGCAGGTTCAGATGTCAGATCATGATTCAGTCTGTTACGTGGATATGATTCTGGTGGCTGTGTTCTGGTGGCATTTCTGTCATCCTCTGTTTATCTCGTCATCTTTAACAGCATCAATTGTATCAGTCAGTGGTTCTGTGAACGTCCTGGAAGTATTTAGCAGGTTGTAAAATATCAAAACTTACTGTTCTCTGTTGGCTCTGATTGTTCTCCTTAGTAAAAGTTCTCGCAGACACCCTCTCCAGGACAAGCTGGCCAACAGTAGGAAATAGGTGGTGGTGCATGGTGAGGTGGGCTGGAAAAAAAAATTCCCTAAATTTCTCTAATAGAACCAATGGTTCTAAGCAATATAAAAATAAGATTAAAGTCAGATCGAGGTAAAAAAAATTAAAAATAAAATTAAAGACGATTTTTGGGTGTCTCTGGTATTTTAAACCACTAATAACTGTAGTTATTATATTTACTAATTGTAACTTAGGGAATAAGTTGTCTTCTCCCTAACCGGTCAAAGAAAGATAATTAACGTCATATTTCCAATTAGCAACTATTCTAAATATATTGAGAGATTTTGAATAAAAGAGTATTTTTAACATTTAAAGAGAATTTAATTTTATATACCATTGTGAACAAAGGTGGTAAATACTTTGCTGCTTCAAATTATCCTTATGTCTCTAAATCCTATACAAGAGTGTTTATCTTTAAAACAAAACACTACAAAGATTAACTATGTTACTATTTCATCTATCATCATTATTATACAAAGTATAACAACAAATGTATAGATTTTTCCACATAATTAACCTGTTAACATTTTTAGCACAACAGCACCTGATGTCATTGAGATGTCTATCACTGTGATGTTACAAAGATTCCAATATAGCAAAAAGAGGCGTTCTTGAGTATCCACTTCGATTGCTGTATCAACATAACATTTACTATAATGGAATCCATGTCACTTAAGACAATGTCTTGGAAATGCTGTCAATTAATTTATTCCGTAAAAGAATATCGGAGAGTACCCAATCTATACACATCATAAATGGTGTAATAATGTTTCATGAAAAAAAACAAAATAAAAAACAAAAGACAAAGACAAATACCAACGCAATCACCACGGTGATAACAGATGATGCTGATTCAATATCTGCAACCAATTCTAGCCAAATATTGGGAAGCTGGACCCTACAACCTATACTCTACAACAAATACCCGGGTATTCTACAAACATAACCTCCAGCAAAGTATCTAAGGAATGTAAACTTCTACAGGCCTTTACAGACTTTGGATTACAAATACAATTACTACTTTTAACTTTGGATTAAAATTTGTATCCGGATCCATCCGAGAATATCTTACTCTGGAACTTGGTGTTCTTTTCAATTCTTTCCCAGACAAAAGCTTTGCTCATTTTAATCAACCACCTTTACAGGCAAAGATCACACTACAGATATTTTACTGTTACAACAATGATCAAAGATGCTGGGAGCACAAAAAACGAAAGACTGTTGGAGAACTTTGGTTTACTAATTTAAGGAAGAAATGGTCTACAATGCCCACAGTTTAATGGAGAGGGTGTTATGGGCAAATGCAAATATTACAAGTTTTAGAATGAAATGTTGTATTTCTTAAACTGTGTACTTTGTCTTTAAGAGATATTGCAAGTTGACAAGGTGTTAGAAATGGAACATATTGTTTTTCATAGATGTTTCTTTAAGCAATAACCTCAGTGCATAATATGTTTGCGCCATTTTGTCCCAGACGAATTACAATAACAATAATGCATAAACAAGCTTCAAGGCTATACTACGACTCTTTCAGTACACAATATACTGTGGTAACCCCAAGTTAATGGAACTTCCCCAAATCCGGGAATCTCCCACGACTGTGCACTTACGTCTCAGTATAAACAACAGATAAGCTATTCAGACTTTAAGATGCCATCTTGAACTAAGTCAGGAAACTTTCCATGACGTGTGCACTTGCTTTTAGTTATGGCATTGTATCGAAAGGGAGGTCCTAAATTGATTTAAAGTAGACAAGTTACTTTTTCATATTTGAACTATGGTGACCGTAAAATGACGACACCTAAGGTATAAATAGGTGTCCTTTTAAATGTTAACACGGAGGAGAGACTTGGAGACAGACGCTGCTCCATCTTAAAATGACTGAGAGGCTGACATGAAGACATGTTCAGAAGGGTATGTTAACCTATTAATGATATTTGCAAGCATTTAATTTCATCTTATAAACTCTGCTATAATGGATTTTATATGTCTATATTTATATTTTTATATAATAAATATCTAAAGACAAAACTATTGCTTCCAAGACAATCCTTATTTTATATTGTATTCTCAATTATTTATATATGTTAAATAGAGGATCTCTTACTAACTATATAAAATTATGGCTAAGATATCTGTATGGTTAGCCCTACTAAGTTCTATGCTTTAAGACATTATAGTGGTGAATAAGGGAACCGCCAGCGGTTACAACTTCACTGGCAAAACAAGCAGCCATCAATGGTGAAACCCTAAATATTGATGATCTTATGGGTTCAATTCACGTTGAAGCCATAACTAGGCGACAGGCTAGAGATAATGCCGACTTAAATGTCGTGCAATGGAGTCAAGAAGCTCCTAGTGAGGACCTGATTACCAGTCAGAAGAACGATCCTGTCATAGGTATTGTGGCGAAACCAACCTCGCCACTGGGCCCTGGAGAAGCCTGTTTGCTAGCCTCCTACCTACTGACTATGGCCCCTGGGTTATTTTGGGCATATTGTACTGTATATTGCTGCTACTGGCCCTTTTAACAGCATCTATGGACATATTGGGACTTTTGGGACTACTGTCCCTTTAAGACTGTGAAGCATATTCGAGTGTACTGCCTGTAATATTATATATGTATTTATAGATGTGTTAAGTTTATCCTGGGTGATTTGTATGCAGCATTCATCTGATTGTTCGGTAGAATCACTCCATTCAGTATATTGAGTGAAACTACCGAACAACCAGACCACCCAGGAATGAGTGTGCCTCCAATTACCGTGTGCAACAATGTTGCAAACAGGTAATTGGCAATCAGTGCAGTGTGGTCTGTGTCCTCTGGGTGGCCGCCATTCGGGAGCCGAACACGTGGCGGCGGCCATCTTAAACTACCGAACAGCGGTGTTTTGCCGTCGAGCGTCTGGAACTAAAATCGGACACTCGACTAGGCAAACACCGCTGAGACCTCCAGACTTCCAGGATTTCGTATAGAAACTACCGAATGGCCCGCCGTTCGGTAGAAAGAACCCCTCAAACAAGGGAATTCATTCAAACCCTCTCCAGGCTCTATAACACAGGCAATTCGCCTGTTTTCATTCCCTTGTTTGTGACCGACCGCAGGGCCAAAATGCATGGAACTGTTTTCGGATACTTTACCCATGCGGTCGGTCAAAACTTTGCCTGCTCATAACTCCCGAACCCCTGGTCCGATCTGGGTGATTTTTGAGTATGTTGCTCACCCAGATCAGGGCTATCAGGGGATATCTGTTTTAGGGGTGTATCATATGTATTTGGGGTACATCCAGGAATTGGGGAAAAATGTGTACTATATAATTGGATTAAGTGTTAATCTAAGGGGAGGAAAGGTGTGGGAGGTACATCCATGTGATTGGTCAATTTCATCCTCCCCCTGGGAGTGTCCTGTATGTACCTGTTTGTGAATAAAAGCCGGGCTGGATGAGCCAGTCCAGAGTTCCTGTTTTACCCTCAAAGTGATGTGTCGTCTCATTATTGGGGGAAGGATTTATTGCATGCTGTTCCAGTTGACTGCTAGGAGTACAAGCCTATTCGTATGGTTCCTATTCAATGGTCTGCAGCATTCATATGCTTGGGAGAATTTAAAGGTTTCTCGGATTCGGTGATTGTGGTGTCTGCCAGAGTGCTTGGAGTCCTCAGGAAGCACTAGGAGCATCCATTAACGGAGGTACTCAGTCGTGGGTGCCAGGCGATCCGTTACAGGTATATTCTATAAATATATAGAAGACCCTACTGTCAATCCCATCACAGATGAGGATTGCAAAGATAATGAAGATTTACGAATCTTGATGAGATATAAAGTCCAATTTAGTATCATGGATGGGTTGCTGGTCAGAACTTCTAAACATGGTATTCAACAATGGGTAGTCCCAACTGTATACCGAAGGTTAATGCTCCAACACGCACATGATGCACCTACATCTGGGCATCGTGGTGATAAGATCACATATGAGATATTGCGTGATTATGCATATTGGCCACACATGTTAAGAGATGTTAAGACATACTGTCAGGGATGCTTGATTTGTCCGCAATATCAACCCCATGGTCCAACCCATCGTGCACCACTTCAGAAGAGGGGGGTGTCATTACCCTGGTCTGATATCCAAATTGACTTTATAGGTCCTGTAACAAGATCTTCAAGAGGTAACAAATACATGTTAACCGTTACATGAATGTACACAAAGTGGATAGAGTGTTTGCCTTGTAAAGAGAACACGAGTACCGTGTGCGCCACTTTGTTGATTAACCATGTCTTTTCCAGGTTCGGTCTGCCTCAAAGAATTGAGTCAGACAGAGGTAGTCACTTTACCAGTGAAGTAATGGCTAAGATGTGGAATATTCTAGGTGTTAAACGAAATCTACATATTGCATACCGCGCTGCGTCTAGCAAAGGGGGGGGGGGGGTTGAGCGATATAACCAGTCTATCGTTAATATTCTGAAGAAGTACGTTAAAGAGTCTGGTAAAGCCTGGGACATTAAATTGCCCCTAGTTTTGATGGCGATTAGAGCTACACCTAGCACTGCTACCAAATTGTCACCTTTTGAATTGATGACAGGAAGAAAGATGGTTTTACCACAGCATTTACTATATCGTACTTCGGATCATAATTTGATCAATGCTGCCACTACGCATCAGTATATCGAAGATTTGCGCAAGCATTTACAGCATGCGTTTGCTTTTGCCCAAAAGAATCTAGAAAAAGCAGCGACAGGGGTTAAGACCTATTACGATTTAAAAACCACGAAAAAGGAATATAAGATAAAAGATTATCTGTATAATTTTGCACGAAATCAAGTCAAGGAAAATAATTTTTTACCTTCTTGGAAAGGGCCATATGTCATCATTGACAACATTTCCCCAGTAGCGTACAAGATAAAATTCCTAAGAATGGTGATTTTATTGAAAAGTGGGTTCACATTAACCAATTGCGTGCTTGTCATCTTAAATCTCAATTAAGGATTATAGGTGTGGATTCGGATGCAGAAGGGTGAACGACTAACCCGGATGAATGCTTGATTCACGTGGTATCGTATGATGTGAAATGTTGTGTTGTGCCATGATCTCATGTACGTTCATGTCATTAACCATTTCCTTGCCATCCAATAACTACATTTTCTAAGCAGGTTACTAGCTTGTTTAACTGCTATAGGCATATTGCTGAGGAGTCAGTAATAAATGTAGTGAGGGATGAAGTTATAAAAATAGAATTAGAGAGAATTGATATTGAAAAATCGTAATAATGTGTTGTCCTAGGCCAAGTGATGTCACACTGTTATAAGTTTGTATGCTTAACAAACCTTGAATCATTAGTAGATAAGTCTGAAACGAGTTCCTGATCCGTGACTGTCGAAAGATGTCCAAGAAGGATGTGGCGTGTTTCTGGATCGTACTGCTCCTGTGCCAAGAGCTATGGACTGACCCGATCGCAGAGATGGGACCATCCACCGGCATCCTGATTCAAGAGACACCAGGGTTCATCTTGACAGAGAAGAGGATCCTGACCCGACGTGTGTTTTCGGCAGCTTGGACACCAAGATTTCCATCGAGAAGGCATACAACATTTCATCGATGCAGCTTCCTGAGTTACAGACTTGGTACCAGATGCACCTCCAAAGTGCACAGGACCATGTGCAAAACATCTTGGAGCAAGTCCGGAAACCATTTGTATCCAGTTCTATTTCAATGAGCAACCGACCCAAAAGGTTCCTCACGCCATAATTGTTGCATTAGTTTGTGCCACTGTAGGTGCAGTTGTCACAACTGGAATGTCTGCAGCCAACTCTATTACTGTCCAAAAGCTGGATATGGAAATCTATGCGCTAAAGCAACACATTAACGATATTCATCAGGTGATAAAACAGCAAAGAACACTTCTCCAAGACGTGTTAACTATTGTGGAAGACACAGTTGTTACAACAAATTTGCATTCGGAGTTAATTGCCAAATCCACTGAGTTGCACCAAAGTCATGACTTATTTAAGCGTGAACTTCTATTTCTGCATGACCCACTATTGTTCCACACACTTGCTTTTCTTGACGAAGTGCAAACTGGAATGATCGAATTGGCAGGGGGACGCATACCTCTGTATTTTGTATCCAAGGATATTGTTCATGCGATGCTTGCCAATGTGGATGGAGAAACGATTGAGCCTATGCAATTAAATCTGGCCTTTCAAATGAAAACAATTTACAACGTCGGTACATGGAAGGAAAATATCCATGTAAAAGTCCAAACCCCAGATGTTTTGGCTTTTCAACCGTGGATACCAGCTTGGTATTCAATACCCATTTTGAATGACTGTGAAAAATTCAAAGACAATAATTTCCAATGTGATGGAAAACCTTTTGTGTACGATTCTACCAATGCTTTGTGTGGGATCGAGTACCTTAAACATGGCTCTGAAACAAGTCAAGTAACTATGTCAAAAACCGACAGTAATGCGTTAGTACATGCTATCTTAGTAAAAGATAAATGGTTGGTAAGCATGTGTTTTTCGCAGGGACCAGGTGACTAATAAAGTAATTGCCTTACCAGCACCTGTCTCACTGATCAAGGTACCCGATGTTACGCTTTACCCAGTGTACACTAACGTTACGGTGACGTTACGCTTTACCCAGTGTACACTAACGTCATCGAAAGTGCTATCGAGATGGTGGATCCCTTCCAGAATCTAGATATCCCTCTAGATCCTAATCTAAAGTTCTTGCTGGACCATAAGCCCAACCACACTATTCAAATGTCAATCAGAAAAGATAACATTTCTGTGGACACATTTAAGTACTCTGAGTTAGATACTGACCTTATTGCTCGTGTTGACTGGTTCATCCATGTTAAGATTGTTATTGGGTGTGCTATGATAATAATGATATTATGGTTGATTGCACTAAGTGTAAAGTTCAAAACACTTACAGGTACAAAAATATACAAAAATGTTCATTCTACGCACGGGCCTATGTTAGAAATGATGTCATTGCACAATATGTCTGGTAACTTCCGTAGTGCTTATTCATAAGCTAAATTAGTTTTGGCTATGACATGCACTAAAGGGGGGTTATGTCAGGGTATTTATATCGGCAGACATTTTGTGTTATGATAGAAATTAAAATGTATATTGTCAGAGTCAATCTGAACAGACCAGACTCCATTTTGTTATTTTCAAGTTAACAAAGAGACACGAAACTTCTATCCTTTCTGTAAAACTAACCACTTTGCCAGAGCTAAGGAATGCTTATATATACAAATCGAGTGATAAGAAATGAGAATGGGGGATGGACAGACTGTTAGCTAAATGCTAATGGAATATAATTAATTCTAAAACCCAGACATTTGTGACAGAGAAGATTAAATAATTAAATTTAACTTTCGATAATGTATAAGAGTCCCTTTGTAATTTAAGGGTCATATTTAGTATTAGAACTGTCATATTAGAAATTATAGCCGAATTTGCCAGACACATAGTCTGAAGAAAATTCGAAGAAACTCTTGAACTGACAGAAAACTTGATTTATAGACAACTATAAAGATAAGTTTAATGACGTCAAAATAGCCACCAGGAAAAGTTAATTCTTTCCTGGATAGGTATGTTTAGTGGGACGAGACTGCCCTCTATAGACTTAAATTGTTATCTGGAAGGTAACCACACCCCCAGTGTTTCTATTGGTCTATCACCTAGTGAATTTTTCCTTTAAAAGTTAAGACAATGGGAAGAGAGAGGTATGCAGAGAAAGCAAAGCAAGGCAGTCGGAAGAAAGAAAAGCAGAGTGAGAGCGAGAAAGAAACATTCCTTGACACTTAGCTACCTGAGAATATCTGATGAGAAAATCTACTTAACTGGTAATTATACTGGTTTCATTTAATTAGTCTAATTTAATTAAAAATTTTCTAATAGCATGATATATGACTGGATAAATCACGATCAGATTTCGATATTTAGAAATCTTAGTTAACTAAGAAGTACGTGGTTATAACCATTCTATTCTGCAGATAGAAAGGAATAATAATATGTATTAATGTGACATATCACATGTTAGCATATCGTGATATTTATCCAGGTGTATTGATTTGCTCTAAAATAAGATAAAATATCTGTTTAGGCAAGTTAAAATTCTGCTTATAGAACATAGTAGATTACTCTTATTGGATGGTTCCAGGAAACGACTAATGAGCTGGTTTAAATGTTATTTTATATAAAATTACATGAGAATATGTCTTAATTACTTAGGAGGTCTAGCCTGCATTGAAAGGGTTATTCTAACTGTCAGCTAAAGTTTTTATGGCTATTCGCTGGAAGCTTTCTCTGTGTGAAACTTTCACTTTCTCTCTGTGAAGCCCATCAAAAATCATTGTCTTGACAATTGCTATGTTAGCCAGTGGAATGTATTGCCATTGTATTGCATACTATATTATACTAAAGATTCATTGATTATTGTCACGCATGTTACATATTATTATTATTTAAATTGTCACAAAAAATGTATCTATTTTTATAACAAATTGTGATTTTATTTATATGGAATACATTTCACTTACACGATAACGATCTTTGGGATCTGAGAATTGAAATAGTGGGCAATTCTCAACTGTTTACTATTATTATCCCATAAATATCCCCACAGGGCCTAATTTTGTTTCCCAGTCCGGCCCTGGCGACACTGAAAGAGACACGCAGAGGAAACAAGCCAAAAGTCAAGGATACCAGAAATACGGGGAAGTCAAAATACAAGCCAAAGTCAAATACCAAAAAGAACTAGAATAGGAACGCACTCTCTTTTAACCAACTAGTGGAAACCACGACAGGGTACTGACCAAATGCTATTTTGAGTTTATATAACCTTCCTAAAGCTATGATTGGTTGTACATAGCCTTTGACCCCAAAAGATGCGTGCATGTTCTTTGCGTGATGTCACACCCACTTCGGCGTCATCTTTGTTGAGGACGGAGGCGGGGCTACATAGTTGCTTGGGAGCGCAGCGGCCAGCATTCATTAGAACACCGCATCAGTCATGGATCGCTCCATGAGGGTGCTGAATGGCAAGCTGACTTGCCATAGGTAAGTTTTTATTATTTTTAACAGCGTGACCGCATCGAACAGATGCGGCCACGCTGTATGGAGGCACGGGGGATGTGACAGTACCCCTCTTAAGATATAATCTGGTATCTGTGTAAGCTGGAGAGTATGTAGAGCGGAGCAAACCTGTGAGACCTAAACGTTTGGTGACTAAGACGGCATGTTAGTAACGCAAGTGGTTTGAGTGTCTATTTATTATTATTATTATTATCGCCATTTATATAGCACCAACAGATTCCGTAGCGCTTTATAATATTATGAGAGGGGGATTTAACTATAAATAGGACAATTACAAAAAAACTTACAGGAATGATAGGTTGAAGAGGGCTTACAGTCTATAGGAGATGGGGTATAAAACACATTAGGACACGAAATAGCAATAAAATGAGGTGGGAGAGAAGCAGATCTGGAGGAGAGAGTAGAGTGCTGCCCTTTAGGAGAGAGCAAGAGACAGGTATGTGAAGTAGAGGTTAGTCTGGGAGGCCATAAGCTTTCCTAAAGAAATGGGTTTTAAGGCACTTCTTAAATGATTGAAGAGAGTCTGATGGCGGTAGGCAGGCTATTCTATAGGAAGTAATCAAAAAAGAGAAGGTAGTGAGGAAAGCTCCTCGTGGATACGGGGTGCTTCACCTCACAACCACTACCCCCAGTTTGAATATCAAACAGTTAAAACTAAAAATAACAAAATAATTAAGACCTGATGTGTCTAGTGTTACCAAAAGGAAATAAATTGAAAGGATAGAGAGATCAGATGTAGAGGAAACAAAGTGTGGAAAATAGCTGAATCTAAGCAGAGCTAAAAAAGGGGGGGGGGGCTCTGTCCCTATATCGGCTCCTATATCCTTGCTCAAGTAGCAGTGGTCCCTATAGTAAAAAACAGGATCAATCACATCTAGGTCTCTAAATGCAGGGTATCCAACAGGCTGTCAGAACAGTCAGTTAAAACAGTGGTCCAGTTACCGGATCATTTGGAGCTTGATAACAGGTGTCAAAGTAAGCTGCCCAAAACAATCAGTGAAGGCAATAGTCCAGTTACCGGATCATTTCAATCTTAATGACATGTGTCAAAGTAAGCTGCCCAAACTTCTATAGGAAGGGAGCCGCCCATGAGAATTCTTGCAAGCGTGAGTTGGCCGTACAGGTGTGAGCAGCAGACAGGAGAAGGTCGCAGGCAGAGCGGAGAAACCGAGAAGGGGCATACCTATGGATCTGTGAGGAGATATAAGAGGGGCTAGAATTGTTCAGTGCTTTATATGTATGGGTTAGCACTTTGAATTGACTCCAATAGGATACAGGAAACCAATGTAAGGACTGACAGAGGGGTGAGGTGTGAAAGGACTGACTATAGAGGAAAATCAGTCTGGCAGCAGCATTCATTACAGACTGTAGCGGGACAATACAGCTATTGGGAAGACCAATTAGGAGAGAGTTGCAATAGTCCATGCGAGAGATTACCAGAGCATGGACAAGCTCTTTAGTAGCATCTTGAGTAAGAAAGGGGCGGATGCAGGCAATGTTTTTAAGGTGGAATTGGCATGATTTGATAACAGACCGGATGTGAGGCTCAAATGTGAGGCCAGAATCAAAAGTAACACCAAGGCAACACGCTTGTAAGGATGGGCTGATATGGATACCACCAATCTGAAGGAAGAGTGAGAGAGGAGGATTAATATTAGGAGGAGGAAAGACAAGAAGTTCTGTTTTGGAAAGATTGAGTTTCAGAAAGCGTGAGGACATCCAATCAGAGATAGAAGAAAGGCAAAAGGGGACAAGTTGCAGGACATCAGGGGAGGGGTCCGGGGAGGAGAGATATATCTGACTGGGTGTAATCAGCATACAGGTGGTATTGGAATCCAAATGAGGTAATAAGTTTGCCAAGAGAAGCAGTATAAAGAGAAAATAGAAGGGGACCAAGGACAGAGCCTTGGGGGACTCCAACTGAGACAGGATGAAGGGCGGAGGTATCATTAGAAAAGGAGACACTGAATGAGCATTGGGTGAGATAGGAGGAAAACCACGAGAGGACAGAGTCACAGAGACCAAGTGATTGAAGAGTTTGGAGAAGAAGAACATGATCAACGGTGTCAAAGGCAGCAGAAACGTCAAGAAGAATTAGTATTGAATAGTGACCTTTGGATTTAGCTGTGATAATGCCGTTAGTGACTTGAATAAGGGCAGTCTCAGTAGAGTTGAGGGGGCGGAAGCCGGACTGAGGAGGGTCGAGGAGAGAGTTGGAGTTGAGGAAGCAGACGGGTAAAGACTAGTCTTTCAAGAAGCTTTGAGGAAAAAGGGAGCAGGGATATAGAACGATAGTTAGAGGGGGAGGATGGGTCAAGACATGTTTTTTTTAAGATAGGTACTACAGTAGCATGTTTAAGGACAGCAGGGACAGTGCCAGAAGAAAGAGAGCAGTTATTTTTGTTAGTTTAGAGTTATTGCTGATAGTCTTGTTAATTTATGTCCACCATTTATGACCTACCCCTATTTTTGTTAGTATAGAGTTATTGCTAATACTCTTGTTAATTTATGTTCACCATTTATGACCTATCCTCTGTTTATTTATTTTTCCTCATTAAGTGCCATTTTTCACATCAATATATGTGTCTTCCCCACATTTAATTTGCTGTTTGATCTAACTCAGATTCTTTCTTGCAGCCTAAGTCCCAAACACAACAGCAACTAGCTCCCAAGACTCTCAGCTACAAGCATGGGATCGGGGAAGGATCCCGGTAGGGACACTGGATAAGATCATCAAGTTTGATACTAATTAGTCTTTTTCCTTTTTAGGGTCTTTCTTTCTAGCTTTTTCTTGACTTAAACATATTTATTCTTGTCTTAGTTACTCACCCAATGTTTTAGCCATGTACAATTTGCCCAAGATGACAGGCACCTTCCTACTGTCTCATTGCTGCTGGTGGTGCATGTTCTTTGGCTCTGGGGGAGGATCCCGGGAGGGACACTGGATGAGATAATCAAGTTTGATACTAATTTGTCCTTTTCCTTTTAATCTTAAAGTGTACTTGTCACTATACTGTCATTTTAAAGAGTATTCATTACCAGTAAATATCAATATAACAGCACATAAATATATGGTTTATGATTATGATACATCATATTGTGCATTTAGTGTCTTGGCAGCTTTTCTCTGTTAAAGTGAACCTGCCATGACCATGACTTGGTTAATTGTACTACATATACTTTACATTTTAGAGTCTTTCTTTCTAGCTTTTTCTTGACTTAAACATATTTATTCTTGTCTTAATTACTCACCCAATATTCTAACAATGTTTAATTTGCCCCAAGTGACAGGCACCTGCCTACTGTCTCATTGCTGCTGGTGGTGAGTGCTCTTTGGCTGTCGAGAATACTAAAGTACGTTTTCACCATGCCATATAACCTAGGAACACCTCGGTACTTACCTTTGACTATTCATTAGATATGTGCTTAAGTTAACTTGATTGGAGCACAATTATTTCCTTTTTTTTCTCCACTAGATAACAAATCATTACTACAGTATTTTTTTTTTATGTACGTAGTTTTTTTAGTTGTTGTTGTTGTTTTTTTTTAGAACTAGACGATATATAGCTATATATGGTAAAGATTGATTTTGTTTCTTACTTCGGGATTAATATTTTTAGAAAATGTTCGTAGCGACAATTCTTTCAGATATTTTTTTTTTTTTTTTTTTTCATTCTTTATTTTATTTGTGCTTGGAGTAACAGTAAGCGTGCAGAGCCACAACAGCTGCTGCAAGCATAGTCGTAGCATTGTACATTGCGGCATTTCAAAACAGCACATTTTTTATGATATGGAATTAACAAGATCTGAGGTATCATCGATTAGTAGTGATTAATAAACACGCTAGAATACGAAGTAAGCAAGCTAGGTAAAAGTAAGTGGCAAAGACGCCAACATGCTAGTCTAGGTATGTATACAATAAAGGTTGCTGATCTTAAGATTATGCATCTGAGAAAGCGTTTCTATATATACAGAGGCCTAACTGGGTAGTCGGTAGTGCTTCAGCAGAGACCGTAGAGTTACAGAGTAAATATGCTTGGTCAGTTATGTCAGTAAGTCTGTAATGTCGATCACAGTGATACTAGTCAAGATTAAAATGTTGGTCAGTATGCGAAACTTAACAGTATAGTGTGCAGGCTATATTGGCTGACCAGATCCATTACTAAACAGATAGGCATGTTTTCGTCTACATATTGGTGTGGGGTATGTCGTGTGTTTACTGCCTGAGTGGTATTCAAGAGCGGCAGCCTGTGAGACACCTATTAAACTCTGGCTAAGCAAGTAGTGTGAGTTTGTGATGGTCTGTGTAAATCTGAGTGCCACTAGGCAAGGTGAGCTGCTTGAGCAACTTAACAACAACTTAACAAGGAAAAAGATAAGGGATCACACGGGGTTTGTGTGCTGGCGCCTGAGAATAAATAATAATAATAATAAAATAAAGCTGTAGGCATAGCACGAGTGATACATTTCAAGCTGTTAATATCTGGATCTGTCAGGCTGTTAAGGCATCTAATATCTACCCCTGCCGGAATGTGCTATATAGTATGCTATTACGATATTAGTCTAGGATTGCAAAGTGGCTAACTAAGCATGGAAACATAAGAATAAAAATCAAACAAGAAAGGTTACTAGTGTAGTGCACCAAGCATTAGAGTATCACGAGGGAGGGAGCACTTAGTCCTGAATAAGTTTCATGGTCATTAATGGTTAGTGCGGCCAGCGGCCGTTCCTCTCAGTGAAGCAGTCCAGTTTCAGCCGACCCCCGCGGCAGGTATGTGCTTCGTCCCTTCTTGAGCCCGGCATGTTGCGTGCTTCAGGCACCATGCCTGCTTGGCAAGGCGGCAGGCTCTGTTTTCCCTGACCGGTTGCTTGGTCGCTGGTGTGCGTCTATAAACGCCGGTATTCCAGGACTGTTTAGCCCCCAGGTGCTGTCGCTTGATGAGAGAGCTAGCAGGTCTCTGCTGGGGCAGTAGTGGGCGCGCGGGTCTCTTCCTCCGCCTGTGTTGGAGCGTGGTCTCCCGTTGCTTCTGGGGTCGGAGCGTAGCCCTGTGCTTTGGTAGCTTGCGAGGTGTAACCCTCATCCCTCTCAGTGTTTGGGAGGGGGTCAAGCCCTTATTAGCACACGGCTCTGGATCGCACTTTAGGAGGGAGGCAGGATGCTGTCGAGGCCTATGTCTCTGGGGTGGACTGGGCCGGTTTGGTGAGCATCTTGGAGGGTGAGGAGAGTCGAGTTGCGGGTTTGCAGTTTGCGGTCTGCTCTCAAGCTTCCTCCAGAAGTCCGCAAGCAGCTTGTCGAGTCGGACTTCAAGCGGCTCCAGTAGGTCTCGTGTGGTGGGGGCCTGCATAGCATCAGCCATCTTGGGGTCTCTCTTGTTCTCGTCAGTGCCCTGCCAGGTAAGCAGGATTGTGTCTCGCTTATTTAAAGCAGATGTGTCCGCCATTTTGGAGGTTCCGAGCCCCACGTCGTTTGTATGCTTCGCTCGCGGAATCGGGGGTTGTGGGTTGGAGGGCACTCCGTCTGGTGGGGACCGGGATATCCCCCACTGGTCCATAGGGGGGGGGAGGGAGCTGTACATACTCTTGTGCAGTTTCATGCGGCTGGCGGGAAAGCGGACGCCATTCCCCGCCGCCAGTTGCGGTAGGCCTCGCTCTGCAGTTGCGGTTCCCGGTAGACCTGGGTGTCAATTTTGGTATTGTCAGGCTCGGGATGCGCACCCCAGTGTAGTGGTCCAGATTACCAAATGCTTGAGGCATATCAGCTTGGATTAAACCGGAGTTTGTGCACTTGACGGCAGGAGCTCAGGCAGAGCACGACCTGTCCGCTTGCTGGTTAGGCTCCGCCCCCCTCTTTCAGATATTTATTATGTTTGTTGACTGTAATATTACAAAATATAAAATGTATGTTATATATGTGTATAATTGAACACAAGATTTCAGAGCCAGGTTGACCCCTTTCCTACAACCATGGGCACTGTTCTGTGAATTGGAGCAACTGAGTGTTGTACGTGTGTGGAGGAGACTGACATATTCAGTATGGTAACACAGATTGTCATCCAAAGATGGATTTCAAAATTAGGGTATGTTTCCAATTTGACCTTCTAAGTTCTCCATAAATGTTTCAAATGTATACATATGGGATAATGTTCTACTTAGGAGATGTAGCAGAATATACACCTGAGGTCTTTGAAATAGTAAGACGCACAAACCCTTTTGAATTCACAATAAAATCATTATGTACGTGAAAAAAAAAAATATATACATTTTACTGCTAGATTTGGCAGTGAGTGATGACATGTCCAAGTGAAAATACTCAAAATGCCCATTTGAATAGTTTAAATTGTCTTCTTTAGTAAATTGCATGTCATGATGGGGCAAAGTGTACTTAGGGACTTCTGTTTGTTTCAAAAAGGATCTGGACCCAGAAAATCAGTTAATGCAAACAGGAAAACTGAAAACAGCAATTGTAGTGGCTGATATTTGACTCTACAGCTTCTCAAAAATCTGGCAAAAGGTCTTTCATGTTAGAGAATAACCATGAGAGAGACTGACAAAAAAAGTAAGGCAGTGTCTAGGGAGAAGGGAAATTAGCAAAAGGATCCAGGACACTCACAATCTAAACTAATTTTTGGTTCCATATTACCAGTATGGGCTCAGTTTGCCTAACCATAACATTGACAAAGACATTACATGTAAGGCAATATCAAGGTACCAAACAGAAGCAGCAAAGTAAAATCTGTTAAAGAAGAAGAGTCAGTCAAATACAGGTTCCACTGCCAGTTAAATACAGGTTTCACTATTTGTGAGGTGTTGTGGTAGGTAGGTTCCCCCATGCATCATATAATCTTGACCCTAGTGTACCAATTTAATTTGCCTGCATTTTGTCACCAGACCAACATTCCGAGTATTGGCTGGTAAACAAATATGAAGTGCATGCATTTCTTTGCATATCCATAGTATATATCTTATCACCTGAGAAGAACTGCCAAACGTCTGTTGCAGTTTTTTCCTGCTCCCTTCTTACCTGATAAAAAGTTTCTAGAATTGTAGTACATAATGGTGACCAGCTGTGCCAGTTGATCTTCTTGATGGCATTGAAACATTTACCATTGTCACAAAGGATATCCTATTAATTGAATAAGTTGTGTGGACGGCTAATGAGTTGTTTTTTTTTTTTTTTTAAAGCCATATCCAAGGAGATACATTATTTTAGAAAATGATGTCCTGATCTTCTGTAATTATATTAATTAGAAAATAGTACCTGCCAAACATAAGTAGTTTGTCACATGAGCATGCTAATCATGGTATGGCATACTATGTAACAGGATCTGAATTAACATATTAGTATTAGATTTCAGATATAATCTTCATACAATATGGCCATGTATTTAAAGATTACAAACATTTGAGCTTTTTCAGTAATTTCACTATATACTAAACTTAAAATATTCAACAAGGAAAGTTCACAGCATAATTACTACTAATTATAATAATTTGAATAAAGGAACCTTTGTGGGAAATTGTTCGATATATTTTTATATTACTAACGCTTCAGTAAATGATAATACTTTGCCATTTCCAATAATTACACAATGTGGTCCAAGCAACATAATCTAATATCAAGACACACAATTTATAAACCCTTTTATTAACTGTATACTGGATTAAGCATTTCCAGAAATTTCCAATAATGTACTTTGATTTCCAAGATATGAGCAAAGATTGTCCAAAGGGCAGTTACAGCTAGATAACTAATCCATTTAATATAACAGTGGATCATAACCATAAGAATGTGTCTTTTCAGGTGGGACAATGACATCTTTGTCATTATTTGACCATTTGCCACAAGGACTTCATTAGTACACGAAGTTCTTTGTACCGAGTGATGCGGAGCTGGGAGACATGGTAGAATGTTGGATTACACTGTTTATCCAGCCCTGTACAGGTGAGTGAGCTATATGTGCCCAGAGTGTTTGTGTGGCAGGATAGAGGCTGTAATGTAATGGAGGTATGACCAGTAACGTGTGTGTTTGTGGGTGATAGGGACTAGTTTGTGTGATGGGCTGCAATGTAGACAGATAGGGGCTGTAGTAAGGGGTTTGTGGCTGTAGTAGAAGGGGTAGAGGCAGAAGTGTAGATGGTGATAGGATCCGTAGTGTAGAGGCTGTGGTGTTGAGTATGATAGGGGCTGTATGTGGGATGATGGGACTTTGGTGTTAGGGGGTTGGGGGTTGTAGCATAGATGGTAGAGGCTGTAGTGAAGAAGGATATATAGGCTGTAGTGTAGAAGGATAGGACTGTAGTGTAGCGGTATATGGGCTTTAGTGTAGAGGGGGATAGGGACTGAAGTGTGGGGGGCAGAGTCTGTGGTGAAGAGGTGTAGGGGGGCCTGGGAAGCTGTGATGTAGTGGGTGTCAGGATCGGGACAGGGATCCAACACGCAGAGTACAAAGAGTAGCAGATACGTATACCGGACCTTAGAATGGCCGGACTTAACGTAAAACTACGTATAGAATGGTCAGGGACAAGCCGAGGTCGAGGGAACGAGAAGACAGGTAAGCGAGAGACAAGCCGGGTCAAGGATAACAGAGAAGACAGGTGTGACGAAACCAACCTCGCCACTGAGAACTGGAGAAGCCTGGTTGCCCGCCTGCTGCCTTTGGACTATGGCCCTGGGAGATTGGGCCCTTTACAAACAGTATTCGGCCCTAACAGAGTGCATGTCACTCATTCTGGCCCTTTAAATACAGTGGGGCCATTCGGTACTTGCCCTGTGTGAGCAGTGATACCCCCCAGATAGCTATGCCATGGAGCCTATTCATATAATGAAAGACTATGGGAAAGACTTTGGCTCCATGGCAATTAAACTGTATTTGTGTGGTCTGCGTGCCATTCACCTAATAATGTGCACGCAGACCTGAGCTATCTGGGGATATGTTAAATGTCTGTGTTTAATGTATAAAAAGTGACTTTATGTATTTTAAAGAGTTTTATGTTGTTTTGCAACCATGTGGTTAATGGAGTCTGCCTCTAGTCCTGGATAATTAGATTTCCTCTCCAATTATCTCCAGGGCAGAAGGGAGGAAGCCAGGATGCATTGTGGGGATGTTTTACTTTTACTGTTTGAGCCAGAAGGAACAAAAGATACTTTTAGTAACTTTTTAACCCCTGGTCGGATTCATGCCATTTTTTAATATGTTGTTCCCCTGAATGGATTGATTGTGGATATGTATTTTTATGTGAATGTGATGTATGGTTGTAAAGTTATGAAAGTTGTGTAAAAGTATATTTTGAACTGTACACATAATGGGATTAAGTGTCACACTAAGTGGAGGGGATGTGTGGGAGGTAACATCTATGTTATTGGTTATTTTATGCCTCCCCCTGGGTGTGGCCTGTATGTGTACTCATGTAATAAAAACCAGGCTGGGTGCCCAGCACCTCAGTCCACTGCTTGACCTTCAACACGGAGCCTTGTCTCGTTCTTGGGGGGATTCACTGTATGCTGTTGGAGATTTGACTGCTAGGAGTGTAAGCTGATGTCTGCTTTTCCTATTCATCTGCTAGCAGCTATTTGTGAGGTTCCAGCTGGAGTGCTACCTTATTCACCTATATCCAGTTCGTGAGTTCTGATGTTCTGCAGTAGCTGTGCCTTTCTGAGGAAAGGGGATTATCGCCTAAACTGGGTTTTATCCTCTTGTATGCTGAAACGGTCCGTTACAACAGGTAAGTAAATAACAAAGCCGGGTCAGAACCAAAAGACAAGAGAATACAAGAGCACTGTGTGACTAGGCTGGCTAGAACCACGACAGGGCAATGAGCAAATGCTGAGAGCTCCCTTAAATACCCTGGTTCTAGAGACTAATCACGCCTCCGCCGAGACCTGATTCGTGTCCGGGATTTGACTGACAGGTCGGGCTAGAATGGCGTCATGACGTCGACTATTGAGCGTCACGTTACAAAAAGGCATAGTTCTCTCGCGGCCGGCGTTTACATGCGCGAGGGGACCGCGAGGAACGGAAGAATCATGCCGTCTGGATGGAACAACGTCTAAGTCTCTACCCGTCTCAGTGGTAGAGACTACAGGTACCCTGACAGTACCCCCCCTCTCAGAAACGCCCACCGGGCGGAAGGAACCGGGACAAGATGGAAAGCGGGAATGAAAAGCCCTGCGAAGACGAGGAGCATGGACATCCTCCTGTGGTACCCAGGTCCTCTCTTCTGGACCATATCCCTTCCAGTCAACCAGGTATTGGATTTTCCCCCGGGAGATTCGAGAATCGACGATGGAGTTGATTTCGTACTCCTCCTGACCCTCAACCTGAACAGAGTGAGGAGAGGAGACCTTGGAGGAGAATCTGTTACAGATCAGGGGTTTTAGCAAGGAAACATGAAAGGAATTAGGAATACGTAAGGCAGAGGGAAGCGCTAGGCGATACGCAACAGGATTAATTCGATTCAGAATCCTATAGGGTCCAATGTAGCGAGGAGCGAATTTCATAGATGGTACTTTCAAACGAATGTTTCTAGTACTCAACCATACCCTATCACCAGGTACAAAACTAGGAGCCGGCCTTCTGCGTTTGTCAGCGTGTTTTTTATACAGTATAGAATTATGTAGGAGAATTTGTCGAGTCTGATCCCACAACTTCTTCAGATTGGCAACATGAGTATCAACCGACGGTACCCCCTGGGAAGAAGGAACCGAGGGAAGAATGGAAGGATGAAAACCATAATTCATGAAAAAGGGGCTAGAGCGAGTTGAATCACAAACAAGATTATTGTGTGCGAACTCTGCCCAAGGAATCAGACCGACCCAATCGTCCTGGTGTTCAGAAACAAAACAACGCAGATATTGTTCAATCTTTTGATTGGTACGTTCGGCGGCTCCGTTAGACTGAGGGTGATAAGCAGAAGAAAAATTCAATTTAATGCCTAGTTGAGAACAGAATGATCTCCAGAAACGTGAAACAAACTGGGAACCTCTATCAGAAGTAATCTCGGAAGGTATCCCATGTAAGCGAAAGATCTCTTTAGCAAAAATCTCCGCTAATTCAGGTGAAGTCGGAAGTTTAGGTAAAGGCACGAAATGAGCCATCTTGGTAAACCTATCCACCACTGTGAGAATAACAGTGTGCTTTTTCGAAACAGGCAAATCCACAATAAAATCCATCGCCAAACAGGACCAAGGTTTTTCTGGAACTTCCAGGGGATGTAAGAGACCACAAGGAAGCGAATGAGGTAGTTTAGTCTTAGTACAGACCTCACAGGCTCTGATAAAATCCTTAATATCCCTCCGTAAAGAAGGCCACCAGAAATCCTTAGAGATCAAGGAATATGTTTTGCGAACGCCCGGATGACCAGCCACCTTACTCTCGTGAAGACACTGTAAGAGCTCCAGTTGGAGTTCAGGAGGAACGAAGTGTCTAGACGCAGGAGTCAGTCTAGGTGCCAGATGCTGCAAGCTCCTGATCTGATCAAGAAGCGGAGAATGGATTTTGAGAGTTGTGTTAGCGATAATATTACACTTAGGTACTATAGAGGATAAAACCGGCTCAGATATGGCAGAAGGTTCATGTTGGCGAGACAAGGCATCAGCTTTAGAATTCTTAGAACCAGGCCTATATGTGAGTATGTAATTGAAGTGAGTAAGGAATATAGACCAACGGGCCTGTCTCGATGATAATCGTTTAGCCTCCCCAATATAGGATAAGTTTTTATGATCCGTCAAAATGGTAACAGGATGCAAAGTTCCCTCCAATAGATGTCTCCACTCCTTTAAAGCCATGATAACCGCTAGGAGTTCCCTGTCACCAATGTCATATCTGCTCTCAGTACCCGATAATTTTTTGGAAAAATACCCACATGGATGTAATGGTTTATCCACACCCAACCTTTGGGACAGGATGGCACCTATACCCGTCTCAGAAGCGTCAACTTCGAGTAGGAAAGGCAGAGTAGTATCAGGGTGAACTAAAATTGGTGCGGAAGCAAACAGCTCCTTGAGAGTCTTAAAAGCCAGAAGTGCTTCAGTAGACCAATTCTTAGTGTCAGCCCCTTGTCTGGTCATATTGGTGATAGGAGCAATAATAGAGGAGTAACCCTTAATGAAACGTCTGTAATAATTAGAGAAACCAATAAATCTCTGAATGGCCTTGAGACCCTTAGGTAAAGGCCAATCTAAAATGGATTGGAGTTTCTCCGGGTCCATTTCAAAGCCCTCTCCAGAAATCACGTAACCAAGAAAGACAGTCTGGGATTGGTCAAAGCTACATTTGTCTAATTTGCAGTACAAGCCATGTTGAAGAAGTTTGTGCAAAACCCTTCTGACCTGTCCGTGGTGAGTCTCAATATCCCTGGAATGTATAAGTATGTCATCGAGGTATACAATAACACAGTCATGTTGAAACTCCCTAAGAACTTCATTAATTAGATCCTGAAATACCGCCGGGGCATTACAGAGACCAAAAGGCATTACTGTATACTCATAGTGCCCATAACGAGTATTGAACGCAGTCTTCCACTCGTGTCCCTGCTGAATTCTCACCAAGTTATAAGCACCTCTGAGGTCTAACTTAGTGAAAATCTTGGAACCCTTTAATCGATCAAAAAGCTCGGTGATCAAGGGGATCGGATAGGCATTTCTAATGGTTATCTTGTTCAAACCTCGGTAGTCAATGCAAGGTCTTAAAGAACCATCCTTCTTTTTAACAAAAAAAAAATCCAGCCCCAGCAGGGGAGGAGGATCTCCTAATGAACCCTTTGTCTAGGTTTTCACGAATATACTCCTCTAAGACTACGTTCTCATTCGTAGACAAAGGGTATACATGGCCCCTGGGAGGCATAGTACCAGGAAGTAAATTAATTTTGCAATCAAAAGGCCTGTGTGGTGGTAAGGTATCAGCCTTTCCTTTGTCAAATACCGCCTTTAAATCTAGATACAAGGACGGTATCTGTACTTTAGTAGAGTCGGTAGAGTTATTAAGTGTGTTAACAATACAAAGGGGTGACACTCTCTTTAAACATCTCTCTTGACAGCCCTGACCCCACGAGACTATTTCCCCTGATTTCCAATCTATAATGGGGTTATGTCTCTTCAGCCAGGAGTATCCCAGGACTATGGGAACAGAAGGAGATGAAATGAGTAGTAGAGATATCTCCTCCTTGTGTAGAATACCAGTAGTTAAGTTAAGAGGTGTGGTTTCCCGGAAAATCACAGGCTCAACTAAAGGTCTACCATCTATGGCCTCAACAGCCAAAGGTGTCTTCCTTAACTGGGATGGGATAGCGTGTTTGGTGAGAAAAACTTGGTCGATAAAGCTCTCAGCAGCTCCGGAGTCTATCAATGCCATAGTCTCTAAAGTTCCCTTTTCCCAAGTTAAAGAGACGGGTAATAGAAGTCTCTGTTCTTTGTAGTTATGAGTAGAGGACAAAATAGAAACACCCAAGGCCTGTCCTCTAGAGAAACTTAGGTGCGAGCGTTTCCCGGGCGATTGGGACAATTCAAACGTAAGTGACCTCTGACTCCACAATACATACACAGTCCCTCCCTTCTCCTGTACTGTCTCTCCTCTTCTGAGAGGCGAGTAAGGCCTATCTGCATAGGTTCTGGAAACTGTGGAGTTTTGGTTTCAGGACTTTGAAATGATGGAGCTGGTCTAAAGGAAGGTCTACCGGTTCTATCTCGAGTGTTCTGCCTCTCTCTTAGACGTTCATCAATGCGAGAGATAAAGGAAATTAAGTCCTCCAAATTCTCGGGAAGCTCTCTCGTCGCTACCTCGTCAAGTATTACATCGGATAATCCGTTTAAAAATACGTCTATATAAGCCTGTTCATTCCACTTAACCTCTGCCGCCAAAGACCTGAACTCTAGTGCGTAATCCACAAGTGTTTGGTTCTCTTGTCTAAGGCGCAACAGTAATCTAGCTGCATTGACCTTTCTGCCAGGGGGGTCAAAAGTTCTTCTAAAAGCAGCTACAAAGGCATTATAGTTATAGACTAATGGATTATGATTCTCCCACAACGGATTAGCCCATCTCAGAGCCTTCTCAATGAGTAAGGTGATAATAAATCCCATCTTTGCCCTATCAGTAGGGTAGGAACGGGGTTGTAGCTCGAAATGGATACTGATCTGGTTCAAAAAGCCACGACACCTTTCAGGAGATCCAGCATAACGTACAGGTGGGGTAACTCGGGAAGAAGCACCTACAGTGGCTACCTCTAGCCCTGAACTCACAGGAGGAATAGAAGTATTACGCATCTCCTCAGGTGGATTATTAGGACGTGATAGTAACGCCTGTAGTGCTAGTGCCATCTGATCCATTCTATGATCCATGGCGTCAAACCTAGGATCAGGAGAACCAAGCTGACAGTTTGTACCTGCAGGATCCATTGGCCCTGTCGTAATGTCAGGATCGGGACAGGGATCCAACACGCAGAGTACAAAGAGTAGCAGATACGTATACCGGACCTTAGAATGGCCGGACTTAACATAAAACTACGTATAGAATGGTCAGGGACAAGCCGAGGTCGAGGGAACGAGAAGACAGGTAAGCGAGAGACAAGCCGGGTCAAGGATAACAGAGAAGACAGGTAAGTAAATAACAAAGCCGGGTCAGAACCAAAAGACAAGAGAATACAAGAGCACTGTGTGACTAGGCTGGCTAGAACCACGACAGGGCAATGAGCAAATGCTGAGAGCTCCCTTAAATACCCTGGTTCTAGAGACTAATCACGCCTCCGCCGAGACCTGATTCGTGTCCGGGATTTGACTGACAGGTCGGGCTAGAATGGCGTCATGACGTCGACTATTGAGCGTCACGTTACAAAAAGGCATAGTTCTCTCGCGGCCGGCGTTTACATGCGCGAGGGGACCGCGAGGAACGGAAGAATCATGCCGTCTGGATGGAACAACGTCTAAGTCTCTACCCGTCTCAGTGGTAGAGACTACAGGTACCCTGACAGTGGGGGACCGGGACTGTATGTTATGTGGGTAGGGTCTGTAGATGCTTGTAGGGCATGATGGAAAAAAAGTGTGTTAAAAAAAAATACATTTTAATCTACCCTCCCTCTTCTGACCTTGAGGGAGGGGATAAAGTGGGCCAGAAATAGCCACAGCTGGTACACAACCTGCATGGTGAGTGCTGTACTCCCTGGGAAGAAAATAGTGAAGAATCGGAGACTTGCAGCGGTAAGCAGCAGCAATCCTCAGATCCACTCCAGATAGTAATAAATGGTCCCATGATACACGCTACCAGGCCCCGCATTGCATCCAAACTATGTCTGAAGCCAGCTGGGAACCCCTTTATACAGGCACCCAGTTGTGCCTCTGCCTGGCAGCCTTAGTATACAGGAAATTTTGAGGGAGCAGTTATCAGTACCAGCTCCCTTATGATCCCTCTGGCCATAGGACTCCTCAGCTGGCTGCAGCCAGCCCCAAAGGGCTGCCTTTGGGGTGAGTGCAGTGGCAACTCTGAACAATACAGGGAGTGCAGAATGATTAGGCAAGTTGTACTTTACATAGGACACGAGGCCATGCGTTTAGACTGGAAGAAAGAAGATTTCGTCTAAGGCAAAGGAAAGGGTTTTTTACTGTAAGAACAATCAGGATGTGGAATTCTCTGCCTGAAGAAGTGGTTTTATCAGAGTCCATACAGATGTTCAAACAGCTACTAGATGCATACTTGCAAAGACAGAATATTCAAGGATATAATCTTTCAATGTAGGGTAATAACTGCTTGATTCAAGGATAAATCTGACTGCCATTCTGGGGTCAAGAAGGAATTTTTTGTCCTAGCTTGTTGCAAAATTGTGCTTCAAACTGGGTTTTTTTTTTTTTTTTTTCTTTTGGATCAACAGCAAAAAACAGGTGTGAGGAAGGCTGAACTTGATGGACGCAAGTCTCTTTTCAGCTATCTAACTATGTAACTATGTAACTATGTAGCTATGTATTTTTGAGGATTAATTTTATTATTGAACAACAACCATGTTCTCAATGAACCCAAAAAACTCATTAATATCAAAGCTGAATATTTTTGGAAGTAGTTTTTAGTTTGTTTTTAGTTATAGCTATTTTAGGGGGATATCTGTGTGTGCAGGTGACTATTACTGTGCATAATAATTAGGCAACTTAACAAAAAACAAATATATACCCATTTCAATTATTTATTTTTACCAGTGAAACCAATATAACATCTCAACATTCACAAATATACATTTCTGACATTCAAAAACATAACAAAAACAAATCAGTGACCAATATAGACACCTTTCTTTGCAAGGACACTCAAAAGCCTGCCATCGATGGATTCTGTCAGTGTTTTGATCTGTTCACCATCAACATTGCGTGCAGCAGCAACCACAGCCTCCCAGACACTGTTCAGAGAGGTGTACTGTTTTCCCTCCTTGTAAATCTCACATTTGATGATGGACCACAGGTTCTCAATGGGGTTCAGATCAGGTGAACAAGGAGGCCATGTCATTAGATTTTCTTCTTTTATACCCTTTCTTGCCAGCCACGCTGTGGAGTACTTGGACGCGTGTCATGGAGCATTGTCCTGCATGAAAATCATGTTTTTCTTGAAGGATGCAGACTTCTTCCTGTCCCACTGCTTGAAGAAGGTGTCTTCCAGAAACTGGCAGTAGGACTGGGAGTTGAGCTTGACTCCATCCTCAACCCGAAAAGGCCCCACAAGCTCATCTTTGATGATACCAGCCCAAACCAGTACTCCACCTCCACCTTGCTGGCGTCTGAGTCGGACTGGAGCTCTCTGCCCTTTACCAATCCAGCCACGGGCCCATCCATCTGGCCCATCAAGACTCACTCTCATTTCATCAGTCCATAAAACCTTAGAAAAATCAGTCTTGAGATATTTCTTGGCCCAGTCTTGATGTTTCAGCTTGTGTGTCTTGTTCAGTGGTGGTCGTCTTTCAGCCTTTCTTACCTTGGCCATGTCTCTGAGTATTGCACACCTTGTGCTTTTGGGCACTCCAGTGATGTTGCAGCTCTGAAATATGGCCAAACTGGTGGCAAGTGGCATCTTGGCAGCTGCACGCTTGACTTTTCTCAGTTCATGGGCAGTTATTTTGCACCTTGGTTTCTCCACACGCTTCTTGCGACCCTGTTGACTATTTTGAATGAAACGCTTGATTGTTCGATGATCACGCTTCAGAAGCTTTGCAATTTTAAGAGTGCTGCATCCCTCTGCAAGATATCTCACTATTTTTGACTTTTCTGAGTCTGTCAAGTCCTTCTTTTGACCCATTTTTCCAAAGGAAAGGAAGTTGCCTAATAATTATGCACACCTGATATAGGGTGTTGATGTCATTAGACCACACCCCTTCTCATTACAGAGATGCACATCACCTAATATGCTTAATTGGTAGTAGGCTTTCGAGCCTATACAGCTTGGAGTTAGACAGCATGCATAAAGAGGATGGTGTGGTCAAAATACTCATTTGCCTAATAATTCTGCACTCCCTGTATATAGATGTGGGAACATAAGATACCACAGACAAATTGGGGATCACTAGTAATTTTCACTAGGGGATGGGGTAATGTGCCACTATTGGATGTCTGACATCAGCATGCTATGCATACTGACATCAGACAGCAAATTTGCAAAGAATTCTCATTAGCCACCCAGATTTCTTGTTCTGGGCTGGCTAATGAAACCTCTTAAATTTGAACTTTGTTTAACAGATAACTCACTTATTTGTAATCCTTATATGGGACTGACATATTTAAGGACCCCCAATTAAGGGAGCTATGTGCTAAACATCTACCTAATTTAGCATCCTTAAATATGGCAGTCCTACATAAGGGTACCAATTTAGGGAGTTATATACTAAACAGATAATTAAAAGCTATTTTCTTAATTTTGATCTTTCAGCAGCATAATAGATAGCTGCCTAATTTGCTATCCTTCTGTGGGATTGTCAAAGGTAAACATATCAAATTATGGAACTATTTACTAAACCCACACAATTGTTATACACACATATAATCACAAGCATACACAGCCTCCCTATCTGTGCCTGGGATAACTGGAATAGATCCCCTCGCTGGGGTTCAGTGGGGCTGCTGGGCTCACTGTGCTCTTCCTGCGTAGCTTCCATCTTTACCTTGTAGTGATGCCAGGGTGATTTCATATACGAGCTGCTGGCACACTAGAGGGTGCGAGAGAGAATTGTTCAGAAGGAACCCAGTAAGTAAATAGCTCCCTCACTGCTCGTTCAATCCCCCAACAGGATATTTGGGCACCTGCCAAGTGAGAACCCCCACGGCATATGGCAGTGCCAGCTGCTTGGTTGCCGTAGGCTTGCGCCAACCTTGTTTGGGACCTGATGCCATGTTTTTAACTCCTGGACTAATGCCATTTGTCATTTTTATTCATTACAATTTGTGTGAGTGTCCTATGCAAATCCACATGTATATGAAATCATACAGTTGCAAGAAAATGTATGTGAACCCTTTGGAAGGATATGGATTTCTGCACAAATTGGTCAGAAAATGTGATCTGATCATCATCTAAGTCACAACAATAGACAATCACAGTCTGCTTAAACTAATAACACACAAAGAATGAAATGTTGCCATGTTTTTATTGAACACACCATGTAAACATTCACAGTGCAGGTGGAAAAAATATGTGAACCCTTGGATTTAATAACTGGTTGAACCTCCTTTGGCAGCAATAACTTTAACCAAACGTTTCCTGTAGTTGCAGATCAGACGTGCACAACGGTCAGGAGTAATTCATGACCATTCCTCTTTACAGAACTGTTTCAGTTCAGCAATATTCTTGGGATGTCTGGTGTGAATCGCTTTCTTGAGGTCATGTCACAGCATCTCAATTGGGTTGAGGTCAGGATTCTGACTGGGCCACTTCAGAAGGCATATTTTCTTCTGTTTAAGCCATTCTGTTGTTGATTTACTTCTATGCTTTGGGTCATTGTCCTGTTGCAACACCCATCTTCTGTTAAACTTCAGCTGGTAGACAGATGGCCTTAAGTTCTCCTGCAAAATGTCATGATAAACTTGG